>NW_025767388.1:195000-595009 GCF_003918875.1 Haliotis rubra | reverse complement strand
TAACATGTAAGTCTATGGAAATTACTTCACGTGTCGAATCAAATACCGGAATTCAGGGATATTTATTGACGCAGAACAACCCAAGATATGCACGACACACGTCCGTTACTTGACTGAACAGATTTTAAATAACTTCTCAGAAAATCTTTCGCGACAGTTGTAAATATGTTATCAGTTCAAAGGATGAAACTTACAAGAACATAATTTGATCAAATTTAACAAGCCTATATCAGGTGAAACGGTGCGCTATTTACACAGACGTTCCTTCATCCCCGCCGGTGACAGGCTAAACAAACGTCTGGGTGTAAACATTGTGTGAAGCAAACGCACTTGGTTCCTACAACATTCATACTGCTTTACAGCAGTTATACAACATACATTTACACTAGTTCATCAATTACATCCTAAACCAGTTTAAAAGCAGAACTGAGAACTTACCCACCAATCACGTCCTAACACGAGCTACACATCTCACTGCTAGTTATGATATGCCTTGACTGGCGATACCACGACCGCAAAGCTGCCAGCTATGACGTCACTATGACGTGTCTGGTTAGGGAGAATGTCAACGTTTGGCGCTCGACTGCTTACTGACCAACAACTCTGTATGGAAATGTGTTTACCCGACTCATGTTTCCCTTCCGGTTTTATCAGATGAGAAGCAACATGTAACAACATATACTAGTAAAAGCACTCACCATAATGTTATGAATATATATATGGTTACATCGGAGATGAATTTTTTTCTCAACTAACTTGGAGGAAACAACTGCACAATTTATGCAGATGAATCGCACTATATCATTACAACCTGCAAATTGCTGAAAAGCATGTAATGCAAATATCGTGCATGTGTACAGATGCGTTTTGGTGTAAAGTTTTGTTAAGAATTCGCCAATTTTTCACCGAGTTTCATCATTTATTGAACTCATTACTATAATCTTTTCAACGTTACGAATTCGTTTTACAATATATCAGTTCGAGGTGTAAACATGCAACTTCAAACAGTATGGAATATTTTGTAAAATCTAGTTCATAACAAGTTGACTGAAATAAAAGTGACTATATTTACACTAGCGAGTCTAAACATTTGGTGGGTAGTATATATCTCCTAATCAATCATTCTTTGTGGGTGCTATACCTGTGGTATGGCATGGACAACAATTGCATCTGGTAGGATTTACATATCACAACATATGCGATAGACATATTGGGTACTTCCCTAAGTCACCGATTGTTGATGTCACAAAACTCTAATATTTGTTCACAAAAATATAATGTGTTGGACAGGTCTGACATATGAAGGGTCTGGTCGGACAACACCAGGCTGAAGTCGTGACGAGTGGGTTTAGGCAGTTTTACTGGAAAGCAAAGTTGGAATCGGTGTAATACTGTGGTCATGGAAATGGTGCTGTGGCATGACGAAACCAGTTTGAGTCTCATCAGGTGTCCACTTCTAACTGAATCAATAAGTTCCCCAGAAGAGGTTCAGAAATATTTCAGCAGAGTTGAAATACAAAAACTTCAAATGCAAATTACAATTACAGGCAGCATCGTAAAATATAAGGACATTAGTAACAGACATAATATCAGCGATAATAATGTTCAGCTTGCAGCAACAGTGGTCAAGCTAGACCGAGGTTAGACATCAGGGGGTAAACGTAATGATCTTCACACACCAGCTGATCTTGATGTAATGTAGATGAGATCTGCAGCGCTTGGCCCTTTACATATATAGCCTCATTGCTGGAGCTAGGTACATGGGTATATAATAAGATGAGATGTGCAGCGCTTGCCTCCACATATATAGCCTCATTGCTGGAGCTGTACATGGGTATATAATAAGATGAGATATGCAGCGCTTGCTTTCACATATATAGCCTCATTGCTGGGAGGTGTACATGGGTATATAATAAGATGAGATGTGCAGCCTTGCCCCACATATATAGCCTCATTGCTGGAGTTGTACATGGGTATATAATAAGATGAGATGTGCAGCGCCCCCCATATATAGCCTCATTGCTGGAGTTGTACATGGGTATATAATGAGATGAGATGTGCAGCCTTGCCCCACATATATAGCCTCATTGCTGGAGTTGTACATGGGTATATAATGAGATGAGATGTGCAGCGCTTGCCCCACATATGTAGCCTCATTACTGGAGTTGTACATGGGTATATGATAAGATGAGATCTGCAGCGCTTGCTGCACATATATAGCCTCATTACTGGAGTTGTACATGGGTATATGATAAGATGAGATCCTGCAGCGCTTGCCCCACATATATAGCCTCATTACTGGAGGTGTACATGGGTATATAATAAGATGAGATCTGCAGCGCTTGCCCCACATATATAGCCTCATTGCTGGAGTTGTACATGGGAATATAATAAGATGAGATCTGCAGCGCTTGCCCCACATATAGCCTCCTCATTACTGGAGGTGTACATGGGTATATAATAAGATGAGATGTGCAGCGCTTGCCCCATATATAGCCTCATTGCTGGAGTTGTACATGGGTATATAATAAGATGAGATGTGCAGCGCTTGCCCCACATATAGCCTCATTACTGGAGTTGTACATGGGGTGAAGGGGGCGACCATTGGAAGTGTGACGATTACATTGTAATGGTGGTCCAGTCTGACGAAATAAGTTCGAGTCCTTGGTGGTTGGTCAATGGCGGGTGACTCTAAGTATAAATGTTCGAGTTGCATGAGAGGAAAGTTCCGACTATCTCTATGTCAAAGGGGCGGGGTCGTGGAATGTACAGTATACTCTGGTTATAATGCCACCGTTTGTTCAGGAGAAAATATGGCATTATATCCAGGAGGACCTGTGCAATCAACAAGTTGACAGAGCTGATTCTCCTGTAATGAGCCTTGAATGTCTGGGATAATCCCAGCGTCTGGGGACTGCAGGTGACTTGTTTTTGTAGGTGTCAGGAAGTGTATTGTCACATGTGTTATCCTATCTGGGCTTACATGACTACGTAAAGCATTAATGAGTTTGGTCACTTAATTTCAGTCATGTCAGTTAACCAAATAAGGTATTTCTACTACATGCAGCCAGTGAAATTGGCATTATCACCAGGGGAAAATGTCTGTTTGTTCCATAAACATCTAGTTTGGCATTACAACCAGGGTATTATATAGGCGGGAAATCTGTTCTGGCAAATACATGACATTATATCCAGGGATGCATTATAACCAGGGCATTATAACCGGAGGCATTACAACCAGGGTATTATATAGGAAGGAAATCCTTCTGGCAAAACATGACATTATATCCAGGCTGGCATTATAACCAAGGTTATTATATAGGAAGGAAAATCTGTTCTGGCAAATACATGACATTATATCAGGGATGCATTATATCCAGGGGCATTATAACCGGAGGCATTACAACCAGGGTATTATATAGGAAGGAAATCCTTCTGGCAAAAACATGACATTATATCCAGGCTGGCATTATAACCAGGTTATTATATAGGAAGGAAATCTGTTCTGGCAAATACATGACATTATATCCAGGGATGCATTATATCCAGGGGCATTATAACCGGGGGCATTATAACCAGGGTATTATATAGGAAGGAAATCCCTTCTGGCAAAAACATGACATTATATCCAGGGTGGCATTATAACCAGGGGCATTATAACCAGAGGCATTATAACCAGGGTGCATTATAACCAAGGGCATTATAACCAGGGTGCACTGTATTTTAACTGTCGGGCTAAACTGATAACAATGACGCATAGATGTTTATGATCGTAACTTATATGCTTTGTGTTTCCAATATTGGTCGTCAGTTATTCATTGATATTCCTCTTGCAAGAGTGTTTACTGATTTAGTTCTGAACGTACAGATTTGCTACTTACGAATCTAAACCGAATATGATCTTGATAACTGGAAACACAAAGTTGATACGTGCCACGTTGGGACAACGAGCAAAACGTGACAAATGTCCCACATGGTAGCCAGGGGCACAAGAAGTCACAAATGTCCTGCATGGGAACCAGGGCATAAGACGTCACAAATGTGCCACACGGGAACCACTGTCCGTGCACCCTGTGACAGTCATGTGTTTCTTAGCCTCCAAACAGGCATCATACATATTGTGATATAATATTGCAGACACGTAAAAGCTAGTTTTAGCATAATTGTTTGATAGTTGATTTGGGGTATCGCATATAACAAGGTACAGTCCGGACCCTCCACAGTTTCTGACGATGATGCATCAACGTTGTCGATAAAACTGTTCTATGTTAGAGGTCTGCAAGATCCTGTTCATTCAAGCAGAGAATAGCCTGTCTGTCGACTGTCCGCAGTGTCTGTCGACTGTCTCCCACTAATCTGTCGACTGTCTCCCACTGTATGTCGACTGTCCACCACTGTCACCATGTCCACTGTCTCCCACTGTCTGTCAACTGTCTCCTATTGTCTGTCGACTGTCCCGCACTGTCTGTCAATTGTCTCCTACTGTCTGTCGACTGCCCGTATGCCCTAAGCCATCTGTCGTTGATTTCACTGTCCGGAAGCAATTCCTTAGGTATATTGAGTACTCAAGTACCGGTCTTCACAGGGCTTAGGTACATTGTGTCTGTCTGTGCCAGTTTGTTTTCTGTCTGATGTTCTGCACGGTCTGTATGTGTAACGTTTTATCAGGTTACATACAGCAACACGCGCGCAACTGAAAATTCTCTCTCTGTCCCGGATACAAAATAAGTACAAAAGACAAACGGAAACCTCTAAATCACATGTCGAAATGTATTGCACGCCCTATGTTGGCATTACCTGCTAACTCAACGGTTGTCCCCATTTTGACACGCCCAATAAACTCTATGCAGGACATGCATATGGCAGTTTAACAATGTCATGTTCGGAAATGAAACGTTTCCCAAATAAAACACTGAAACTTTACCTCCGACAAAAGCAGAAGAAGACACACTTAGTACGGATACAGTATGACTGTAAACATTCAATTCAAACAAATAATAACGTTATTCTCATATCTTCCGGTTGGAATTTCAAGATAAGCGACTAATCTTTGCTGAAAGACTCTCACCTGCTGTAGTTCCAAGATACGTCCTGTTCGAAGTCGTGTTAACATCACTTTCTTTTATCTCTAGCTTCGCCCCACAACAATTCTTTTCTTTCAGTGCCATCAAGTCCTCCGTAAGACCAGTGATTCGTTGCTTTGTTTCCAAAAGATCCTCATTGGTCTGATTCAATTCAGATTTCAGCATCCTTGCATCACCCAAGTCAGCTACAGTCAGACTGAACTGCCGTTGCAATGCGCGGATGTCTTTGGTCATTCTGCCTCGCAGTCTGCTAAGACTCTTTCTATAAGTGTTTCTTTTCCCTTTCAGCATGTCTCAATTCTTGCGTTACTGCAACTAGTTGAGAGTCTTCGTGTTTTGCACATTGGCGTTGAGGCTGTGAATTTCATCGAGGACATGTGCGCTTACTATATTGCCAATATAGTCTCTCGTTAAGAATTTCGGTAATTGCTTGTTTGACGAGAGGCGTTATCAATGGAGGGAGGACTGTTCTAGTCCAGTTCTTCTTTCAGTGACGACTTCAACACCTTTTAAACTTGTTGATCAGTTTAGCGTCAGTCGTAACAGCTGTAAGCTTCCAAGCATTAATCTCTCCTTCTACCAGACTAACTCGTGTAGCCAAATCTGCCAAACTGGCATCAACAAATACACCTCTGATACCGCTCAACAGCAGACTGTAGAATACAACTGTTGATAGCTCCATTGTTCAAGTCAACTGTGTAGCGCAGCTAGGAAGACGACTGCCTCGCCGCCAGGTAAACGGCGTTAATATTCCCGACTCAAGTGTTTGGCAGAATGCCAGCTCGGGGAAACACATGCTCCACCAGTAGTGAGCGTACACGTGGCGTCATAACAACCTGAGAATATTTGAGATGGATATCCAGTGTGCAAAGTACTCTGTAAAGTAAAACACTGTTCTGTGAATTATCACTTTTAAAGTAACATCAAATATAGTGTAACACATTATAGTTATAGTTGGGGATTACACTTTCTCCAGTGAAGTTCAGATTCTAATACTTTTGTGGGGTTGAGTCCACAGTACACAGAATGTATTGATAGCTTTCGGCCGTATCAGAGGGGTACGCAAAGTCCGTGGTCTAGACTACCAGTTGTCCGACTTCCATTTTTGTGTGGAAGCTATGGTGGCTGAGTAGATTAAACGTTTGGCTTTGTGTGCTGGCGATTAGCTGCCTGACTCTGAGAGTGCCGGATGAAACCTCAACCCAACAAAATAGATAATGGTGCATGTTCCTGTAGTTAAACCCCAAAATAAAACACCTCCTACTTTTATTGTCTAATACATAACAGGGTCCTTTATGTATTACTGTCCAGGATATATGTCGTGCATTACATTACAGGGCGGTAGAGTAGCCCAATGGTTGAAGTTTCTCCTCGTCACGCTAAAGACCAAGGTTCGATTCCCCTCATGGTTACAATGTTTACAACCCACTTTTGGCTTCCCCTGTCGTGATATTGCTTCTTGAATATTGCTAAAGCGGCCTAAAACCATGCTCACTCACTCACTCACTCACATTACAGGATATATATGCCACGTGTTACTGTACAGGATTTATGGTATCATCTTTAGGTTAGAGTACACATGTTTTGTATTACATTACAGTGTACCTGTTGCAATTTTGCAAGAAATCCATCACGTTACCATACCTATATAGCGACATTCTGAGTCTTAATTATCCCCTGACCATAAACCTAAATTTCCCTGACTAAAACCCTTATTTGGGTAAATTCCCTGACTATTCCCTGAGCTTTGAAAACATAAACAAAATTCTCTGACTTTTTTCTGACTGTCAGAGAAAAGCAGAAACTCTCTGACTTTTTCCCTGACCTGTGGGAGCCAAGATGTGAGGGTAAGTCAATTGTTCAGTCGAAGAAACTGAACATTGGGAACTTCTGAGACAAGTCAAAAGGAGATTGCATCAGACTGCATTTTTGTCACTAATCCGTCAAGATTTTGGTATGTTTTCCAGTGACCTACAAATACACCTTTCTGAATGCTTTGCTGGGGGCTTTAATGGTCGAACAACTTCTGAGCAGGACTGGTATGGTGCTCTTTCAAATCGTGGTGAATAGCTGTGAAATGTGAAAAGAAAATGCTGTAGCTTTGGAGTATCAGTTAAGTGGATTACACTTTGGCACAAATAGAGGTAGGTTTTATCAGAATGCATGTATGACGTAGTTGTTCCTGTCAGAATGCCAAGACACTTGGAATGGATTCGGCAAGAATAGTAACGCTGTATGCATGATACATGAAGCAAAACTATGAAACATTCAGCACATTACTGTTTCCAACTTATACATTTAAAGTATTTTCAAATCTATTTTCGAACACCAAAATCTTTAATACTACAAATAATTATTGTCTATGCATGAGATCAAGGCGTCTTTTCACTTCATAGTACATATACACTGGCCTACAATTCCCTTGGTACCCGTGAAGATCCGAATAGAACTGATGTTCAGTAACCCATGCCAGGCGACTAACGGGATCGGGTGGTCAGGCTGGCTGACTTGGTTGACACATGTCATCGGTTCCCAATTGCGTGGATCGGTGCTCTTGCTGTTTATCACTGGATTGTGTGGTCCAGACTCGATCAGCTTGTGGTTCTGATGGGGAAATGTCTCAAGGTAAAGTTGGTTGACTATGCGGGCGCTTAATTGTGCAATTCTTAGCTAGCTAAAATGTGTGTAGCTAAACCATTTGCCACCTAAGCGAAGAGCTAAATTCATGTGTTAATTCACCAGGTTGATCATCTATCTACATATTTATTGTGTGATGGTAAAGATGCACATGGTCATATAAGATTGCACCTGTCCACAATGCCACGGTAGGCTACCCCACCGTCCCACAGGGACAATTTATACAGAGAGAATGTATGCGGAAATGAGTATTAAGAGTATATATCATGATGGGGAGTATATATCAGGGGAAAAGTGTATAAGGTAATCTATCTGGTGAAATGTCCATCTCTCACTCACTTCTTTAACGCTGACTAAAAAAATTACACAGTGACTTAGTACAGTATTACTCACAAACGATTTTGACTCTGCTTACTCACTTGCTTAAACAGATTAAATTACTCACTCACCACTTCGTTAAAGCTGCATTACATATTGACTTATAACGACAGTATTACTCACAAACGTTTTAACACTGCCTTACTTGCTTAAACAGATTGAATCACTCACTCCACTTATCTAATGTTGCATTATACATTGACTTAAAACAGTATTACTCACAAACGTTTTTAACTCGGCTTACTCACTTGCTTAAAACAGATTAAAATTATTACTTACTCACTTATCTAATGTTGTATTATACATTTTACTTAAAACAGTATTACTCACAAACGTTTTAACACTGCCTTACTTGCTTAAACAGATTGAATCACTCACTCACTTATCTAACGTTGCATTATACATTGACTTATAACAGTCTTACTCACAAACGTTTTGACACTGCCTTACTTGCCTATACAGATTGAATCACTCACTCACTTATCTAACTTTGCATTATAAAATTGACTTATAACTGTCTTACTTTCACAAACGTTTTGACACTGCCTTTACTTGCTTAAACAGATTGAATCACTCCACTCCACTCATCTAATGTTTGCATTACATTAACTTAAAACAGTATTACTCACAAATGTTTTGACACTGCATAACTTGCTTAAACAGATTGACTCCACTCACTCACTCATCTAATGTTGCATTATACATTGACTTATAAACAGTTATTACTTACTCACAAACGTTTTAACACTGCCTTACTTGCTTAAACAGATTGAATCACTCACTCACTCATCTAACGTTGCATTATACATTGTCCTTTAACAGTCTTACTCACAAACGTTTTGACACTGCCTTTTACTTGCTTAAACAGATTGAATCACTCACTCACTTATCTAACGTTGCATTACACATTAACTTAAAACAGTATTACTCACAAACGTTTAAACACTGCCTTTACTTGCTTAAACAGATTGACTCACTCCTACTCACTCATTTAATGTTGCATTATACATTAACTTAAAACAGTATTACTCACAAACGTTTTAACACTGCCTTACTTGCTTAAACAGATTGAATCACTCACTCACTTATCTAACTTTGCATTATAAATTGACTTTCACTGTATTACTCATAAACGTTTTAACACTGCCTAACTTGCTTAAACAGATTGAATCACTCACCCACTTATCTAACTTTTGTATTATAAATTGACTTAAAACAGTATTACTCACAAACGTTTTAACACTGCCTAACGTGCTTAAACAGATTGAATCACTCACTCACTCTATCTAACTTTGCATTATACATTGACTTATAAAGTATTACTCACATCTGTCGTTTTGACACTACCTTACTTGCTTAAACAGACATTGAATCACTCACTCACTTATCTAACGTTGCATTACACATTAACTTAAACAGTATGACTCCACAAACGTTTTAACACTGCCTTACTTGCTTAAACAGATTGAATCACTCACTCACTTATCTAACTTTGCATTATACATTGACTTAAAACAGTATCACTCACAAACGTTTTAACTCGGCTTACTCACTTGCTTAAACAGATTAAATTACTTACTCACTCTATCTAATGTTGTATTATACATTTACTTAAAACAGTATTACTCACAAACGTTTTAACACTGCCTTACTTGCTTACACAGATTGAATCACTCACTCACTTATCTAACGTTGCATTATACATTGACTTATAACAGTCTTACTCTACAAAACACTGACACTGCCTTACTTGCTTAAACAGATTGACTCAATCACTCACTTATCTAACGTTGCATTATACATTGACTTATAACAGTCTTACTCACAAACGTTTTAACACTGCCTTACTTGCTTAAACTGATTGACTCACTCACTCACTCATCTAATGTTGCATTACATTAACTTAAAACAGTATGACTCACAAACGTTTTAACACTGCCTTACTTGCTTATACAGATTGAATCACTCACGCACTTATCTAATGTTTGCATTATACATTGACTTATAACAGTATTACTCACATTCGTTTTGACACTGCCTTACTTGCTTAAACACATTGAATCACTCACTCACTTATCTAACGTTGCATTACACATTAACTTAAAACAGTATGACTCACAAACGTTTTAACACTGCCTTGCTTGCTTAAACAGATTGAATCACTCACTCACTTATCTAACTTTGTATTATAAATTGACTTAAAACAGTTATTACTCACAAACGTTTTAACACTGCCTAACGTGCTTAAACAGATTGAATCACTCACTCACTTATCTAACTTTGCATTATACATTGACTTATAACAAGTATTACTCACATTCGTTTTGACACTACCTTACTTGCTTAAACACATTGAATCACTCACTCCCACTTATCTAACGTTGCATTACACATTAACTTAAAACAGTATGACTCACAAACGTTTTAACACTGCCTTGCTTGCTTAAACAGATTGAATCCCACTCACTCACTTATCTAACTTTGCATTATACATTGACTTAAAACAGTATCACTCACAAACGTTTTTAACTCGGCTTACTCACTTGCTTAAACAGATTAAATTACTTACTCACTTATCTAATGTTGTATTATACATTTACTTAAAACAGTATTACTCACAGAACGTTTTAACACTGCCTTACTTGCTTACACAGATTGAATCACTCACTCACTTATCTAACGTTGCATTATACATTGACTTATAACAGTCTTACTCACAAACGTTTTAACACTGCCTTACTTGCTTAAACAGATTGAATCAATCACTCCTTATCTAACGTTGCATTATACATTGACTTATAACAGTCTTACTCACAAACGTTTTAACACTGCCTTTACTTGCTTAAACTGATTGACTCACTCACTCACTCATCTAATGTTGCATTACACATTAACTTAAAACAGTATGACTCACAAACGTTTTAACACTGCCTTACTTGCCTATACAGATTGAATCACTCACGCACTTATCTAACTTTTGCATTATACATTGACTTATAACAGTATTACTCACATTCGTTTTGACACTGCCTTACTTGCTTAAACACATTGAATCACTCACTCCACTTATCTAACGTTGCATTACACATTAACTTAAAACAGTATGACTCACAAACGTTTTAACACTGCCTTGCTTGCTTAAACAGATTGAATCACTCACTCACTTATCTAACTTTTGTATTATAAATTGACTTAAAAACAGTATTACTCACAAACGTTTTAACACTGCCTAACGTGCTTAAACAGATTGAATCACTCACTCACTTATCTAACTTTGCATTATACATTGACTTATAACAGTATTACTCACATTCGTTTTTGACACTACCTTACTTGCTTAAACACATTGAATCACTCACTCACTTATCTAACGTTGCATTACACATTAACTTAAAACAGTATGACTCAAAAACGTTTTAACACTGCCTTGCTTGCTTAAAACAGATTGAATCACTCCACTCACTTATCTAACTTTGCATTATACATTGACTTAAAACAGTATCACTCCAAAACGTTTTTAACTCGGCTTACTCAATTTGCTTAAACAGATTAAATTACTTACTCACTTATCTAATGTTGTATTATACATTTACTTAAAACAGTATTACTCACAGACGTTTTAACACTGCCTTACTTGCTTACACAGATTGAATCACTCACTCACTTATCTAACGTTGCATTATACATTGACTTATAACAGTCTCTACTCACAAACGTTTTAACACTGCCTTACTTGCTTAAACAGATTGAATCAATCACTCACTTATCTAACGTTGCATTATACATTGACTTATAACAGTCTTACTCACAAACGTTTTAACACTGCCTTACTTGCTTAAACTGATTGACTCACTCACTCACTCATCTAATGTTGCATTACACATTAACTTAAAACAGTATGACTCTACAAACGTTTTAACACTGCCTTACTTGCCTATACAGATTGAATCACTCACGCACTTATCTAACTTTGCATTATACATTGACTTATAACGGTATTACTCACATTCGTTTTGACACTGCCTTTACTTGCTTAAACACATTGAATCACTCACTCACTTATCTAACGTTGCATTACACATTAACTTAAAACAGTATGACTCACAAACGTTTTAACACTGCCTTGCTTGCTTAAACAGATTGAATCACTCACTCACTTATCTAACTTTGCATTATACATTGACTTAAAACAGTATCACTCACAAACGTTTTTAACTCGGCTTACTCACTTGCTTAAACAGATTAAATTACTTACTCACTTATCTAATGTTGTATTATACATTTACTTTAAAACAGTATTACTCACAGACGTTTTAACACTGCCTTACTTGCTTAAACAGATTGAATCACTCACTCACTTATCTAACGTTGCATTATACATTGACTTATAACAGTCTTACTCACAAACGTTTTAACACTGCCCAACGTGCTTAAACAGATTGGAATCAATCACTCACTTATCTAACGTTGCATTATACATTGACTTATAACAGTCTTACTCACAAACGTTTTAACACTGCCTTACTTGCTTAAACTGATTGACTCACTCACTCACTCATCTAATGTTGCATTACACATTAACTTAAAACAGTATGACTCACAAACGTTTTAACACTGCCTTACTTGCCTATACAGATTGAATCACTCACGCACTTATCTAACTTTGCATTATACATTGACTTATAACAGTATTACTCACATTCGTTTTGACACTGCCTTACTTGCTTAAACACATTGAATCACTCACTCACTTATCTAACGTTGCATTACACATTAACTTAAAACAGTATGACTCACAAACGTTTTAACACTGCCTTGCTTGCTTAAACAGATTGAATCACTCACTCACTTATCTAACTTTGTATTATAAATTGACTTAAAACAGTATTACTCACAAACGTTTTAACACTGCCTAACGTGCTTAAACAGATTGAATCACTCACTCCACTTATCTAACTTTGCATTATACATTGACTTATAACAGTATTACTCACATTCGTTTTGACACTACCTTACTTGCTTAAACACATTGAATCACTCACTCACTTATCTAACGTTGCATTACACATTAACTTAAAACAGTATGACTCAAAAAACGTTTTAACACTGCCTTGCTTGCTTAAACAGATTGAATCACTCACTCACTTATCTAACTTTGCATTATACATTGACTTAAAACAGTATCACTCACAAACGTTTTAACTCGGCTTACTCACTTGCTTAAACAGATTAAATTACTTACTCACTTATCTAATGTTGTATTATACATTTACTTAAAACAGTATTACTCACAGACGTTTTAACACTGCCTTACTTGCTTACACAGATTGAATCACTCACTCACTTATCTAACGTTGCATTATACATTGACTTATAACAGTCTTACTCACAAACGTTTTAACACTGCCTTACTTGCTTAAACAGATTGAATCAATCACTCACTTATCTAACGTTGCATTATACATTGACTTATAACAGTCTTACTCACAAACGTTTTTAACACTGCCTTACTTGCTTAAACTGATTGACTCACTCACTCACTCATCTAATGTTGCATTACACATTAACTTAAAACAGTATGACTCACAAACGTTTTAACACTGCCTTACTTGCCTATACAGATTGAATCACTCACGCACTTATCTAACTTTGCATTATACATTGACTTATAACAGTATTACTCACATTCGTTTTGACACTGCCTTACTTGCTTAAACACATTGAATCACTCACTCACTTATCTAACGTTGCATTACACATTAACTTAAAACAGTATGACTCACAAACGTTTTAACACTGCCTTGCTTGCTTAAACAGATTGAATCACTCCACCACTCTATCTAACTTTGCATTATACATTGACTTAAAACAGTATCACTCACAAACGTTTTTAACTCGGCTTACTCACTTGCTTAAACAGATTAAATTACTCTACTCACTTATCTAATGTTGTATTATACATTTACTTAAACAGTATTACTCACAGACGTTTTAACACTGCCTTACTTGCTTAAACAGATTGAATCACTCACTCCACTTATCTAACGTTGCATTATACATTGACTTATAACAGTCTTACTCACAAACGTTTTAACACTGCCCAACGTGCTTAAACAGATTGAATCAATCACTCACTTATCTAACGTTGCATTATACATTGACTTATAACAGTCTTACTCACAAACGTTTTAACACTGCCTTACTTGCTTAAACTGATTGACTCACTCACTCACCTCATCTAATGTTGCATTACACATTAACTTAAAACAGTATGACTCTCACAAACGTTTTAACACTGCCTTACTTGCCTATACAGATTGAATCACTCACGCACTTATCTAACTTTGCATTTTAAATTGACTTATAACTGTATTACTCCACAAACGTTTTAACACTTCCCTAACGTGCTTAAACAGATTGAATCACTCACTCACTTATCTAACTTTGCATTATAAATTGACTTTAAAACAGTATTACTCACAAAACGCTTTAACACTGCCTAACGTGCTTAAACAGATTGAATCACTCACTCCGCACTTATCTAACGTTGCATTATACATTGACTTATAACAGTCTTACTCACAAACGTTTTGACACTGCCTTACTTGCTTAAACAGATTGAGATCACTCACTCACTTATCTAACGTTGCATTACACATTAACTTAAAACAGTATTACTCACAAACGTTTTAACACTGCCTAACTTACTTAAACAGATTGAATCACTTACTCACTTATCTCATGTTGCATTATACATTGACTTATAACAGTCTTACTCACAAACGTTTTAACACTGCCTTACTTGCTTATACAGATTGAATCATCACCACGCACTTATCTAACTTTTCATTATAAATTGACTTATAACTGTATTACTCACAAACGTTTTTAACACTGCCTCACTTGCTTAAACAGATTGAATCACTCACTCACTTATCTAACTTTGCATTACACATTAACTTAAAACAGTATGACTCACAAACGCTTTAACACTGCCTTACTTGCCTATACAGATTGAATCACTCACGCACTTATCTAACTTTGCATTATAAATTGACTTATAACTGTATTACTCACAAACGTTTTAACACTGCCTTACTTGCTTAAACAGATTGAATCACTCACTCACTTATCAAACGTTGCATTAAACATTGACTGAGAACAGTATTACTCACAAACGTTTTAACACTGCCCAACGTGCTTAAACAGATTGAATCACTCACTCACTTATCAAACGTTGCATTATACATTGACTTAAATCAGTATTACTCACAAACGTTTTAACACTGCCTAACTTGCTTAAACAGATTAAATCACTCACTCACTTATCTAACGTTGCATTTCGTACATTGACTTAAAACAGTATTACTCATAAACGTTTTAACACTGCCTTACTTGCTTAAACAGATTGAATCACTCACTCACTTATCTAACGTTGCATTAAACATTGACTGAGGAACAGTCTTTACTCACAAACGTTTTAACACTGCCTTACTTGCCTAAACAGATTGAATCACTCACTCACTCATCTAACGTTGCATTATACATTGACTTATAACAGTATTACTCACAAACGTTTTAACACTGCCTTACTTGCTTAAACAGATTGAATCACTCACCTCACTCATCTAATGTTGCATTATACATTTACTTAAAACTGATTTACGTATTTACTTACTCCACATTATTACACCCTTCTTTCACGCTGCATAATTTAGTTGAAATACAGCATTGCTCACTAACGTTTAACGCAGCATTCTTCACTTACTTAAGGCTAAGCGATGCTAAATAAATCATTATTAAGGAAGTTAAAACAGTGTCACCACTCACTTACTCAGCGTTGCAGTTCCCACTTTATGAAAACTCTTTCACCTCTTCAACGCTTCATTGCTCACTTACGTAAAACACAGTATAACGCACTTACATGAACCAGTATCTTTACTTCACGCTGTGTTACTCTCAAAAAAGACATTACTCACTTAAATTACGGTATCACTTATCACCAGCCGCCGCACAGTATCACTCCTCGCTTCTTTACCACTGAATTACTCAGTAACATTAATCAGCAGCCGTCACACAGTATCACTCCACTCACTTCTTTAACACTGGATTACTCAGTAACATTAATCAGCAGCCGTCGCACAGTATCACTTACTCACTTCTTTACCACTGGATTACTCGAGTAACATTAATCAGCAGCCGTCACACAGTATCACTTACTCACTTCTTTAACACTGGATTACTCAGTAACATTAATCAGCAGCCGTCTCACAGTATCACTCCCTCACTTCTTTAACACTGGATTACTCAGTAACATTAATCAGCAGCCGTCGCACAGTATCACTCCTCGCTTCTTTAACACTGGATTACTCAGTAACATTAATCAGCAGCCGTCACACAGTATCACTTACTCACTCGCTTCTTTAACACTGGATTACTCAGTAACATTAATCAGCAGCCGTCACACAGTATCACTTACTCACTCGCTTCTTTAACACTGGATTACTCAGTAACATTAATCAGCAGCCGTCACACAGTATCACTTACTCACTCGCTTCTTTAACACTGAATTACTCAGTAACATTAATCAGCAGTCGTCTCACAGTATCACTTACTCACTTCTTTAACACTGAATTACTCAGTAACATTAATCAGCAGTCGTCTCACAGTATCACTTACTCACTTGCTTATTTAACACTGGATTACTCAGTAACATTAATCAGCAGTCGTCTCACAGTATCACTTACTCACTTGCTTATTTAACACTGGATTACTCGGTAACATTAATCAGCAGCCGTCACACAGTATCACTTACTCACTTGCTTATTTAACACTGGATTACTCAGTAACATTAATCAGCAGTCGTCTCACAGTATCACTCACTCGCTTCTTTAACACTGAATTACTCAGTAACATTAATCAGCAGCCGTCTCACAGTATCACTCACTCGCTTCTTTAACACTGGATTACTCAGTAACATTAATCAGCAGCCGTCACACAGTATCACTCCTCACTTCTTTAACACTGGATTACTCAGTAACATTAATCAGCAGCCGCCGCACAGTATCACTCACTCGCTTCTTTACCACTGGATTACTCAGTAACATTAATCAGCAGCCGTCACACAGTATCACTCCCTCGCTTCTTTACCACTGGATTACTCAGTAACATTAATCAGCAGCCGTCCTGCACAGTATCACTCACTCCTTCTTTAACACTGAGATTACTCAGTAACATTAATCAGCAGCCGCCGCACAGTATCACTTCCTCGCTTCTTTACCACTGAATTACTCAGTAACATTAATCAGCAGCCGTCACACAGTATCACTTACTCACTCGCTTCTTTACCACTGGATTACTCAGTAACATTAATCAGCAGCCGTCACACAGTATCACTCCCTCGCTTCTTTACCACTGAATTACTCAGTAACATTAATCAGCAGCCGTCGCACAGTATCACTCCCTCGCTTCTTTAACACTGAATTACTCAGTAACATTAATCAGCAGTCGTCACACAGTATCACTCCTCGCTTCATTTAACACTGGATTACTCAGTAACATTAATCAGCAGCCGTCGCACAGTATCACTCACTCACTTCTTTTTAACACTGAATTACTCAGTAACATTAATCAGCAGCCGTCACACAGTATCACTACCTCATTTCTCTAACATAAGATTACTCAGTAACATTAATCAGCAGTCGTCTCACAGTATCACTTACTCACTTGCTTATTTAACACTGGATTACTCAGTAACATTAATCAGCAGTCGTCTCACAGTATCACTACCTCATTTCTCTAACATAAGATTACTCAGTAACATTAATCAGCAGTCGTCTCACAGTATCACTTACTCACTTGCTTATTTAACACTGGATTACTCAGTAACATTAATCAGCAGCCGTCACACAGTATCACTCCCTCGCTTCTTTACCACTGAATTACTCAGTAACATTAATCAGCAGCCGTCTCACAGTATCACTTACTCACTTGCTTATTTAACACTGGATTACTCAGTAACATTAATCAGCAGCCGTCGCACAGTATCACTCCCTCGCTTCTTTACCACTGGATTACTCAGTAACATTAATCAGCAGCCGTCTCACAGTATCACTCACTCACTTCTTTAACACTGGATTACTCAGTAACATTAATCAGCAGCCGTCACACAGTATCACTCCCTCGCTTCTTTACCACTGGATTACTCAGTAACATTAATCAGCAGCCGTCACACAGTATCACTTACTCACTTGCTTATTTAACACTGGATTACTCAGTAACATTAATCAGCAGCCGTCGCACAGTATCACTCACTCACTTCTTTAACACTGGATTACTCAGTAACATTAATCAGCAGCCGTCACACAGTATCACTCCTCTCGCTTCTTTACCACTGGATTACTCAGTAACATTAATCAGCAGCCGTCACACAGTATCACTTACTCACTTGCTTATTTAACACTGGATTACTCAGTAACATTAATCAGTAGCCGTCACACAGTATCACTTACTCACTTGCTTATTTAACATTGGATTACTCAGTAACATTAATCAGCAGCCGTCGCACAGTATCACTCCCTCACTTCTTTAACACTGGATTACTCAGTAACATTAATCAGCAGTCGTCGCACAGTATCACTCACTCACTTCTTTACCACTGGATTACTGGGTAACATTAATCAGCAGCCGTCGCACAGTATCACTCACTCACTTCTTTAACACTGGATTACTCAGTAACATTAATCAGCAGCCGTCGCACAGTATCACTCCCTCGCTTCTTTACCACTGGATTACTCAGTAACATTAATCAGCAGCCGTCACACAGTATCACTCCCTCGCTTCTTTACCACTGGATTACTCAGTAACATTAATCAGCAGCCGTCACACAGTATCACTTACTCACTTGCTTATTTAACACTGGATTACTCAGTAACATTAATCAGCAGCCGTCGCACAGTATCACTCCCTCGCTTCTTTACCACTGAATTACTCAGTAACATTAATCAGCAGCCGTCACACAGTATCACTTACTCACTTGCTTATTTAACACTGGATTACTCAGTAACATTAATCAGCAGCCGTCACACAGTATCACTCCCTCGCTTCTTTACCACTGGATTACTCAGTAACATTAATCAGCAGCCGTCGCACAGTATCACTCCCTCGCTTCTTTACCACTGGATTACTCAGTAACATTAATCAGCAGCCGTCACACAGTATCACTTACTCACTTGCTTATTTAACACTGGATTACTCAGTAACATTAATCAGCAGCCGCCGCACAGTATCACTCCCTCGCTTCTTTAAAACTGAATTACTCAGTAACATTAATCAGCAGCCGCCGCACAGTATCACTCCCTCGCTTCTTTACCACTGAATTACTCAGTAACATTAATCAGCAGCCGTCACACAGTATCACTTACTCACTTTGCTTCTTTACCACTAAATTACTCAGTAACATTAATCAGCAACCGTCACACAGTATCACTCACTCGCTTATCTAACACTGGATTACTCAGTAACATTAATCAGCAGCCGTGTCACAGTATCACTTACTCACTTGCTTATTTAACACTGGATTACTCAGTAACATTAATCAGCAGTCGTCTCACAGTATCACTCATTTGCTTGCTTCTTTAACACTGGATTACTCAGTAACATTAATCAGCAGCCGTCACACAGTATCACTCACTCACTTGCTTATTTAACACTGGATTACTCAGTAACATTAATCAGCAGCCGTCACACAGTATCACTCACTCGCTTATCTAACATTGGATTACTCAGTAACATTAATCAGCAGCCGTGTCACAGTATCACTCCCTCACTTCTTTAACACTGGATTACTGGGTAACATTAATCAACAGCCGTATCACAGTATCCCTCACTCACTATTTTTAACACTGGATTTTTACTCAGTAACATTTGAACACCAGCTGTTGCACAGTATCACTCACTCACTTCTCTAACGTTGCATTAAACATTGACTGAGAACAGTATTACTCACAAACGTTTTAACACTGCCCAACGATGCTTAAACAGATTGAATCACTCACTCACTTATCAAACGTTGCATTATACATTGACTTAAATCAGTATTACTCACAAACGTTTTAACACTGCCTAACTTGCTTAAACAGATTAAATTACTCACTCACTTATCTAACGTTGCATTAAACATTGACTTAAAACAGTATTACTCATAAACGTTTTAACACTGCCTTACTTGCTTAAACAGATTGAATCACTCACTCACTTATCTAACGTTGCATTAAACATTGACTGAGAACAGTCTTACTCACAAACGTTTTAACACTGCCTTACTTGCCTAAACAGATTGAATCACTCACTCACACTCATCTAACGTTGCATTATACATTGACTTATAACAGTATTATTACTCACAAACGTTTTAACACTGCCTTACTTGCTTAAACAGATTGAATCACTCACTCACTCATCTAATGTTGCATTATACATTTACTTAAAACTGATTTACGTATTTACTTACTCCACATTATTACACCATTCTTTCACGCTGCATAATTTAGTTGAAATACAGCATTGCTCACTAACGTTTAACGCAGCATTCTTCACTTACTTAAGGCTAAGCGATGCTAAATAAAGCATTATTAAAGGAAGTTAAAACAGTGTCACCACTCACTTACTCAGCGTTGCAGTTCCCACTTTATGAAAACTCTTTCACCTCTTCAACGCTTCATTGCTCACTTACGTAAAACACAGTATAACGCGCCCACATGAACCAGTATCTTTACTTCACGCTGTGTTGCTCTCAAAAGACATTACTCACTTAAATTACGGTATCACTTATCACCAGCCGCCGCACAGTATCACTCCCTCGCTTCTTTACCACTGGATTACTCAGTAACATTAATCAGCAGCCGTCACACAGTATCACTCCACTCACTTCTTTAACACTGGATTACTCAGTAACATTAATCAGCAGCCGTCACACAGTATCACTCACTCACTTCTTTAACACTGGATTACTCAGTAACATTAATCAGCAGCCGTCACACAGTATCACTCACTCACTTCTTTACCACTGGATTACTCAGTAACATTAATCAGCAGCCGTCACACAGTATCACTCACTCACTTCTTTAACACTGGATTACTCAGTAACATTAATCAGCAGCCGTCACACAGTATCACTCCTCACTTCTTTAACACTGGATTACTCAGTAACATTAATCAGCAGCCGTCGCACAGTATCACTCCACTCATTTCTTTAACACTGGATTACTCAGTAACATTAATCAGCAGCCGTCACACAGTATCACTCTCCCTCACTTTCTTTAACACTGGATTACTCAGTAACATTAATCAGCAGCCGTCACACAGTATCACTTACTCACTTGCTTCTTTAACACTGGATTACTCAGTAACATTAATCAGCAGTCGTCTCACAGTATCACTTACTCACTCTGCTTCTTTAACACTGAATTACTCAGTAACATTAATCAGCAGTCGTCACACAGTATCACTTACTCCTTCTTTAACACTGGATTACTCAGTAACATTAATCAGCAGTCGTCTCACAGGTATCACTTACTCACTTGCTTATTTAACACTGGATTACTCAGTAACATTAATCAGCAGTCGTCGTCACACAGTATCACTTACTCACTTATTTAACACTGGATTACTCAGTAACATTAATCAGCAGCCGTCACACAGTATCACTTACTCACTTGCTTATTTAACACTGGATTACTCAGTAACATTAATCAGCAGCCGTCACACAGTATCACTCACTCTTGCTTCTTTAACACTGGATTACTCAGTAACATTAATCAGCAGCCGTCACACAGTATCACTCACTCGCTTCTTTAACACTGGATTACTCAGTAACATTAATCAGCAGCCGTCACACAGTATCACTCCCTCGCTTCTTTACCACTGAATTACTCAGTAACATTAATCAGCAGCCGTCACACAGTATCACTCCCTCGCTTCTTTAACACTGAATTACTCAGTAACATTAATCAGCAGCCGTCGCACAGTATCACTCACTCACTTCTTTAACACTGGATTACTCAGTAACATTAATCAGCAGCCGTCACACAGTATCACTCCCTCACTTCTTTACCACTGGATTACTCAGTAACATTAATCAGCAGCCGTCACACAGTATCACTCCCTCCTTCTTTTTAACACTGGATTACTCAGTAACATTAATCAGCAGCCGTCACACAGTATCACTCCCTCGCTTCTTTAACACTGGATTACTCAGTAACATTAATCAGCAGCCGTCACACAGTATCACTCACTCACTTGCTTATTTAACACTGGATTACTTCAGTAACATTAATCAGCAGCCGTCTCACAGTATCACTCCCTCACTTCTTTACACACTGGATTACTCAGTAACATTAATCAGCAGTCGTCACACAGTATCACTCCTCACTTGCTTCTTTAACACTGGATTACTCAGTAACATTAATCAGCAGCCGTCACACAGTATCACTTACTCACTTGCTTATTTAACACTGGATTACTCAGTAACATTAATCAGCAGCCGTCACACAGTATCACTCCCTCGCTTCTTTACCACTGAATTACTCAGTAACATTAATCAGCAGCCGTCTCACAGTATCACTTACTCACTTGCTTATTTAACACTGGATTACTCAGTAACATTAATCAGCAGCCGTCACACAGTATCACTTACTCACTTGCTTATTTAACACTGGATTACTCAGTAACATTAATCAGCAGCCGTCACACAGTATCACTCCTCGCTTCTTTACCACTGATTACTCAGTAACATTAATCAGCAGCCGTCTCACAGTATCACTTACTCACTTGCTTATTTAACACTGGATTACTCAGTAACATTAATCAGCAGTCGTCTCACAGTATCACTCCCTCGCTTCTTTAACACTGAATTACTCAGTAACATTAATCAGCAGCCGTCACACAGTATCACTTACTCACTTGCTTATTTAACACTGGATTACTCAGTAACATTAATCAGCAGCCGTCACACAGTATCACTCCACTCGCTTCTTTAACACTGGATTACTCAGTAACATTAATCAGCAGCCGTCGCACAGTATCACTCCTCGCTTCTTTAACACTGGATTACTCAGTAACATTAATCAGCAGTCGTCACACAGTATCACTCACTCACTTCTTTTAACACTGGATTACTCAGTAACATTAATCAGCAGCCGTCACACAGTATCACTACTCACTTGCTTTATTTAACACTGGATTACTCAGTAACATTAATCAGCAGTCGTCACACAGTATCACTCACTCACTTTTTCACTTCTTTAACACTGATTACTCAGTAACATTAATCAGCAGTCGTCACACAGTATCACTCACTCGCTTCTTTAACACTGGATTACTCAGTAACATTAATCAGCAGCCGTCACACAGTATCACTCACTCACTTCTTTAACACTGGATTACTCAGTAACATTAATCAGCAGTCGTCACACAGTATCACTCACTCACTCACTTCTTTAACACTGGATTACTCAGTAACATTAATCAGCAGTCGTCTCACAGTATCACTCACTCGCTTTTTTAACACTGGATTACTTCAGTAACATTAATCAGCAGCCGTCGCACAGTATCACTCCCTCACTTCTTTAACACTGGATTACTCAGTAACATTAATCAGCAGCCGTCACACAGTATCACTCACTCACTTCTTTAACACTGGATTACTCAGTAACATTAATCAGCAGCCGTCACACAGTATCACCTCGCTTCTTTAACACTGGATTACTCAGTAACATTAATCAGCAGCCGTCACACAGTATCACTCCCTCGCTTCTTTAACACTGAATTACTCAGTAACATTAATCAGCAGCCGTCACACAGTATCACTCCTCGCTTCTTTAACACTGGATTACTCCAGTAACATTAATCAGCAGCCGTCACACAGTATCACTCACTCACTTCTTTAACACTGGATTACTCAGTAACATTAATCAGCAGCCGTCACACAGTATCACTCACTCGCTTCTTTAACACTGGATTACTCAGTAACATTAATCAGCAGCCGTCGCACAGTATCACTCCTCTCTTCTTTAACACTGGATTACTCAGTAACATTAATCAGCAGCCGTCACACAGTATCACTTACTCACTTCTTTAACACTGGATTACTCCAGTAACATTAATCAGCAGCCGTCTCACAGTATCACTTACTCACTTGCTTATTTAACACTGGATTACTCAGTAACATTAATCAGCAGCCGTCACACAGTATCACTTACTCACTTGCTTATTTAACACTGGATTACTCAGTAACATTAATCAGCAGCCGTCACACAGTATCACTCCTCGCTTCTTTTTAACACTGGATTACACAGTAACATTAATCAGCAGCCGTCACACAGTATCACTCCTCGCTTTAACACTGGATTACTCAGTAACATTAATCAGCAGCCGTCACACAGTATCACTCCTCGCTTCTTTAACACTGGATTACTCAGTAACATTAATCAGCAGCCGTCACAAACTATCACTCACTCGCTTCTTTAACACTGGATTACTCAGTAACATTAATCAGCAGCCGTCACACAGTATCACTCCTCGCTTCTTTAACACTGAATTACTCAGTAACATTAATCAGCAGCCGTCACACAGTATCACTTACTCACTTGCTTATTTAACACTGGATTACTCAGTAACATTAATCAGCAGTCGTCTCACAGTATCACTCCTCGCTTCTTTAACACTGAATTACTCAGTAACATTAATCAGCAGCCGTCACACAGTATCACTCCCTCGCTTCTTTAACACTGAATTACTCAGTAACATTAATCAGCAGCCGTCACACAGTATCACTCCTCGCTTTCTTTAACCACTGGATTACTCAGTAACATTAATCAGCAGCCGTCTCACAGTATCACTCACTCGCTTCTTTAACACTGAATTACTCAGTAACATTAATCAGCAGCCGTCTCACAGTATCACTCCCTCGCTTCTTTAACACTGAATTACTCAGTAACATTAATCAGCAGCCGTCACACAGTATCACTTACTCACTTGCTTATTTAACACTGGATTACTCAGTAACATTAATCAGCAGCCGTCACACAGTATCACTTACTCACTTGCTTATTTAACACTGGATTACTCAGTAACATTAATCAGCAGTCGTCACACAGTATCACTCCTCGCTTCTTTAACACTGGATTACTCAGTAACATTAATCAGCAGCCGTCACACAGTATCACTCCTCGCTTTTTAACACTGGATTACTCAGTAACATTAATCAGCAGCCGTCACACAGTATCACTTCCTCGCTTCTTTTTAACACTGGATTACTCAGTAACATTAATCAGCAGCCGTCACACAGTATCACTCCCTCGCTTCTTTAACACTGAACTACTCAGTAACATTAATCATCAGCCGTCACACAGTATCACTCCCTCGCTTCTTTAACACTGGATTACTCAGTAACATTAATCATCAGCCGTCACACAGTATCACTCACTCACTTCTTTTTAACACTGGATTACTCAGTAACATTAATCAGCAACCGTCACACAGTATCACTTACTCACTTGCTTATTTAACACTGGATTACTCAGTAACATTAATCATCAGCCGTCACACAGTATTACTCCCTCGCTTCTTTAACACTGAATTACTCAGTAACATTAATCAGCAACCGCCGCACAGTATCACTCCCTCGCTTCTTTAACACTGAACTACTCAGTAACATTAATCAGCAGCCGTCACACAGTATCACTCACTTGCTTATTTAACACTGGATTACTCAGTAACATTAATCAGCAGCCGTCACACAGTATCACTTACTCACTTGCTTATTTAACACTGGATTACTCAGTAACATTAATCAGCAGCCGTCACACAGTATCACTCCCTCGCTTCTTTAACACTGAATTACTCAGTAACATTAATCAGCAACCGCCGCACAGTATCACTCCTCGCTTTTTAACACTGGATTACTCAGTAACATTAATCAGCAGCCGTCTCACAGTATCACTCCCTCACTTCTTTAACACTGGATTACTGAGTAACATTAATCAGCAGCCGTCACACAGTATCACTTACTCACTTGCTTATTTAACACTGGATTACTCAGTAACATTAATCAGCAGTCGTCTCACAGAATCACTACCTCACTTCTATAACATAAGATTACTCAGTAACATTAATCAGCAACCATCACACAGTATCACTTACACACTTGCTTATTTAACACTGGATTACTCGGTAACATTAATCAGCAGTCGTCTCACAGAATCACTACCTCACTTCTCTAACATAAGATTACTCAGTAACATTAATCAGCAGTCGTCTCAAAGTATCACTCATTTGCTTGCTTATTTAACACTGGATTACTCAGTAACATTAATCAGCAGCCGTCACACAGTATCACTCACTCACTTGCTTATTTAACACTGGATTACTCAGTAACATTAATCAGCAGCCGTCACACAGTATCACTCACTCACTTGCTTATTTAACACTGGATTACTCAGTAACATTAATCAGCAGCCGTCACACAGTATCACTCACTCACTTGCTTATTTAACACTGGATTACTCAGTAACATTAATCAGCAGCCGTCACACAGTATCACTCACTCGCTTCTCTAACACTGGATTACTCAGTAACATTAATCAGCAGCCGTCTCACTTTCTTAAACACATCATTACTCAATCCTTAACGCTTCATTACTCGCTCACTTAAAACATTTGGATTACTCACTTGCTTAAATCACAATATTACTCACTCAGGCCTTTAGAGCTTCACACATACTACCCATCAAAAGTTTAGACTCGCTTAAATCAATAACTATAAGTTATGTATGTACATATGGTTACAACGAAGATGAATTTCTCCACTAACTTTATATAAACAAATGCAAACCTTAGTTTCATCATTTATTGAACACATGACAATAAACTTTTCAACGTCACGAATTTGCTTTACAATACATCAGCTCATGTATAAACAGTACCTTTAAACTACATGGGTTATTTTACAAAATCCAGTTCAGAACAGTTGACTAGATTTACACTAGTGAGTCTGAACTTTTGATGGGGAGTATATTAAAACACAATATTACTTATCACTCGCTTTATACACAGCATTACCCACTCACATGTAACACAACAACACTCACTCACTTCACAATTTACGTTTTCTACAGAGAATTTAGGTAGCAACGGAAAACACCAGACTGGGTGCCTCTAAGATTGTACTGTTGTCTGAGCTTAGCGACAAAAACTACATCTTGTCAAGGTCAGATAAACACGTTACACAACATGTTGTAAGAACATGTTATTGTGCATTCGCGCTGTTCTTGCAATCTGTTTCATAGATCAGATGCGCCAAGTTACACGTGCCAACATATTTGTGTTGGCAAGTCTCAGGTTTCTCTCACCTTGAGCTTCAGTCACGACAGACCAAGTTGTAGCAGGCGGCTTAATGCGTTGTTCAGAGTTGCGTCGCTTAACTGTACGAAGTATGATCGTGGGCTCGGATTCAACATTTATACTTAATCAGATCTGTAATTGTAAAACAGTATCTGTGATTTCAGTTATGAGGTAGAAATGTACACTGTCGAACACATATTGAGGTTCGAGATGCAGTCATGATTTTGAAAATGTGTTCAGCACTAACTGACACCGGCATGTCAGTCCCGAGGTTGAAATGTAAACTGTGTATAAATAGCTAAGGTTGACTGACAGTTCAGTCTCGAGGTTGAAATATAAACTGTCTATTAATAACTGATTGACAGACATGTCAGTCTCGAGGTTGAAATGTAAACTGTCTATAAATAACTGAGCTTTGAAATGTAAACTGTCTACTATAAATAAACTGGCTGACATGTCAGTCTCGAGGTTGCAGGGATTCTGACTGAGCATGCATGAGTGAGTGGACACTGGCGCTTTACAAATATCCACTATTGTTATTATTATTATTGATACCTCTCGTTTCTCTGACAAACTTTGAAATGGCTTTCACTTTGGCAGTACACTTTCTGCTGTAATTTGTTCTATTGTCTTAACTTTTGAAATCCAAATATTGAGTGATGTTTATTCTCCACTTTCTCTTTCAATTTAACTTAGTTATCACACATAACAAGTGTTTCCTGTGATATTTCATCAATTTTAACTGAAACTATTTTTGTGATGAAAGCGCTTTGTAAAAAATGACAGTAGTTTGTTTTCTGTTCACTAACTTGGAGTGATGTATTCCTAGCCAAAACAAATTATCGTTTTATAATGAGAATGGTAGATTTAATTTTTGGCTTTCTTTGATTTAAGAATGATATTGGATGATAAATATAATCTCACCCTCTTGTCGTTTGTTATCAAATATACCACCACAACTTGAAGCCAAGGAGATTTTTCACTTTCTCACAGGTGTGTCTTTGGTATGATATGTCACCTCAAGCTGATACAAGTGAAAAAAATACTTTATCTGTTAAAAGGCGTTCATCAACTTGTGGTGATATTTCATATCAAAAGACACACGAGTGAGATTCGCTATATAAAGACACTATACACAAATTATACACTGAATACATGTGTGATAACAGTTTCATTTGTTTATTTGCAAATAGCAAATACACAGAGTAATCTATATTTCTGCGTATGAACATAGTACAATGTGAATGTTTAATGACGGCTTAGTTGCAGCTCTTCAATCAGTTTGGCCCTGACCGAGTATAGTTATAGCTTGCGTCCGAGTGATGTAACGTCATTAGGGTTTAGGACAAAAATGTTCTTTGTTACACTATAAATGTAGGTAGAGCGAACTTTATTTCTTTTCTAATATTTGAAACCAAATTCAACACTTTCTGGCGATTATTCTCAGACAGAAAACAAACAGAAACACGATGTTGTCGGTGACCTGAAGTACGTACTAATCTCGTTCAGGGCTGACTGACGTGCTGTTCTATTGACATCTCTGCCCCCCTACGTTAAGACCCCACCAATATAACCAATGGTAAAAAGTTTCCAGACGATTTACGTTCAGGCTAAACATCTTCTCTTTATCATTTCAATTACATTTGTGATTATCGTAAACCACGTTAGGCAACATGAATGTCGCATTTTTATTTCCATTATGATTTTAGATCAGTAAACCAGGTGAATGAATAGTCACATGACATTCTACACCGTGCAGCTGTGGACACAGACTTTTTAATAGGGGTGTCACGATACACCAATCTCACGATCCGACACGTATCACGATTTTAAGGTCACGATACGATACGTATCGCGATACATAATTATCGCGCCTTTTCATAGCATTACCTTACCGGCAACGTACGCGTTCGCTGACTGGTCCATCAAAATAGTCTAGCCAATCACAAAAGCTGTTAGTTTCCAACCTATTTTTTAAGTAAAGCTAGCTACATCTATTTATCGGAGCGGTCTGGTATAATTTTACTATCAAGACTTTGACGGAGATGGATATAGCATAAAAATTTGAATCGATAAAGTTTTAAAATAGGAATCGATACACGCAAGCATGTATCGCGTATCGTATCGTCAGTAAAAATGTATCGATGTATCGATACATTCGCGTATCGCGACACCCCTACTTTTTAACTGTGTTAGGGGACTGTAGCTAGCGAACATTACGGTGTCGCTGTTTAACTGTGTTAGCGGACTGCAGTTAGCGAACATTACGGTGTCGCTGTTTAACTGTGTTAGCGGACTGTAGTTAGCAAACATTACGGTGTCGCTGTTTAACTGTGTTAGCGGACTGTAGTTAGCAAACATTACGGTGTCGCTGTTTAACTGTGTTAGCGGACTGTAGTTAGCGAACATTACGGTGTCGCTGTTTAACTGTGTTAGCGGACTGTAGTTAGCGAACATTACGGTGTCGCTGCCTAACTGTGTTAGCGGATTAGCGAACATTACGGTGTCGCTGTTTAACTGTGTTAGCGGACTGTAGTTAGCGAACATTACGGTGTCGCTGTTTAACTGTGTTAGTGGACTGTAGTTAGCAAACATTACGGTGTCGCTGCTTTAACTGTGTTAGCGGACTGTAGTTAGCGAACATTACGGTGTCGCTGTTTAACTGTGTTAGCGGACTGTAGTTAGCGAACATTACGGTGTCGCTGTTTAACTGTGTTAGCGGACTGTATAGTTAGCGAACATTACGGTGTCGCTGTTTAACTGTGTTAGCGGACTGTAGTTAGCGAAAATTACGGTGTCGCTGCTAACTGTGTTAGCGGATTAGCGAACATTACGGTGTCTCTGTTTAACTGTGTTAGCGGACTGTATAGTTAGCGAACATTACGGTGTCGCTGTTTAACTGTGTTAGCGGACTGTAGTTAGCGAACATTACGGTGTCGCTGTTTAACTGTGTTAGTGGACTGTAGTTAGCAAACATTACGGTGTCGCTGCTTAACTGTGTTAGCGGACTGTATAGTTAGCGAACATTACGGTGTCGCTGTTTAACTGTGTTAGCGGACTGTAGTTAGCGAACATTACGGTGTCGCTGTTTAACTGTGTTAGCGGACTGTAGTTAGCTAACATTACGGTGTCGCTGTTTAACTGTGTTAGCGGACTGTAGTTAGCGAACATTACGGTGTCGCTGTTTAACTGTGTTAGCGGACTGTAGTTAGCTTAACATTACGGTGTCGCTGTTTAACTGTGTTAGCGGACTGTAGTTAGCAAACATTACGGGTGTCGCCGCTTAACTGTGTTAGCGGACTGTAGTTAGCTTAACATTACGGCTATGTCGCTGTTTAACTGTGTTAGCGGACTGTAGTTAGCTTAACAATACAGTGTCGCTGTTTAACTGTGTTAGCGACTGTAGTTAGCAAACATTACGGTGTCGCTGTTTAACTGTGTTAGCGCGACTGTATGTCGCTGTTTAGTTAGCTTAACATTACGGTGTCGCTGTTTAACTGTGTTAACGGACTGTAGTTAGCGAACATTACAGTGTCGCTGTTTAACTGTGTTAGCGGACTGTAGTTAGCAAACATAACGGTGTCGCTGTTTAACTGTGTTAGCTGGACTGTAGTTAGCTTAACATTACAGAAGGACTGTCGCTGTTTAACTGTGTTAGCGACTGTAGTTAGCTTAACATTACGATGTCGCTGTTTAACTGTGTTAGCGGGACTGTATAGTTAGCGAACATTACGGTGTCGCTGTTTAACTGTGTTAGCGGACTGTAGTTAGCTTAACATTACGGTGTCGCTGTTTAACTGTGTTAGCGACTGTAGTTAGCTTAACAATACGGTGTCGCTGTTTAACTGTGTTAGCGGACTGTATAGTTAGCGAACATTATGGTGTCGTTGTTTAACTGTGTCAGCGGACTGTAGTTAGCGAACATAACAGTGTCGCTGTTTAACTGTGTCAGCGGACTGTAGTTAGCTTAACATTACGGTGTCGCTGTTTAACTGTGTTAGCGGACTGTATAGTTAGCTTAACATTACGGTGTCGCTGTTTAACTGTGTTAGCGGACTGTAGTTAGCTTAACATTACAGTGTCGCTGTTTAACTGTGTCAGCGGACTGTAGTTAGCAAACATTACGGTGTCGCTGTTTAACTGTGTTAGCGGACTGTAGTTAGCTTAACATTACAGTGTCGCTGTTTAACTGTGTCAGTGGACTGTAGTTAGCTTAACATTACAGTGTCGCTGTTTAACTGTGTTAGCAGACTGTACTTAGCTTAACATTACGGTGTCGCTGTTTAACTGTGTTAGTGGACTGTATAGTTAGCTTAACATTACGGTGTCGCTGTTTAACTGTGTTAACGGACTGTAGTTAGCTTAACATTACGGTGTAAGCTGTTTAACTGTGTTAGCGGACTGTAGTTAGCGAACATTACGGGTGTCACTGTTTAACTGTGTTAGCGGACTGTAGTTAGCTTAACAATACGGTGTCGCTGTTTAACTGTGTTAGCGGACTGCATAGTTAGCTTAACATTACGGTGTCGCTGTTTAACTGTGTTAGCAGACTGTATAGTTAGCTTAACATAACGGTGTGACGCTGTTTAACTGTGTTAGCAGACTGTATAGTTAGCTTAACATTACGGTGTCGCTGTTTAACTGTGTTAGCGGACTATATAGTTAGCTTAACATTACGGTGTCGCTGTTTAACTGTGTTAGCAGACTGTATAGTTAGCTTAACATTACGGTGACGCTGTTTAACTGTGTTAGCGGACTGTAGTTGAGTTAGCTAACAATACGGTGTCGCTGTTTAACTGTGTTAGTGGACTGTATAGTTAGCTTAACATTATGGTGTCGCTGTTTAACTGTGTTAGCGGTAACTGTAGTTAGCTTAACATAACAGTGTCGCTGTTTAACTGTGTTAGCGGACTGTAGTTAGCGAACATTACGGTGTCGCTGTTTAACTGTGTTAGCGACTGTATGGTTAGCTTAACATTACGGTGTCGCTGTTTAACTGTGTTAGCGGACTGTAGTTAGCGAACATTACAGTGTCGCTGTTTAACTGTGTTAGCGGACTGTAGTTAGCAAACATAACGGTGTCGCTGTTTAACTGTGTTAGCTGACTGTAGTTAGCTTAACATTACAGTGTCGCTGTTTAACTGTGTTAGCGGACTGTATAGTTAGCTTAACATTACGGTGTCGCTGTTTAACTGTGTTAGCGGACTGTAGTTAGCTTAACATTACGGTGTCGCTGTTTAACTGTGTTAGCGGACTGTAGTTAGCTTAACATTACGGTGTCGCTGTTTAACTGTGTTAGCGGACTGTATAGTTAGCTTAACATTATGGTGTCGTTGTTTAACTGTGTTAGCGGATTGTATAGTTAGCTTAACATTACGGTGTGTCGCTGTTTAACTGTGTTAGCGGACTGTAGTTAGCGAACATTACAGTGTCGCTGTTTAACTGTGTCAGCGGACTGTAGTTAGCAAACATTACGGTGTCGCTGTTTAACTGTGTTAGCTGACTGTAGTTAGCGAACATTACGGTGTCGCTGTTTAACTGTGTCAGTGGACTGTAGTTAGCGAACATTACAGGTGTCGCTGTTTAACTGTGTTAGCGGACTGTAGTTAGCAAAACATTACGGTGTCGCTGTTTAACTGTGTTAGCGGACTGTATAGTTAGCGAACATTACGGTGTCGCTGTTTAACTGTGTTAGCGGACTGTAGTTAGCGAACATTACGGTGTCGCTGTTTAACTGTGTTAGCGGACTGTAGTTAGCGAACATTACGGTGTCGCTGTTTAACTGTGTTAGCGGACTGTAGTTAGCGAACATTACGGTGTCGCTGTTTAACTGTGTTAACGGACTGTAGTTAGCGAACATTACGGTGTCGCTGTTTAACTGTGTTAGCGGACTGTAGTTAGCGAACATTACGGTGTCGCTGTTTAACTGTGTTAGCGGACTGTAGTTAGCGAACATTACGGTGTCGCTGTTTAACTGTGTTAGCGGACTGTAGTTAGCGAACATTACGGTGTCGCTGTTTAACTGTGTTAGCGGACTGCAGCAACCGCAAACCATGAAACGTGATGCTAACCGAGCTAGTTGCACTTTAGAAGATGTACAATGACAACTGACGAGAATAGTGACGTCGGTTATCAACTGTACGCTTGATTACGAGGAGGCAGACAAGAATCGCGTAGTGACGTCACTACAGTGTGACGTAATGCAATAAGACTACTTTATTGGTTGATAAGGTACTGTCGGCGCCTTTGATCTTTCAGTGAAACATCTTCGAATACTTAATAATAGTACTAGCTCACGCTCTAACGAAAGTCTGGAGATATATAAATGTTTTGTTTATTATGGCTGCTTTGTTTAATAATGATTTTGTTTATTATGAAATGAAACTTAACGTGCGTCAGCTGGAGCTCGTTTTCTATTCACAAAAAACATTTATAAAACAACCAGTCCGAGTTAACCCGTCTGAACACGCAGACATCCTAATAAAAAGTAGAGTGGATGAGTTGATTTGAGTTTTACGTCACATCGGCATTATTACAGCCATATAGTGACGGGATCAAGTGTGAATTTATAAACGTTTTAAGTTCAAAGTCCAAATGAGTTGTTATTCAAAAGCATATATATTATTTACATTGTTATAGCACCAAATTAGAACGTAAGCAGTTCGTTATTCACATTACACAGTTACAATTTATGATAAAGGTCAACTTCCCTCAGGTAGTTAACAATGAGATGCCCGCTCACGCGGGAGAACAGATCTTTCAGATTTGCCGCGTCATAATGTGAGTCCCTTGCATTCGAACAGTCCACACAGTCAAGCAGTATATGCTTGATGGCGAACACTTCACCGCAAGAGACACACATAGGAGGTCCATCCCCATCCCTTTTCAGCAGATAGTCATGAGTAAACGACTGTGGCCAATACGACATCGTCGTAAAATTACCTCATCTCGTCTTGACTGACAACCCACGTAGGTATAACCAATTGTTGGCTTCAGTTCATGAAGTATATTTCTTCCTACTTGGGTGTCCAATCTTTTTTGCATAAGGTCCCGAGTATAACATTTGATAGTGGGTTTGAAATCACTGTACGGGATTAGCAGTGGAGATGAGGGCTTGTCAAGAGCTGATTTAGCTGCAGCATCAGCTTTTGCGATACCTGCTATGCCGACGTGACCCGGCAACCAGCAGAGGATGATGTCACATTGGCCAGTAGAAAGATCGTTGTAAAGTTCTAAAATGTCTAGGATGATAGGGTGACTTGAAGTAACATTTTGAAGTGCTTGAAGGCAAGATAATGAATCTGTAAAAACGATGAAGTTTTTTGAATGGTTCTGTTGTTTAATATAGGTCAAAGCTGTGAAGATAGCTTTGGCCTCAGCAGTGAAAATGGAACTATTGTCGGGAATTCTGGAGGAGACAGTCATGACTGTAGCACTGGCAACTTGGCCCTCATCCTTGGATCCGTCTGTGAAAATGGATCTATGGGCGTTATATTTGGAACGTAACTGGTTGTATTCCTGTTGGAAGACCAAAGGATTTGTTTCAGACTTTTTTGGTTTGGTGAGGGTAAGGTCGACCTGTGGTTTCACCATCTGCCACGGTGGCGAAGACAGAAGTCTGTAAGGTGCTATGATATCGAGATCAATTTTAGTTGCAGATATGTGTGGTTGAATTCTGATTCCGAGTGGTGGAACCAGGCTTGGCAAATTAGGAAACAGATTTTCGTAGAGAGGGTTGAAAACACAATTGTATGCTGGATTGGACTCATTTGAACGTAATTTAGTTATATACTGCAGTGAAAGTTTAATGCGGCGTTGTTCAAGGGAAGGTTCGTTAGCCTTTGCATATAGACTGTGTTCCGGCGAGGTCCTAAAAGCTCCCAGGCAGAGCCTCGGGCCTTGGTGGTGGATAGAATCTAATTTTCTAAATTGCTTTTGCAGGCTCCACCATAAACAATGGAGCCATAGTCTAGTTTAGAGCGAACCAAAGATATGTACAAGTGAAGGAGGGTAGTCTGATCAGTCTGTTTGAAACGACTTTTAGTAAGTCCAGAGCCTTCAAGCACTTGGTTTTCAAATATTTTATGTGTAGTAAGAATGCCAAGTGACGGTCGAATGTGAGTCCCAGGAATTTGGCCTCTTCTACTACCTTGATGGGAGTACCATCTAAAGATAGGTGTGGTTTGTATTTACGACAAAAGTGAATACAATTTGTTTTGGATTTTGAAAACTTAAAGCCATTTTCATTGGCCCACTTTTGGATTTTGTTTAGGTAGAGCTGTAGCTGCCTTTCTATTGCGTGTATGTTCTTACCACGGCATGAAATATTGAAATCATCCACGAAAAGGGACCCATCAACACAACTGTTCAAGACGTTAGTGAGGCTGTTAATTTTGATGCTGAAAAGGGTGACAGATAGAATGCTGCCTTGAGGGACGCCATGATCTTGGTGGATATATTCAGACAATGTGGAACCAACCCGTACTTGAAATTGTCTGTTGTTTAAAAAATGAGATATGAACTAAGGTAATCTACCCCTCAATCCAAAGTCGAAAAGATAGATACAGTATGTTGTTTGTTGACAATGGAATTTTTGATAAATGATTCCAGACGCACCAGATGGTCAATGGTACTTCGGTTCTTTCGGAACCACATTGGAGGTCACTAAGGAGGTTATTGGTGTCCAAGTACCAGATTAATCGATTGTCGACCATGCGCTCCATGGTTTTACAAACACAGCTAGTTAGTGATATAGGACGGTAGTTTGAGGGATCAGTATGATCCCGGCCAGGCTTTGGTATAGGGATGATAATGTCATTGTGCCACGAAGGAGGAAAGTTGATTTTGGACACATATTTCCTCCATGATCGACGTTTAGTTTGTTTGAAGGTATGTCTTGCCCTGGCATGTGTCAGTTTAACTGCATTCAGGTTATGTACAGTAGGATGTTGTCGGAAGTATTTTTCCGCCTTCTTCCTATTTTTTCTAGCTTGTTTACAGTTTGTATCAAACCATGGTTTGCGTATGTGCGGTTTTGCAGAGGACTTAGGGATGGTTTCGTCCCCAATAGCTTTTAAGATATCAGAAAATAGTTCCATGGGATCAGGAACATTCCTGAAGTTGTCCGGTATAAGTTTTTCAGAGCAGAGAGTTTGGAATAATGGCCAATTGGCCTTAATAAAATTTCATCTTGTTGAAGAGGGTTCATCCGCGGGATTGATAGGAGTAAGAATAGTTCGGAAGTGGTCACTTCCACAAAGGTCATCGTGGACTGACCATTCAAACTCGTTTAAGAGATTAGAATCCGTAAATGATAGATCAAGTGCAGCGTATGTTCCAGTGGCAGGATGGAGATAGGTGTTTGATCCATCGTTGAAGATGCATAGATCAATATTGGAGAAAATATCTTCAAGGACCTTTCCCTTGTTGTTTGTATCGGTACTCCCCCATAGGGGGTATGACCGTTCAAGTCGTCCATGATTATGCAGGGTTTCGGGAGTTGGTCATACAAGTTCTGAAGATCTGATAGGTGGATAGTTGAGGAAGGAGGAAGATAGAGTGAACATAGTGTAAACCCTATGTTCAGAGTCATGCTAGCAACAGTTTGAAGGGGGGTGTTTAGTGGAACAGGGCTATGGAGGATGCCCAGCCTCACCAGGATAGAAGTGCCTCATGTAGCTTTACCGGGGGGAGAAAGGGAGTGGTAGGAACTGTACCAACGGATGTCAAATTTCTCAATTCTTTTCAGGTAGGTTTCTTGGAGACAAAACGCGGATGGTTTCAAGTCTTGGATCAATAACTGTAGTTCATTAAAATTATTCTTAAGTCCTCTGCAATTCCATTGAATCATGTTTTGTGGATTCATGGTGCTTCCACTGGTGACATGTCACGTGAACGTGAGGAAGCGTTTGAAGTACTCCTATTGGTGTCAGGTGGAGATGGAGTGACCTCCATATCCAGAGGACCAAAGGAGTTATGGACCTCGACAGGGACCTCTGAAGGAGAGGTGGCCTTTGTTTTTTGGTTTGGCAGTTGCTCAAGCTGCTTTAGTCACTGTAGTTTCTTTTCTTTTCTTTTTTGGCGCACAGTTTCCGTTTCTGGCTTTGGCATTGGTTCTGGTGTTTGTGATTCAGAAGTTTTGACTTTTGGTTTTGGAGATGAAGGGGTTGAGACAGGTTGAGAAGATTTTGACCGATGTCAGATCCGTTTGACATGAGATAGTTGCAGTAGTGGGAGAAGGGCGAGAGACGGCAGAAGAGTAAGTGATGGTTGAAGGGATACAGTTAAACGTGCAACCCTCTGCTTAGCTTCATGAAATGAGACATTTTCTTTGTGCTTGATCTTTATGATTCCTGATTCGCGTTGCCACACGGGACAAGATTTGGAAGAGGTCATATGGTTGCCACCGCAGTTTGCACACTTCACTTCCATAGTACAGTCATTGCCCTCATGCTTGTCACCACAGCTGTAACAAACAGCAGAGGAACGACAGGACTTGGATCCATGTCCAAACTTTTGGCAGTTGTAGCACCGGAGTGGATTGGGGACATACACCTCCACACCAATGCTACAATAACCAGCTCTAATCGATTCAGAAATCTTCGATCGGGCGAACGTAAACAGATAGGTGTTTGTTGGTTGAACAACACCGTCCTTCTTGATGGTGAATCTCTTCACAGCTGTGACAGGCTGCTGGGAAGGTCCCTGGACAATTTGTTCCTCAGTCATGTCAGACAGGCATCGAGCTCTGTCCCGTACAATGCCAGTACTCGTGTTCAGTGTTTTGTGCGCCGAGACAGCAACCTTTACAGTGACAAACTCTTGTTATTTCAGTAGATTCAAGGATTGCTATCTCCAAGCACATTCTACAAGGAGAGAACCGGACCGAAGCTTTGTTACATTGGCAACCTCTCCGCAGATACCTTGGAGACAGCAAATGGGTTCAATTGCAGTGGTTGCTTGTGACACGTTTCAATGATTAAGAAACGTGGCCAGTAATCAGGTCGAGGGGGCGTACTCTCGTCACACGAGGAATTGTCAGAATCCATATGTCTTCGTTTAGAACCGGGGTGTTGGGAAGCCATTTCGTAAGGAATGTGATTCGGCATCCCCTCTCCCAAACCACCATGGCGTGTCAACAAGGACGATCTTATACTTCAGCGGATCTCCAAGCTGCAAAGACCGAGGATAAGGGGGTGTTATACTCCAGCGAATTTGACATGAAATACCGTAGCTGTCTACCAGATTAAAGGTCAGGATGGTTCGGTCCATGACAAATAATTGGAGACGTGCAGAAATCGGAGGTCAGCATCACCAGATTGGCCCATGAGCCGGGTCTGCAATGCTATTGGTTTGGGCAGAATATCAGTTAAAATTTTGAACATGTCCAAAAGCGTTTTATAGTACCAAATTTTGTGGAAACATTCCGTGCACAGGGCAAGGCGTGACCAGCCGATTGGTAGAATCGGACCTATTCTACCATCCGTCTAGGCAAAGTCTGGTTCCGTCATCCTCAACCACCAGACTCCCTTCCTCTGCCGACACAGGGGCGCAACTGGAGTAAACAGATCGATATTTTGTGATAAAACGTTCTCAAACCTTCACTGAAATCAATTTCTAACTTTACTTTAATTGCGTGACTGTAACTATCACTGCCCAGAGCTGTTTATCAGGTGTGTATCGTAGCAGGACGTGGAGTCATCCGATAGAGGGCCATCCTTACCCCGGTAGCTTGCTGATGGGTTTAACCTCTTTAGTCATGTGGACAAGGCATCTGACTTCGGATCAGAAGGTCAATGGTTCGAATCCTTGCATGGGACTCGGATTTGTATGGTATCTACACATTGAAACACAGATCCCGTGTGTCGTCAAAAATCATGACAACAGCAGTGGTCTCCGTGAGGTGGCCACATTCAATCTGGCGATTAACATAAACTCACCCAGATCTTATATCAATGAACCTATTAACTATTAGTCGGCCAGCAATGTGCTTGGGGTAATCCACCAACCCACCCAGCCACGCATGCACGCATACACACATACACACACAGCCAGACAGAGGCGCCAGCGCACACACAAACACACATACGCGAACGCAAGGACACGCACACACACACGCGCACACACACACACACACACACACACACACACGCACGCGCACACACACACACACACACACACACACACACCGCCCATAAACTGACGCTGTTTGGGGTGTCCATGATTGTACTGTATGCACTACTTTCACATTGAAACATGAAAACACTCTGATCATAGGCGGATCCAAAGTGGGGGTTAATTAAATGACCTTTGAAAATCTCGTGAATACGGGTGAAAATTAACTATGCAACACCCTTTCTGAACTGTGCACACTCCCTCTTCCCCCCACTGCCGATGCGATGTAAAATTTTAACTCACTTACTTACTTTAATGTGAAGCTAAACGATATACAGTTTTTCCACAGCACGAGATGTTGGTCACGTGACCGGCGAATCTGACGTTCATGAAGCTTAGTGTTGAGGCCTGAACAACATTCATACGTTTACCACGAGACTGTATTCTGGAAAGGACGTAAATACAGACGGACTACTTTCACATTGCAGAGTAATCCCAAGGATGCCTAAATGTATACATGGAAAACCGCACCTATGATTTCTAAGCGAAATTAGCGCCAAGCAGAACTTGCCATAAGGCAAACCGGTTGAAAGTATATTAAGCAAAACGATCCATATTTCAATGGTTTATACTTGGGAGTTTTGTTTCCATAAAATAGGATAATCCAGGACATAAACATACTTATTACACAGCATAAAGGGGGAAACAGCAAATATAATGATAGAGGTTCATGATCATTCGTGAATAGAATCCTCGGGATGCGTACGTAAAATCATTTTATTTCTGCTGGGGAATGTAAGGGAAGTAACTCGTTACACTTCCTGTACAGGACCCAAGGATTCACAATATTGTTTGATTCACTGGTGGGTATGTGGTTTGTATCAAGATGTTTTAGTGAGAACTCAGTCTGTTCAGGTGATCACGTAACACCTGTTTGGACTGCTTGATAAATGTACCATATACTAAAGCGTCAGCAAACAGTAACAGACTGGTTTTGCTAGCGATGACTTAGGGAAATGGTATTATCACCATTGATCACAGTTGAAGGGGTCGTCGTCGGCACGCGATGCTGTGCTATACAGTCAAGACATGACACTGCATCATGACTGTATAGAACCGCAACGCGGCTCTCGGGTATACAGGTGTGTACCCAAGGTATGTTTCTGTATTTTGACTTTGTTTAGGTTATATTTCTGTAGATACAAATACGTACCTGGGTACTGACAATGACCCCTTGAGCGCATCTGTATCTTTACATCACACGTTTAAAATACAGTCAAATCCCGATGAGTCGAATGCCGGTGTCTCGAATATTATGCATAACTCGAAGTACCTGTCGGTCCCGACCATTCCCTGTTATAGTTGTCATCATTTGAATACCGGTTACACAAATTCGTCTCATAAATACACACGATGACTCGAAAAGGAAATTTGGTCCCATGAGATTCAAACAACAGCAATCTTGTATACATAAGCCGAAGTCAGTCAATGAGAAGTTGATTGGTGTAGCAAACTGATCCAATTAACAAACCAGCACGGCTCACACCTTTCCGTCATTGACGGGTGAGTTCAAAAGGCAGATTAGTGCTAATCAGACTGGAACTGATAAGGTGCCCCTATTAGTTATATGGAAATCATTAAATAAACAAATGCTTAGGCAGAGAAATTAGGACTGGATCATCTTTTTTCTAACCTCATAGGCATACTTATGTCTCGAATACATCGATAAGTCGAATTTATAACTTTGTCCCCAGCGATTCGACTCATCGGGATTTGACTGTATGTTATATTTGGGATTTCAAACCATATTGAACTTTTGTGCTGGCTATAAATGGTAATATCGATAAAGTTTTGTGTGAACCAATCCTACTGATAATTGTTTAACTGTCTGTACTTTACAGCATGTCACAAAAACAAACGCTTAATCTGAACATGCAAAAGGAAGGCATAAGAGTGTAAGTTACACCATGTATTATTTGTTGTCTGACTACGGTTGGGGTTGGGGTGGGGATAGAGATATCAGCTAAGATAAGATAATCCTTTAGGGGAACTGTACCGGGGAAGTACCCAGCTTGTCATAACAATTTACAAATAATATCCAGTCCTGTCGATCTTCATGTGGTCATGCCACCTATATATTTTGAGACATTTAATACGATGCTTTTCTATGGTTATCAGGTGTCATACTCTTTTACATATCTCAACATAAACTTCATGAAAGAAAGACACTTAAGACATGAATTTATAGATGAGACATATTCAACACACAAGAAAAAGCACAAAATATCTTTGACATGACCCCTTGTGCCTGAAGGCAGCACATGCATTTCATGCCAGGTGAGTCGACGGTCCGTCATCATACCTGGCTGAGCGACCTAATTGCCATCTATTGTCTGATCTATTGTTTTCAGCAGCTATTCGTAGTTTTTCTAAGTTTTGCCCAATTTTACGAGTAAACATGCTCTTTTGGATACCCTCTTACACATCCCTCTGAATGCCCAGTTAGGCTGAAGTGGGTTATTTCAACATATGCTATTTGCAGTTGTGTAAATTAAAAAAAAAGTTGTTTAACAAACGATCATTATTTTGTTGTCACTTTTCGCTATTTCTTACGAGAGAGGACCACTTGCTGGTAGAACGGCCAGGTGTGCGAGTTGTATGTGTGAAATTGAAATTTCACTGCACCGGCTTGTTGATTACCTGGCTGTTTGACAGTTCCATACGGCACAAGGTGGAATGGACTTGTCCAAGGTAGCACATCTGTAGTACCTGTGCTGACAACAACCCCTTTTACAGCATTAGAAGTTGGTGTAATGAACAAGGGGATACTTCAATGGACATACAACTTCATTATTACAATGTATGTAATATTTCAGTGTACATTCTAACTCCTTTATCAAGCATGTGATAATTTTTCAACATCAGGAGTACGTACTCCTTATTTTTTCAACTTAAGAGTACATTTAGAGTACTGAATGGAATTTAATGGAGTATCAGTAATATTGTGTTTCGTTTCATATATGCACCACATCATTGCTAGGCTTGTGTAAACAGGTCAATAAACAATAAAACAATACTTTTTCAGATAAATACGTCTGTAAATGATGTTAAGACCGTACACCATTGTTGTGGAGCGTATCTGCTACATTTCCTAAATTATTTCCTATCATATCGTGCATATTTTGTATCCATACATAGGCCGATACGGCCTTTATCTGGAGCCCTGATGTGGTAATTCGATCACTTGCTTGGGAATGGTGTTAGCATCTACACCAAAACGCCACATATATTGTGATGTAGAAGCTGTATATACAGAGAACTATCCCCCCATGTTCGTCATGTAGATTTATTGATAATGATTAGCCATATAACCCTCCAGCATGTCCTGTCTACTCAACAATCCACTTGTCAAATAAGGCTGTTAGGATTTACTTGTGTATTCAGTGAATCGAACCATATCCCTTCATGAACCCCTTTTATTCACGATCACCCACCGCCTCCGTGGTTTAGTGGTTAGAGCCTCCCCCGGGGAGCGGAAGGTCGCGGGTTCGATCCCCAGCTGCGTCATACCGAAAGACGTTAAAATATGGTACTTGTTGGTCCCTGCCTGGCGCTCGACATAAAGGGTACAGTTTAATGTACAGGGCTACAGATAAGGGGCGTACAGGCGTAATGTACGCCTCAAAATGAATTAAGTACGACATAATATAAGATTTCAAGTGTATCGTGTACGCACATAAATACCTTTGTACGTCTAACATTTAATTTCCGTACGTATCGTGCAAATGGAAATCTATTTCGGATAAATACTTGGCAAGTTTCCTTTGCGAAACACGATTTGACACATGAGGAAACCCCGACAGTAGGAATCACTTGCGTTGCCACGCAACGATATGCATCACTATTTTTCGATTGGCTAAAAACTACACTGTTCCTATTTATATCCAGTCGGACCGGACATTTCGTTCATCACACGGTCGCTCAGTTATTTCTCACGCGTCTTCCAATACAAATACATGGTTGGAAATAGTGTCGATGAATCATCCAGACAAACCTTCATCACCAACTCGCTCACATAAAAACATGTCAGTACAAAATTCTCAGTACACCTCCACTTGCAATATGATGTGTAAGTACACTCGCACCCCCAAAAGTTATCTGGAGCCCTGGTGTATCTGAGTGGGGTATTCATGCTTCACTGCGGTGTGGTGTCTCAGTGAGCTAGAGTGGGGTATTCATACTTAACTGCGGCATGGTGTCTCAGTGAGCTAGAGTGGGGTATTCATACTTAACTGCGGCATGGTGTCTCAGTGAGCTAGCACTGAGTACTAGCACTATAAAACAAGCTTAATTCTGGGCTGGTACAAGCAGCCGCACATACACACGCATTCAGGTCGTTATATGAACGAAATATTACGATGTACATACTATCAAGTACAGCGTTAAACCCCATGTCACCTCACCTCACCTCACGATCACTGGTATGGAATATTCAAGAATATTTTATATAGGTGATTTGGGTTGATATTGACCCAAATTAAATATATCCAAGGTAGGCATGATAATACTCAACACTCTTTATATACGTATATATGTATTCTATTTGACAGTAATGTGATCATTGTCATGATAAAGTAACAATGTCAACATGGTCAAACATGTCATATAGTCTTTTTTAAATTGTTTGATTATAGCAGATCAGTTCTGAACAACAATGGCAAGGCAATATTAATTTAGCACTGAGGTGATTGTAAACCGCTGTTAGTGTATGGGAGATAGATCACCTTAGCACTGAGGTGATTGTAATCCGATGTTAGAGTATGGGAGACAGATCATCTTAGCACTGAGGTGATTGTAAACCGATGTTAGTGTATGGGAGATAGATCACCTTAGCACTGAGGTGATTGTAATCCGATGTTAGAGTATGGGAGACAGATCATCTTAGCACTGAGGTGATTGTAAACCGATGTTAGTGTATGGGAGATAGATCACCTTAGCACTGAGGTGATTGTAAACCGATGTTAGTGTATGGGAGACAGATCACCTTAGCACTGAGGTGATTGTAAACCTATGTTAGTGTATGGGAGATAGATTATCTTAGCACTGAGGTGATTGTAAACCGATGTTAGTGTATGGGAGATAGATCACCTTAGCACTGAGGTGATTGTAAACCGATGTTAGTGTATGGGAGATAGATCACCTTAGCACTGAGGTGATTGTAAACCGTATGTTAGTGTATGGGAGATAGATTATCTTAGCACTGAGGTGATTGTAAACCGATGTTAGTGTATGGGAGATAGATCACCTTAGCACTGAGGTGATTGTAAACCTATGTTAGTGTATGGGAGTTCAGGTCACCTTAGCACTGAGGTGATTGTAAACCTATGTTAGTGTATGGGAGATAGATTATCTTAGCACTGAGGTGATTGTAAACCGATGTTAGTGTATGGGAGATAGATTATCTTAGCACTGAGGTGATTGTAAACCGATGTTAGTGTATGGGAGATAGATCACCTTGGCACTGAGGTGATTGTAAACCGATGTTAGTGTATGGGAGATAGATCACCTTAGCACTGAGATCGCTTTGTGGAGTAGGGCCCTGTACATCATTGAACCCATGATATGGGTCTTGTTGCACACCTATCTTAGCACTAAGGTAATCCCATTGGCATTCTTTAAAATAGGCTTGTGACAGTTGCAGCACAACGGGCTTTTCTTCATCCTGTCTTGTTGATGGGGTATTAACAGAACACTGTCATGCTACTGGAATATTGGACTGTGGGGCTAATCCAGATGCAACAAACTTGTCTTTTTCCATTGTTAAACAATTGTTGATGTGTTGCCATGGTTTCAGATACATCTGACCAGAGCCATGGATCCTGAGCTGCTCAAGGGAAGGACTAAGTTTCTTCAACGAGCCAAGGCTCAGCCATCTGTAGAGAAGAGAAAGCACAAGGCTGATGAAAATGAACACAAGTCCAAAAAGCAGAAGATCAAATCATCGACGCCCAAACCCAAACGTAAGCAGTGTTAATTCAACAGCTTCTTTGTTCTTCCATTAAGTTACAATCTAATACATCCTGTAACGCTGGCTAGTTCCGGTTCCTCACTACTCGCTCAAGAGATGTTCCCAGCAGCCCCAGTGCCCAAGGAACCAGCCTAGCAAATGATACATTATCGACAAGTAGGGGCAGTGGGTTAGTCTAGTGGTTAAAGCGTTCACTTGTCATGCCAAAGACCCGGGTTCGATTCATGGGTACAATGTTTGAAACCCAGCGGTATTGCTGGAATATTGCTAAAAGCGGTGTACGATACGCACTCATTCATTGCTTCACTCTGGAATTAGACACCACTAACCAATGGCAAATAAAGCGCCCGTAAACTATATTGAAGGAGGCTTGTGGAAGCAGTATTCTTCCATTGGAGTTTATCGACCCATTTCCAGGGATACAGTTGACTTAATTCTTAATTCTTTGCGACAATTTGAATGTGTGCTGTATATGATCGAAGCAGATCAGTGATGAAATCATTCACCACTCGCTCAAGAGACGTTCCCTGCAGCCCCAGTGCCCGAGGGTCCAGCCTAGCAGACGATACCTTATCAACAAGTAGGGGCGGTAGCCTGGTAGTCACGCCTAACACCTGGGTTCGAAACCCTGCATGGGTACAAGGTGTGAAGCCCATTTCTGGTGTCCCCTGCGTAATATTGCTGGAAAATTGCTAAAAGCAACATAAAACCAAACACACTCACCCACCCCCATTCACTCACTCACCTCCATTCACTCACCCCCATTCACTCACCCAACCACCCATTCACTCACCCACCCCCCATTCACTCCCACCCACCCACCCACTCCCCACCCACCCATCCATTCACACCCACCCACCCCACCCATTCACTCACCCACCCACCCATTCACTCACCCACACCCATTCACTCACCCACACCCATTCACTCACTCCACACCCATTCACTCCCCACCCCCATTCACTCACCCACCCACCCACCCATTCACTCCCCCATCCATTCACTCACCCACCCATTCATTCACTCACCCACCCATTCACTCCACCCACCCCACCCCCACCCATTCACTCACCCACCCAATCACTCACCCACCCATTCACTCACCCACCCCCATTCACTCACCCACCCACCCATTCACTCACTCAGGAAAAAACGTAAATATTGATTATTCCTCCCTGTCCCTGATACACACTCTGGAAGTTCCAGGTAAAAGCAGGGCCCCGTTTCTCAAAGCTCTCATAAGCCTAAGATCTCTTTTCTCGTAGCATTCATACTTCCTATACTAAAACATTGACTTATGATAGTCGTAGCGTTATTAGAACTTGGTGAATTGGGGCCCAGGTCCACAGCAATATGTGCTTGTCATAAGAGAAAGCTATATGGTTCTGGTGGAGCATCGCTCATGATATCTGTCACTGGCTTGTGTGGTCCAGACTCGATTGTTGACAGTTTGTCATCGTATAGCTGGGATATGTGACTGTCAATAGTGTAAGCATGATGGCTATGCAAGCCGAAACAGGTTTTCTCTCTCATGACTTTTAGTCAAGACAGACTGGATCAACTACGGATAGGAAGGGAAGATTTCCACTTGATCACATTCATAATGCTTCAGTTGGATGAATCATAAACAAGACGTTCTTATAACTTTACTCAGGTAGCTAGACATAATTGTCTTTATGCTTCAACGTTTCGCTGCTTTGGTAATTTGTTTTCCCAAACCAGAGGTGATGTTACAAAACAGAAAGTGCAGTTAGTTCTCTAGAAGTATCCGGGTTAGAATTGGTTTTCAGCAACCCATGCTTGTCTCCCTGTGATGATTTGGGTTAGAATTGGTCTTCAGCAACCAATACATGTCTGCCTGTGAAGATCTAGGTTAGAATTGGTTTTCAGCAACCCATGCTTGTCTCCCTGTGAAGATACAGGTTAGAATAGAATTTGTCTCCCTGTGAGTCTTCAGCAACCCATACTTGTCAGGTCTTCAACTGTCTCCCTGTGAAGATACAGGTTAGAATTGGTCTTCAGCAACCCATACTTGTCTCCCCTGTGAAGATACAGGTTAGAATTGGTCTTCAGCAGCAACCCATACTACTTGTCTCCCTGTGAAGATGTTAGAAGATACAGTCTGCTTAGAATTGGTCTTCAGCAACCCATACTTGTCTCCCTGTGAAGATACAGGTTAGAATTGGTCTTCAGCAACCCATACTTGTCTCCCTGTGAAGATACAGGTTAGAATTGGTCTTCAGCAACCCATACTTGTCTCCCTGTGAAGATACAGGTTAGAATTGGTCTTCAGCAACCCATACTTGTCTCCCTGTGAAGATACAGGTTAGAATTGGTCTTCAGCAACCCATACTTGTCTCCCTGTGAAGATCCAGGTTAGAATTGGTCTTCAGCAACCCATACTTGTCGTAAGGGGCAACAAACCGGATCATGTGGTCAGACTCACTGACTTAGTTGACACATGTCATTGTATCCCAATTGCGTAGATCGATGCTTATGATGTTGATCACTGGATTGTGTGGTCCAGACTTATTATTTACAGACCGCCGCCATATAGCTGGAATATTGCTGAGTGTGGCGTTAAACATCAAACAACCGACCTGAAGCAGGGTTTACATTGATCAACAAAATCAGGTGTCCCTAGAACGACCGCTTGCTAATTTCCGTGAAATACGGGGGTCCTGTAGAATGATGGAATGATGTACCAGACTCTACTGTAAGGTTTAATGAATACATTATTTTTCCTTATCCTGACTCATGCTCTTTTGCTTTTGCAAACATAGTGGAACACTTGTATCTCCCTAATTGAAGCTCCCTTCAATGTAAAATCACTAATTAGTACACACCAAGAGTTGCCTCCCTTTGCCTTTGCGCGGGAAAGGCGGCGCCACCTTCTGGCCTCATGCTTCACTCTCTCCTTCTTCGCCCAGTGAGCAGGATGTGAGAGCGCCTGTGTCTCCCTACACACTATATCCTTTGGTTATTCTTAGTTAGTTACCTCTTATAGTTTACTATAGAGGTGTAGCTAGTATCCTTCATTAATATGTATTGATAATTATTCATATTTCTACTGTTTATTCACGGGATTTCGTGATTGTTCAGCTAGTTTACGTTGATGAAAATCTGTACTATTTGTAGATTACGTTTTTCTGCTGCTGACCCGCATTTAATATGCCCTAGCTGTACTACGCCTTGTGCGTTTTCTTCACGTTGCAGTTACTGTATTAATCTATCTAATTCTGCATTTAATAAATATCATCTTTGCGTCTTGAGACGTGCAGCAGATAGGTCACGCAAACAAGGTTTAGACATGGCCGATACATCGGACCCCCTAGCCAGTCAGCTGCTGTCGGACGACCCCCTCCCGTCTGGTGTTCCGCTAGAGTTTCCCTCGGAGGAGGGGCGTGGGATGCAGTCCGCCGTCTCCAAGAAGCGTCCTGCTTCCCCAGACATCCCGTCATCGCAGCCAAAGTCTAAGAGGGCCTCGACATCTACTCAACGCAGACTCCGTACCCCCAGGGAAGCGTCTACCTCCAAGGGGAAATCTACGAAGTCTTCAAGAACCTTCTCAGCCGAGATTGTTCCAGCGGCTGAACTGGGCCTGTATGATGATCAGCCGATCATCATACCCGATCTACGCCACAAGAGACGACCGGTGTCGGCAACAGTTACGTCAGCACAGATCGCGATGCAGCCTGATGTGTCTACACCGATGTCGGACGATCTTCCTGAGGGCCCCGTCGCTAACATCGCAGAGAGGGCACCGACTACATCATCACAGACCGTCCCAGACGACCTGATGCGGCAGATCATGAAGATGATGGAGGACCGTTACAGACTGGAGAGACAACCAGCCCAGAACCTGAGCCTTCACGAAGGCTCCAACGTAGACGACATCCCAGAGGGACCCCCCGTCAACGTAGCGGCCACGACTAAGCCACCTCCGCGAAGGAAGTCACAGACCACCTCGACGAAGGACCCAGATGTACAGCCTGCGCGAAGGGCTTCTAGATCATCACCTACCTCGGACTCTGATGATCAACACTCACATAAAGGCTCGAGAAGGAAGATCACCTCATCCCTGGATTCGGACTCAGACCCCCAGACTTCACGAAAGCCTTCGCGAAGGTCAAGTCGTCGCTCCCCAGGACCGGACGCAGATGAAGCTTCGCGAAGGTCTTCACGAAGGGCACCAGTAACAGGCTCTAAGTCATCTTCGTCCAGAAGGTCATCCAGGGATTCCACAAGGGCTTCGCGAAGCTATCAACATTCACCTCACAGATCTCCGCGAAGGTCAACCTTTAGACGCAGCTCGTCAGGCCGTTCACCAAGACGATCTCCTCGCCATTCTCCATGCCGATCACCTCGCCGTTCGCCTCGCCGATCTCCTCGTAGATCACCACGTCGATCTCCTCGCAGGTCACCACACAAGTCTTCACAGAAGTCCCAAGTCAGGTCTCCTTTAACGTCACCCTGTACAGCGGTAGAAGCATATAGCCCACCATCAGAAGAGCATCAACCTCTTATCAGCGATCCCATTGTAGAAGATGATGGAGGCATCATTTTCTCAGACGCTGAGATACGTTATTAGATGGTTAACAACCTAGACCTATCTTCACCTTCCAAGAGTGGTAACTCGGCGCATACTTACCTGATGAAGGAGGACGATGCAGACGCCATCACCTTACCTCCGATCGACCCGATTGCTACGGTGCCACAGAATTTGGACACAGCCTTCCATAAAGCCACTAAAGTCCAAACGCCACACCTACCGCAGTTTCACCCTAAGAAGTTCTCAACCCATAATATGGACCCCTTCCTCAAGGCACAAGACATCGATGATAATTACACAAAGTGATCAACGATGTCAAGAATAAGAACTATAAGATTGACGATCGCAAGCTGGTTCAGATAGAAACCATGACAAGGCGAATGTTCTTTGACATTAATAGATCTAGAACGATCAATGAGACTCTTATCACCAGATTTCGAGACACGACATCTGAGGATGATAGAATGGTCTACTCGGCCCTACTTATGCAGAAGAAGGACCAGCAGTTCCTAACGGATCATCTCACATCAGTCTCAGCAGCGCTAACCTCGCTTCCTCGCTTCCTGCAGCTGGGGTGAGCAGTTTACAGCTCCACTCTATACAGCCCCGTGGTCTTCACCATCCATCTTTGACGGAGGAATAGAGAAAGTCTCCAAGGAAGTCACTAAGGATTCTAGAGAAGTCCTTATGATTAAGTCGATGGACACGCTAGCCAGCGTCATCAGGCAGACTTCACAAAGATATTCACGGAAATCTAAATTCACTGGATTACAGAGAGCACGGGATAGGAAGATGGCCAGCTCCAGGGGAAAAGATTCTTTTCGTCGCCCATATGGCAACTACAGAGGAGGATCAGGAAGAGGCAGGGCACCCAGAGGTTCCCGCAACTATAAACGATGAATGACAGGTTCGGAACGACTGGAGTCTTCCACCCCCAGCCGTTCCAGTACAACCGTCACAAGTGGGTGGACGCCTTCAACTGCACTGGGAGAACTGGGGAATGTTACAAGACCAATATGTCTCCAACATTCTTCAGCACGGATATCGTATCCAACTACAGGCCACGCCTCCGCTGACAGTCAACCCTCACAAGTTCGACTTCCAGGCACAACAACTACCAAAGTTAAGAGAGGCTGTTACTTCTCTCCTAACCAAGCAGGCCATAGAAGTACTAGATCAAGTAAACGTCGAACCAGGCTTCTATTCCCCAGTTTTCCTAGTACCCAAGAAAAACTCCAAGGAGAAATACAGACTCATTTACAACATGAGCACATTCAACAGAGATTATCTACGCAAACCGCCAACGTTTCGCATGATACATCTACCTCAATTACGGCACTTAATTCGTCCCATGGATTACATGGCCAGTATAGATCTGCAAGACGCATATCTACAAATCCCGATACATCCCAAATCCAGGAAATACCTACGGTTTACACTAGACGGGCTGCATTACCAATGGAAAGTACTCCCATTCGGAATATCATCGGCCCCCTGGTTATTCACAAGAGTAACAAACCTATCGTCACTTACCTACATCGTCTAGGGCTACGCAGTGCGTTCTACCTCGACGACGGGATACAAGTAGATCAAGATCCACAGCGTCTCAAACTACAGTTAAACTACATCATCAAGCTACTAACACAGCTAGGATGGTTAGTAAATTTACTCAAGTCGGACCTAGTACCCTCGCAAGATCTGCAATTTCTAGGCATTCGATTTATCACGACTCTCAACCGTATCGTCGTACCAGAAGACCGATGGCTCAAGATCCAACAGACCATTCCTCTATCCCTACTCTCTCCGTTACCACTACGACATTGGCAGAGTCTGTTGGGTCTCCTCACGTCAGCCCAAGACATGACAGTCAGAGGCAGACTAAAGTTACGTCCGTTACAGGTCTTCATCAATGCTCATCTCGACGACCTACAACCATTCAGTCTACCGAAACACCTCAGACCTCATCTACTATGGTGGACCAGGAGGTCGAATGTCTGGGAAGGCATTTATTTAACAGAGCCGGAATTCAAAACCCATCTCTATGTAGACGCGTCGCTCCAAGGTTGGGGAGCTCATCTCGCCAACCGGACGGCTTCAGGGTTATGGAATCAGCAAGAAAGCAAGCTCCATATAAACATGTTAGCGATGAAAGCGGTAATCAACGCCATACTTCATTGGAGCACCATTCTGCAAAAAGGCGCATCTGATTCATACCGACAACTCAACAGTGGCGTTTTATGTGAACAAACAAGGCTCAACGAGATCACTGAACCTATTGACTTTATGCTTTCAACTGTTCGATCTAATCGACGATCTCAACTTACATGTCAGAGCATGTCACATTCCCGGAGCCAAGAATGTACTAGCAGACGCACTCTCTCGGCCACATCTACCGTCACCGACAGAATGGATGCTCCATACAGAAATTTTTGCACAGATTATCAAGCAAATAGGAGCTCCTCTAGTAGATCTATTCGCCACTCGCTTCAACAATCAGCTAACGACATTCGTATCACCAGTCCCGGATCCACGAGCGTGGGCAACGGACGCTCTAAGCATATCCTGGGATAGCACTAATCCCTAAAGTGTTACAGAAAATCAGACAAACACAGAGCCTCCAACTGACTTTGGTCATGCCCTACTGGCCAGCCAGAACGTGGTTTCCCATTCTAATTCAAGAAATCGGACAACCAACACTAGAGCTACCAAAGCGCGCTCGAATCTATTAGTACATCCTCACACCAAACAGGTGCACGGAAGCCCAGAAGTATTCCAACTTCACGTATGGACTGTATTAAAGTGTGTTTAAACAAGAGAGGTTATTCAACCAGAGCGGCAAAAGCAGTCACGCTTGCCTTACGCTATTCTACACGTAACTTGTACGACGACAAGTGGCTCAGTTCTGAAAATTACGCAGCAAAAAAGGGATTTACAGCGAGAAATGCTACACATCCACAAGTGGCTGATTATCTGTGTTACCTACGCCACAATAAACATTTAAAAGGCTCGACATTGTCAACATATCTTGCCGCTCTTAGTTCTGTGATAACTATGAGAACGGGTGTCAAGCTAACCAAGACGCCAAAGTTACTGGCCTTACTACGTTCATTCCGATTGGAAGATCAGAAACGGAAGTTCCGCGCTCCAGCTTGGGATCTAAATATAGTGCTCCAACACCTCACAAGTGAGGCTTATGAACCGTTGGAATCAACAACCTTTGAATTTCTCTCACAGAAAACCTTGTTCCTGTTATCTCTAGCGACGGCAGCCAGGATGTCAGAAATTCACGCACTAGATTATGAGAGGATACAGTTTGATGACAATCAAAACACAGTGCACTTGGGACTACGATGGGATTTCATCGCCAAAAATCAATTGTCAGGTCAACCAGACAGATTATTCCATATTCCTGCACTCTCCTCGATTCTCGGATCTCAAGATAACGCTGGACCTATCTCTATGCCCAGTCAGAGCTCTCAAAATCTATCTACGACGTTCCAAAACGAGTCGACGACATCTCAAACGGTTATTCATCCCTTTATCGGCAACGACTCAGACCGAAGTCTCTCGTACCACCATATCTATATGGATAAGAACTGCCATACTTCGCGCCTACAAGGCTGCAGGACTCGACCCTCCAAGAGCATCTAATCCCCATGAGATCAGAGCATTGGCTTCCACACTCGCTCTACATGGTAACTGTTCATTAAATACCATCATGGAGGGCTGCTTTTGGAAATCCGACATGGTGTTTGCTAATCACTATCTGAGAGATATCACCACCGAGGACGTCTCAGGTATTCACCATTTCGGTCCCATGGTCCTCGCACAGCAGTTGACAGTCCCTCGTAGACGATAAGACATAGTCTTACGAGATTATTATGTATAATTCATACCAGTATTATCTAGCTTATAACTCTACGGAGTTTTAGGGCTATTTATATACCTAGCTTAAGTCTACTTAGCCTTAAGCCCAGTACTGATGGTTATGTACAGTTGGGTAGCTTCTCCATGTTGGAGTCGCTTTTTATACTTGTATTGCTATTATCATAGTATATTATTATTGTAATACCCCATCTATGGCAGCGTATAAACTTATGGTTTATAGTAGCAGGAATTATCCTAATTCAGTGCCATTATAAAGTTCCCGTTAAGGGGGTTATTACAGATATATATATATAAATCACTAATTAATTGTATAAATCCAAAGTATTCTGGTCTTTCCCACCTCCGTTTCCGTAGGATTCTACAAGCAAAAGAGCATGAGTCAGGATAAGGAAAAATATGTAATTTTCTGAGTAAAATTGATATTTTATACTTATCCTGACTCATGAGGTAAGCCCTCCCATCCTCCCCACATAACACTTTGGATTTCCCTGTAAATTCAAGTGTTGGGCTCGCTATATCAGGAGAGAGTGAAGCATGAGGCCAGAAGGTGGCGCCGCCTTTCCCGTGCAAAGGCAAAGGGAGGCAACTCTTGGTGAGTACTAATTAGTGATTTTACATTGAAGGGAGCTTCAATTAGGGAGATACAAGTGTTCCACTATGTTCGCAAGAAGAAGAAGACAAGCAAAAGAGCATGAGTCAGGATAAGTATAAAATATCAATTTTACTCAGAAAATTACATAATTACAACAATTTCATATTTCATGTCACAAGTTTTGAACAGTGGTCATTATTGTGCATCCAAGGTGACACAGTATTTGTATTTTTCTGCATCCATTCCGTACATTAATGCATATTGGATACACATTTCTGTGTCATGTAAAACCCTGCTGCAGAAGTCATTGCCGCCCTACTAAACACTGTTGTTCCCCTACACAGAGGCAGTTCTCCTGGCCGCCCTACTAAACATTGTTCCCCTACACAGAGGCAGCTCTCCTGGCCGCCCTACTAAACACTGTTGTTCCCCTACACAGAGGCAGCTCTCCTGGCCGCCCTACTAAACACTGTTGTTCCCCTACACAGAGGCAGCTCTCCAGGCCACCCTACTAAACATTGTTGTTCCCCTAAACAGAGGCAGCTCCCCTGGCTGTCCTACTAAACATTGTTGTTCCTCCACACAGAGGCAGCTCTCCTGGCCGCCCTACTAAACACTGTTGTTTCTCTACACAGAGGCAGCTCTCCTGGCCGCCCTACTAAACACTGTTGTTTCTCTACACAGAGGCAGCTCTCCTGGCCACCCTACTAAACACTGTTGTTCCCCTACACAGAGGCAGCTCTCCTGGCCGCCCTACTAAACATTGTTGTTTCTCTACACAGAGGCAGCTCTCCTGGCCGCCCTACTAAACACTGTTGTTTCTCTACACAGAGGCAGCTCCCCTGGCTGTCCTACTAAACATTGTTGTTCCCCTACACAGAGGCAGCTCTCCTGGCCGCCCTACTAAACACTGTTGTTTCTCTACACAGAGGCAGCTCTCCTGGCCACCCTACTAAACACTGTTGTTCCCCTACACAGAGGCAGCTCTCCTGGCCGCCCTACTAAACATTGTTGTTTCTCTACACAGAGGCAGCTCTCCTGGCCGCCCTACTAAACACTGTTGTTTCTCTACACAGAGGCAGCTCCCCTGGCTGTCCTACTAAACATTGTTGTTCCCCTACACAGAGGCAGCTCTCCTGGCTGCCCTACTAAACATTGTTGTTCCTCCACACAGAGGCAGCTCTCCTGGCCGCCCTACTAAACATTGTTGTTCCCCTACACAGAGGCAGCTCTCCTGGCCGCCCTACTAAACATTGTTGTTTCTCTACACAGAGGCAGCTCTCCTGGCCGCCCTACTAAACACTGTTGTTCCCCTACACAGAGGCAGCTCTCCTGTCCGCCCTACTAAACATTGTTGTTTCTCTACACAGAGGCAGCTCTCCTGGCCGCCCTACTAAACACTGTTGTTCCCCTACACAGAGGCAGCTCTCCTGGCCGCCCTGCTAAACACTGTTGTTCCTCCACACAGAGGCAGCTCTCTTTACCACCCTACTAAACATTGTTGTTTCTCCACACAGAGGCAGCTCTCCTGGCCACCCTACTAAACACTGTTGTTCCCCTACACAGAGGCAGCTCTCCTGGCCGCCCTACTAAACATTGTTGTTTCTCTACACAGAGGCAGCTCTCCTGGCCGCCCTACTAAACATTGTTGTTTCTCCACACAGAGGCAGCTCTCCTGGCCGCCCTACTAAACACTGTTGTTCCTCCACACAGAGGCAGCTCTCCTGGCCACCCTACTAAACACTGTTGTTCCCCTACACAAAGGCAGCTCTCCTGGCCACCCTACTAAACACTGTTGTTCCCCTACACAAAGGCAGCTCTCCTGGCCACCCTACTTAACATTGTTGTTTCTCTACACAAAGGCAGCTCTCCTGGCCACCCTACTAAACACTGTTGTTTCTCTACACAGAGGCAGCTCTCCTGGCCGCCCTACTAAACATTGTTGTTTCTCTACACAGAGGCAGCACCCCTGGACTACAAGACGGCACAAGGCAGTTCGCAGTTCAAGTTTGGTGTCCTGGCTAAAATAGTCAAGCACATGAAGGTAATCCTGTACAACAAACTCAGACACTAGTGAGTCAGTCTGGCATAGATGTTAACATTGAACTGCAGATTCACAGACCTAATGATATCTATTCACACACATTCTGAGTCTATAAGACCCATGAAGGTCCGGGTTAGAATATTGATGTTCATTAACCCATGCTTGTCGTAAGAGGCGACTTACAGGATCTGGTGGTCAGGCTCGCCGACTTGGTGGACACATGTCATCATATCCCAACTGCGTAGATCGATACTCATGCGGTTTGCCACTGGATTGTCTGGTCCAGACTCGATTATTTACAGACTGCTGCCATGTAGCTGGAATATTGCTGAGTGCGGCGTTAAACAACAAATGGACAAACAAATCTGAGTCTGTATGGAAGAGTGAGTGAGTGAGTTAAAATTTAACGTCACCTCAGCAATATTTCAGCCATAGAGTGACGAGAAAGGTTTCACATAGACAATAACTCACATGGAAGGAACTGTGGAATAGTGAAATGTTTGATAGTGGATATCTAGGGGTGTCATAGAAGTAAACTGTGGAATAGTGAACTGTTTGATAGTGGAGATCTAGGGGTGTCATAGAAGTAAACTGTGGAATAGTGAACTGTTTGATAGTGGATATCTAGGGGTGTCATAGAAGTACAGTAAACTGTGGAATAGTGAACTGTTTGATAGTGGAGATCTAGGGGTGTCATAGAAATACAGTAAACTGTGGAATAGTGAACTGTTTGATAGTGGAGATCTAGGGGTGTCATAGAAGTACAGTAAACTGTGGAATAGTGAACTGTTTGATAGTGGAGATCTAGGGGTGTCATAGAAGTACAGTCAACTGTGGAATAGTGAACTGTTTGATAGTGGAGATCTAGGGGTGTCATAGAAGTACTGTGGAATAGTGAACTGTTTGAACTGTGTCATAGAATAGTGAACTGTTTGATAGTGGAGATCTAGGGTGTCATAGAAGTACAGTCAACTGTGGAATAGTGAACTGTTTGATAGTGGAGATCTAGGGGTGTCATAGAAGTAAACTGTGGAATAGTGAACTGTTTGATAGTGGAGATCTAGGGGTGTCATAGAAGTACAGTAAACTGTGGAATAGTGAACTGTTTGATAGTGGAGATCTAGGGGTGTCATAGAAGTAAACTGTGGAATAGTGAACTGTTTGATAGTGGAGATCTAGGGGTGTCATAGAAGTAAAGTAAACTGTGGAATAGTGAACTGTTTGATAGTGGATATCTAGGGGTGTCATAGAAGTAAACTGTGGAATAGTGAACTGTTTGATAGTGGAGATCTAGGGGTGTCATAGAAGTACAGTAAACTGTGGAATAGTGAACTGTTTGATAGTGGAGATCTAGGGGTGTCATAGAAGTACAGTAAACTGTGGAATAGTGGAACTGTTTGATAGTGGAGATCTAGGGGTGTCATAGAAGTACAGTCAACTGTGGAATAGTGAACTGTTTGATAGTGGATATCTAGGGGTGTCATAGAAGTAAACTGTGGAATAGTGAACTGTTTGATAGTGGAGATCTAGGGGTGTCATAGAAGTACAGTAAACTGTGGAATAGTGAACTGTTTGATAGTGGATATCTAGGGGTGTCATAGAAGTAAACTGTGGAATAGTGAACTGTTTGATAGTGGAGATCTAGGGGTGTCATAGAAATACAGTAAACTGTGGAATAGTGAACTGTTTGATAGTGGATATCTAGGGGTGTCATAGAAATACAGTAAACTGTGGAATAGTGAACTGTTTGATAGTGGAGATCTAGGGGTGTCATAGAAGTACAGTAAACTGTGGAATAGTGAACTGTTTGATAGTGGAGATCTAGGGTGTCATAGAAGTAAACTGTGGAATAGTGAACTGTTTGATAGTGGAACTATCTAGAGGAATGTCATAGAAGTAAGTCAACTGTGGAACTGTGGAATAGTGAACTGTTTGATAGTGGATATCTAGGGGTGTCATAGAAGTACAGTAAACTGTGGAATAGTGAACTGTTTGATAGTGGATATCTAGGGGTGTCATAGAAGTACAGTAAACTGTGGAATAGTGAACTGTTTGATAGTGGAGATCTAGGGGTGTCATAGAAGTACAGTAAACTGTGGAATAGTGAACTGTTTGATAGTGGAGATCTAGGGGTGTCATAGAAGTACAGTAAACTGTGGAATAGTGAACTGTTTGATAGTGGAGATCTAGGGGTGTCATAGAAGTACAGTAAACTGTGGAATAGTGAACTGTTTGATAGTGGAGATCTAGGGGTGTCATAGAAGTACAGTAAACTGTGGAATAGTGAACTGTTTGATAGTGGAGATCTAGGGGTGTCATAGAAGTAAACTGTGGAATAGTGAACTGTTTGATAGTGGAGATCTAGGGGTGTCATAGAAGTACAGTAAACTGTGGAATAGTGAACTGTTTGATAGTGGAGATCTAGGGGTGTCATAGAAGTACAGTAAACTGTGGAATAGTGAACTGTTTGATAGTGGAGATCTAGGGGTGTCATAGAAGTACAGTAAACTGTGGAATAGTGAACTGTTTGATAGTGGAGATCTAGGGGTGTCATAGAAGTACAACTGTGGAATAGTGAACTGTTTGATAGTGGAGATCTAGGGGTGTCATAGAAGTACAGTAAACTGTGGAATAGTGAACTGTTTGATAGTGGATATCTAGGGGTGTCATAGAAGTAAACTGTGGAATAGTGAACTGTTTGATAGTGGAGATCTAGGGGTGTCATAGAAGTACAGTAAACTGTGGAATAGTGAACTGTTTGATAGTGGAGATCTAGGGGTGTCATAGAAGTAAACTGTGGAATAGTGAACTGTTTGATAGTGGAGATCTAGGGGTGTCATAGAAGTACAGTAAACTGTGGAATAGTGAACTGTTTGATAGTGGATATCTAGGGGTGTCATAGAAGTAAACTGTGGAATAGTGAACTGTTTGATAGTGGAGATCTAGGGGTGTCATAGAAGTACAGTAAACTGTGGAATAGTGAACTGTTTGATAGTGGAGATCTAGGGGTGTCATAGAAATAAACTGTGGAATAGTGAACTGTTTGATAGTGGAGATCTAGGGGTGTCATAGAAGTAAACTGTGGAATAGTGAACTGTTTGATAGTGGAGATAAACTGTTTGATAGTGGAGATCTAGGGTGTCATAGAAGTACAGTAAACTGTGGAATAGTGAACTGTTTGATAGTGGAGATCTAGGGGTGTCATAGAAGTACAGTAAACTGTGGAATAGTGAACTGTTTGATAGTGGAGATCTAGGGGTGTCATAGAAGTACAGTAAACTGTGGAATAGTGAACTGTTTGATAGTGGATATCTAGGGGTGTCATAGAAAGTACAGTAAACTGTGGAATAGTGAACTGTTTGATAGTGGAGATCTAGGGGTGTCATAGAAGTACAGTAAACTGTGGAATAGTGAACTGTTTGATAGTGGAGATCTAGGGGTGTGTCATAGAAGTACAGTAAACTGTGGAATAGTGAACTGTTTGATAGTGGAGATCTAGGGGTGTCATAGAAGTACAGTAAACTGTGGAATAGTGAACTGTTTGATAGTGGAGATCTAGGGGTGTCATAGAAGTAAACTGTGGAATAGTGAACTGTTTGATAGTGGAGATCTAGGGGTGTCATAGAAGTAAACTGTGGAATAGTGAACTGTTTGATAGTGGAGATCTAGGGGTGTCATAGAAGTACAGTAAACTGTGGAATAGTGAACTGTTTGATAGTGGAGATCTAGGGGTGTCATAGAAGTAAGTAAACTGTGGAATAGTGAACTGTTTGATAGTGGATATCTAGGGGTGTCATAGAAGTAAACTGTGGAATAGTGGAATGTTTGATAGTGGAGATCTAGGGGTGTCATAGAAGTACAGTAAACTGTGGAATAGTGAACTGTTTGATAGTGGATATCTAGGGGTGTCATAGAAGTAAACTGTGGAATAGTGAACTGTTTGATAGTGGAGATCTAGGGGTGTGATAGAAGTACAGTAAACTGTGGAATAGTGAACTGTTTGATAGTGGAGATCTAGGGGTGTCATAGAAGTACAGTAAACTGTGGAATAGTGGAATGTTTGATAGTGGATATCTAGGGGTGTCATAGAAGTAAACTGTGGAATAGTGGAATGTTTGATAGTGGAGATCTAGGGGTGTCATAGAAGTACAGTAAACTGTGGATGTAATGGACTCAAGGGGACCAAGAATTTTGTCAGTTTCGATCAATGGTCAAGAACCATCAGATTCCGCAATATTCTCATATACTGCTTTATCATATTTATTCTGTGACACTTATCAAGCAGTAAGACATGGCACAAGTTTGTAGTGTTGCTGGAAAATACTGTCAGTATTCCACATGAATCAGGTTACAGCTGAAACCATATAACAAACCTACTTGAATGCCCTCATGTCCGAAACAACGCTGTTCACATTACTAACTCACTTTGTGAAATAATCCGAAGTAATAACAATGTAATAACAAAATAATAACGTGCACGCACCACAACACGGAGGTAACTCTCAACCGATTTTTGCTTTAAATGAGCCTTTTCTATGAATTACTCTTTCATGAATGCATATATCATGCATGCATATGAAAATATATCACTAACAAATTTCATAGCAAAGTCAAAGCGTTCCCAAACAGCCATACACAGTGTAGGAAAGATAGCCCGTCCCAACGTCCCAGACGGGTGAATTTTGTGGAGGACGGGTTAAAAAAATATCTAGTCCGTCCTCATGTCGGGTCAATTTTAGCAAACCAATGACATATATATAATGATTATAACCTTTTTGAATATTTACTGCCGAAGGTGTTTTATTTATATTTGGAGGACAGGCCAGATTTTGGCAGGACTGGTAAAAAATTTGACCTGCCAGTCCTGTGGACAGGCTAGATTTTCTACATCTTTCCTACACTGCCATACATCAGTTTTCCCGCTCACAGCGATGCACACTTTTTAAAGTTCACGCCAAACTGCATGCTTTTGTTGTTTTATGCCAGAGACCTCAAAGACTTGCATCTCTTCATGGTTTCAGGGCTAGTGGGGTAGCCTACTGGTTAAAGCGTTTGCTTGTCACGCCGAAGACCCCGGTTCAATTAACCACATGGGTACAATATGTGAAGCACATTTCTTGTGTCCACCACTATGATATTGCTGGAATATTGCAAAAAGCAGTATGAAATTAAAACTCACTCACTCACTCACCCACCCAAACTCACTCACTCACTCACTCACTCACTCACTCACTCACTCACTCACTCACTCACTCACTCACTCATTTCAAGTTGACAGCCATGGTATAACTGTTGTTCAGACAGCCAAGTTCATTGAAATGATCTGGTTCTAGATTCGACATCAGAATGGCGAGCCAGAGCCGCTGGACATCGAGGAAATACTAGACGAGACAAACCAGCTGGACATCGGCAGCAGGATGAGACACTGGCTCCACACAGAGGTGAACTGGGGCATTGTGTTACCATGGTAACATGCAGAGGGTAAATGGGGGTTGGGCATTGTGTTACCATGGTAACATGCAGAGGGTAAATGGGGGTTGCATGTTACCATAGAACACTGACTCCACACACAGGTTAACTTGGGTATAAGATGTTACCATGGTAACATATAGGGGTGAACTGGGGTATTACATGTTACTATGGTAACATGCAGAGCGTAAATGTGGGGTTGCATGTTACCATAGCAATATCGGCTCCACACAGAGGTGAACTGGGGCATTGTGTTACCATGGTAACAGGCAGAGGGTGAATGGGGTTTGCCATAGTAACGCTGGCTCCACACAGAGGTGAACATGGGTATTACACTTTACCATGGTAACATATTGGAAATATTGGTATTTGCTATTGGGTCTATCATCATGATAAGTAACAAGAAGAAACATACTGACGCTTGGATACTGATAGAAATTTAATTTTGAGTCAATACGTTCTCTGTTAGTTACAACTAGAAGTCTTTTTGTAAATATTTTTTTCTTATTATATGCATATGACTCCCTTGAAGACAGAGACAGAAATCAGATGACTTCCAGAGGACAATCTCTCATAATTATGCAGTTTTATCTCTTAAATGTCTTAACTGATATTTCAGGCTCTTATAAACAATCCGAAGATTATCGTTGTTGAAGAACGGAACTTGAAGAAGTTCCTGTTTAAGCCTAAGTATGAGGTGAGAGACCGAAAAAGCCTGATGAAGCTGTTAAAGAGCTACGACCTGCACGGACGAGGCGGAATTCTTATGGAAGACATTGAGGAGTCGTTGCCTGATGCAGCCAAAGTCTTCAAAGTAAGGGGTGAACATGTGCACGTGGGCGTACCTACCGTCCAACTGCCACAAACAATCTGTGGTTGTCACAAATTTGCCCGAAATGATATGTAAATATGTAAATATGCTTTCTGCCATTAAGCTGTGATGCTATCTATGAATGAGTTTGATACTAACTTGTAAATACACAGACCTGTGCAGTGATAGTGTCATTTAACAGAGAGGTGTTTCATGCCTTGTATAGCCACAGTCAATATCAAAATCTGTTATAGAGAGCAGCTTAACAGCAGGTTACTATGGCTAATTCCTAATCTACAGAAAACAAACATTTTCAGCTGAGGTCAGAATTGCATGTGTGTATTGTACTGAAGACAATTCATATGAACAGTTTGTAAGTTTGTTTAAGAATTGCCTCTGTTCACCCAGCAGTGCATGGGTACCCGGTCGGATAAGTCTCATGACTGGTGACCTTCTAGCTCTTCACGTTCAGTTTCGGCTATCTGGGGTAGTAATATCTTACTGTTAGCGCCTTGAGCATGCACAAGTGACAGATGCTTTATTATTATTATTATTATTATTATTTACAGATTAAAAATTGTATGCAGCAGAGAGGGTTCGGGTGATCCTGGCACAGTCAGGCTGGTAAGGCTCATCATCAGCTCAGGGCCCTTGCCCCCTCTACACGCAGCCCAGACAGCGAATGGGACTTCTCCCAGGAAACGCTGCCTAGTCGAACCCACCAAGAACTTTCCGGAGAATATGAAGGCTCCCCAACACTGCAGCCTTCTGCATTACCCAGAGTGTCAGAAGGGCTGTACTCCCGGTGGAGAACCCGGGCACTCTCCTGATCTGCGCCAAGAGATCAGGAGGTACCAAACCAAGGGCACCGAGAACAATGGGGAGCCTGATGACAGTGTACTTGGGATGCAAGCGAGACATTTCAAAGGCGAGGTCCGCATATTTATCATGCTTTTCCTTAATCTTGCCAATCACATTGGTGTCAAAAGGGACAGAAAATTCAATGATATAAATAAATTCATTGGCTTTATCAAAAAGGACAAGATCAGGTTTGTTAGCTGGAATTCTTCTGAGGCTGTATATGGGCCTATTCCACAGAAGTTTGAAAGCATCATTTTCCATGATGCCCTGGACATGTTCAGGGTCGTACCATGGATGGACCTCGGAGTCAAAGCCACAGGCATGTCGGAGACGGTAGTAAAAACAGCGAGCCATGCCATCATGTCGTTTAAGATATGCTGTTTGTGCCAAGGAAGGGCATCCACTGACAAGGTGTTGGACAGTCTCTGTAAATTCATTGCAAAGTCGACATATTATTATTATTATTATTATTATTATTATTACTAAGAACAGTAACAATATTCCAGCACTGTCATAGCAGGGAATACCAAAAATGTGTTTCACACATTGTACCCATTATATAGAGGCGGCAACATCATCTTTAGCAAGGGTTTGACCGAGGAATTAAACTGGTATAATGCTACAAGTGCTTTGAAAAATATAACAGAAAAAAACAGCAAGATTTCTGTGTCGTGAACTGGAGTGAAAAGGTACAGCAAGTACATAAGTATTGCTACGCACATCACGTTGAAACTTCTTGAAATTTTCTTATTATATAAAACAAACTTTATGGATAACAACTTCTTTTATTCGTAAGTGCGACGTGTTGATACAGATTCTTGTACCGTTGTCAAGCAGGAATGAGACAGGAATTCTATTATTGCAAACAGTTTAAAAGGATCAGCTAGCTGAGGACGCAAGTTCCTATCCGCTAGTGAAAGAAGTACTATGTCCTACCTTGTGAAACTGTGGACTGAAAGTCACGGTACTGACATGTATCTGGTGTGTATGTTTGCAGCAACTCGGTGAACATATCATCTACGTGACAAGACCCATGGACAAGAAGAAGGTGCTATATTACAACGACAAGTACTGCCAGTTTAAGATAGACGAAGGTAAACCCTCAAATGACATCTGACAGATTTCTCGATCTTCCTTCAATCTTCTCTGTGAAAGCTTCAGATAAAACAACTGATTCTGATTTGAATTAGCAGAACGTTTCTGAAAGTCAAGGGAGACAACTCTGTTTGTCATAACACTTCAGTTTTATGAAATTTCTGTTATTTCATAAATCTTTGCATAAATGGTACCATGAAAACTTTAGCCACAATCCAAACTATTATTTTGTTAGGACTAGTACATGTATATACTTTATCAACCATGTTACCAGTCAAATAGATGCGCTTTCAGGCACTGTTTGTTTGTTTGGAAACCCAACCTATTTATGATAAAAATATAAGATTAATATTGTTTTTTAGAAACCATATTTTCCTTAACCTGACTCATGCTTATTTGCTTGTCTCCTTAAGCAAATAAGCATGAGTCAGGATAAGTATAGAATATCAATTTTATTCAGAAAATTACATATTTTTCCTTATCCTGACTCTTGTTTATTTGCTTAAGGAGACAAGCAAATAAGCATGAGTCAGGATAAGTATAAAATATCAATTTTATTCAGAAAATTACATATTTAGTTTTACTCCTTGGAATTCTGTGTGTAAATTGGACCCCAGCAACTCATGCTGACTTTGAAAGTATCCAGTGTCATCATGGCAGAAGATGATAAATTAAGTACAAAATACCAATTTAATAAAGATAATGAAAGAAAATAAAGGGAAACACGTTGAATAATTGTATGATTGATGCAGAATTCCAGAAGATGTGGCGGAGTGTTGCGGTGGACGGTCTGGATGAGAAGAAGATCGAGGAATACCTGGACAAGCATGGCATCACCTCCATGCAAGACCTCGGACCCAAACCTGTTGTATGTACAATTCCTTCACCTTTATGACGATGTTAGGATGGAGTTAAACGATGTGTGCAGTCTGATCGGAATATGTCCCAAAGCACCCCCATGTTTGATGTAAGATGAAAAAGAAGGAGTAATATGTTGGTCAAATGATGGCTGTGGCTTGGTAACCCCATATTGGTACCCAAATGAGCTGGTACCCCAGTGACATCCCACCCCGGCTACTTGGTACCCCTGTGGTTTGGTACCCTGGTAAGATGGTACCCAAATGAGCTGGTACCCCAGTGACATCCCACCCCAGCTACTTGGTACCCCTGTGGCTTGGTACCCAGGTAAGATGATACCCAAATGAGCTGGTACCTCAGTGACATCCCATCCCAGCTACTTGGTACCCCTGTGGCTTGGTACCCTGGTAAGATGATACCCAAATGGGCTGGTACCCCAGTGACATCCCACCCCGGCTACTTGGTACCCCTGTGGTTTGGTACCCTGGTAAGATGATACCCAAATGAGCTGGTACCCCAGTGACATCCCACCCCAGCTACTTGGTACACCTGTGGTTTGGTACCCTGGTAGGATGGTAACCAAATGAGCTGGTACCCAGTGACATCCCACCCCAGCTACTTGGTACACCTGTGGTTTGGTACCCTGGTAGGATGGTAACCAAATGAGCTGGTACACCAGGAACACCCCACCCTAGTTACTTGGTACCTTGGTAGGACAGTACCCATATGAGCTGGTACCCAGTGACATCCCACCCCAGCTACTTGGTACCCTGGTAGGATGATACCCAAATGAGTTGGTACCCAGTGACACCCCACCTTAGTTACTTGGTACCCTGGTAGGATAGTACCCACATGAGCTGGTACCCCAGGGACCTCCCAACCCAGTTACTTGCTACCCTGGCAAGTTGGTATCCCAGTGCCTTGGTAACTCTGTGGCTTGTTACCCTTTTTTCTCTCTTTTTTTAAAGTTTTTTATTCCCAAGAGATACATTTTACATACAACAGGCACTTATTGAATAAATACATGCATACATACAAACCGGCTTTTTAAGTCGCCGTCATCTTGAAAGTATTCAGTAGTCATAATATGTGATTAATAATGGTACATCATCATGAAATTATTCCATGTGGGACCACAGTAAGCCTAGGTAGACTTATATATAACAGGTAATTTGTAGTCAAATACGTACCTATATCCATACAAACGGGTTTCAAGTCACGGTCATCATGGAAGTGTACAGTAATCATTATCTCCCTAATGATAATATCTGATTGATAAGAGTACAATACTACATCATTATATAATTACTCCTTGTGGGACTACATTAGGTGAGTGAGTGAGTGAGTTTAGTTTTACGCCGCACTCAGCAATATTCCAGCTATATGGCGGCGGTCTGTAAATAATCGAGTCTGGACCAGACAATCCAGTGATCAACAGCATGAGCATCGATCTGCGCAATTGGGAACCGATGACATGTGTCAACCAAGTCAGCGAAACTGACCACCCGATCCCGTTAGTCACCTCTTACGACAAGATAGTCACTTTTTATGGCAAGCACATGGGTTGCTGAAGACCTATTCTACCCCGGATCTTCACGGGTCGACTACATTAGGTCAAGGTAGAGTTACATATAGCAGGTAATTTGTAGTCAAATACATACCTATATCCATACAAACCGGCTTTCAGATCACAGTCATCATGGAAGTGTACAAAAATCATTCTCCGAGTAATGACAATATCTGATTTGTACTAGTACATTATCATATAATAATTCCATGTGAAACCACAGTAGGTCTAAGTAAGCTTACATGTAACAGGCAATTTGTATCAAATGTATAGATACATACATCCATAAAAACCAGCTTTCCAGTCACAGTCATTCTGGAAGTGTACAGTAATCATTATCTGAGTAATGATAATATCTGATTAATGATAATATCTGAATAATGATAATACAATAATGATAATACAACGTCATATAATTATTCCATGTGAGACCACACTGAATCTGGGTAAACTTTGCATATTGCGTATTATTGTGCTAGGAGAGTGTGGAGAGATGACCAAAATGTAAAACATTTAGCTGGTCAGCGTGTGTAAAGGCTAGGAGAGTGTGGAGAGATGACCAAAATGTAAGACATTTAGCTGGTCAGCGTGTGTAAAGGCTAGGAGAGTGTGGAGAGATGACCAAAATGTAAGACATTTAGCTGGTCAGCGTGTGTAAAGGCTAGGAGAGTGTGGAGAGATGACCAAAATGTAAGACATTTAGCTGGTCAGCGTGTGTAAAGGCTAGGAGAGTGTGGAGAGATGACCAAAATGTAAGACATTTAGCTGGGCAGCGTGTGTAAAGGCAATATATTTACATGATTTATAGTATCTTTGATCTCACTTTTGATCTGATGAAAGTTTGGTTTAACATCTTTTCTGCTCATCCTGTAAATACTCTTCTTTACTATTAGGCAGATAATGTTTAGAGGGTTGTTATTTTTCCCCTTAAGAGCAAATAACATATTTTTTTTAGTGTTAATTCAATTTGTCCTTCGCCCAATATCTCGAGCCATGAGGACAGTTCCACCCACACTCCCTCTGCCACCCAATATCTCGAGCCATGAGGACAGTTCCACCCACACTCCTTCTGCCACCCAATATCTCGAGCCATGAGGACAGTTCCACCCACACTCCCTCTGCTGCCCAATATCTCGAGCCATGAGGACAGTTCCACCCACACTCCCTCTGCCGCCCAATATCTCGAGCCATGAGGACAGTTCCACCCACACTCCCTCTGCCACCCAATATCTCGAGCCATGAGGACAGTTCCACCCACTCTCCCTCTGCCACCCAATATCTCGAGCCATGAGGACAGTTCCACCCACTCTCCCTCTGCCACCCAATATCTCGAGCCATGAGGACAGTTCCACCCACACTCCCTCTGCCACCCAATATCTCGAGCCATGAGGACAGATCCACCCACGCTCCCTCTGCCCCCCAATATCTCGAGCCATGAGGACAGTTCCACCCACACTCCCTCTGCTGCCCAATATCTCGAGCCATGAGGACAGTTCCACCCACGCTCCCTCTGCCGCCCAATATCTCGAGCCATGAGGACAGTTCCACCCACACTCCCTCTGCCCCCCAATATCTCGAGCCATGAGGACAGTTCCACCCACACTCCCTCTGCCACCCAATATCTCGAGCCATGAGGACAGATCCACCCACACTCCCTCTGCCCCCAATATCTCGAGCCATGAGGACAGTTCCACCCACGCTCCCTCTGCCACCCAATATCTCGAGCCATGAGGACAGTTCCACCCACACTCCCTCTGCCGCCCAATATCTCGAGCCATGAGGACAGTTCCACCCACACTCCTCTGCCGCCCAATATCTCGAGCCATGAGGACAGTTCCACCCACACTCCCTCTGCCACCCAATATCTCGAGCCATGAGGACAGTTCCACCCACATCTCCCTCTGCCGCCTAATATCTCGAGCCATGAGGACAGAGTTCCACCCACTCCTCCCTCTGCCATTCCAATATCTCGAGCCATGAGGACAGTTCCATGAGGACCCAGTATCCACCATGAGGACAGTTCACTCCCTCTGCCACCCAAGCTGCCCAATATCTCGAGCCCATGAGGACAGTTCCACCCACACTCCCTCTGCCACCCAATATCTCGAGCCATGAGGACAGTTCCACCCATCTCGAGCCATGAGGACAGTTCCCACCCACACTCCACCTCTCTGCCAGCCAATATCTCGAGCCATGAGGACAGTTCCACCCACACTCCCTCTGCCAGCCCAATATCTCGAGCCATGAGGGACAGTTCCACCCACACTCTCTCTGCCCCCTGCCATATCTCGAGCCATGAGGACAGTTCCACCCACACTCCTCTGCCACCCAATATCTCGAGCCATGAGGACAGTTCCACCCACACTCCCCTCTGCCACCCAATATCTCGAGAGCCATGAGGACAGTTCCACCCACACTCCCTCTGCCACCCAATATCTCGAGCCATGAGGACAGTTCCACCCACACTCCCTCTGCCACCCAATATCTCGAGCCATGAGGACAGTTCCACCCACACTCCCTCTGCCACCCAATATCTCGAGCCATGAGGACAGTTCCACCCACGCTCCCTCTGCCACCCCAATATCTCGAAGCCATGAGGACAGTTCCACCCACACTCCCTCTGCCGCCCAATATCTCGAGCCATGAGGACAGTTCCACCCACACTCCCTCTGCCGCCCAATATCTCGAGCCATGAGGACAGTTCCACCCACACTCCCTCTGCCCCCAATATCTCGAGCCATGAGGACAGTTCCACCCACACTCCCCTCTCTGCCTTCCAATATCTCGAGCCATGAGGACAGTTCCACCCACACTCCCTCTGCCACCCAATATCTCGAGCCATGAGGACAGTTCCACCCACGCTCCCTCTGCCACCCAATATCTCGAGCCATGAGGACAGTTCCACCCACACTCCCTCTGCCCCCCAATATCTCGAGCCATGAGGACAGTTCCACCCACGCTCCCTCTGCCGCCCAATATCTCGAGCCATGAGGACAGATCCACCAACGCTCCCTCTGCCCCCAATATCTCGAGCCATGAGGACAGTTCCACCCACACTCCCTCTCTGCTGCCCAATATCTCGAGCCATGAGGACAGTTCCACCCACGCTCCTCTGCCGCCCAATATCTCGAGCCATGAGGACAGCTCCACCCACACTCCCTCTGCCCCCCAATATCTCGAGCCATGAGGAGGACAGTTCCACCCACACTCCTCTGCCACCCAATATCTCGAGCCATGAGGACAGATCCACCAACACTCCCTCTGCCCCCCAATATCTCGAGCCATGAGGACAGTTCCACCCACGCTCCCTCTGCCGCCCAATATCTCGAGCCATGAGGACAGTTCCACCCACACTCCCTCTGCCGCCCAATATCTCGAGCCATGAGGACAGCTCCACCCACACTTCCTCTGCCGCCCAATATCTCGAGCCATGAGGACAGTTCCACCCACACTCCCTCTGCCACCCAATATCTCGAGCCATGAGGACAGTTCCACCCACACCCTCTGCCACCCAATATCTCGAGCCATGAGGACAGTTCCACCCACACTCCCTCTGCCGCCCAATATCTCGAACCATGAGGACAGATCCACCCACACTCCCTCTGCCGCCCAATATCTCGAGCCATGAGGACAGTTCCACCCACACTCCCTCTGCCCCCCAATATCTCGAGCCATGAGGACAGTTCCACCCACACTCCCTCTGCCGCCCAATATCTCGAGCCATGAGGACAGTTCCACCCACACTCCCTCTGCCGCCCAATATCTCGAGCCATGAGGACAGTTCCACCCACACTCCCTCCTCTGCCCCCAATATCTCGAGCCATGAGGACAGTTCCACCCACACTCCCTCTGCCGCCCAATATCTCGAGCCATGAGGACAGTTCCACCCACACTCCCTCTGCCGCCCAATATCTCGAGCCATGAGGACAGTTCCACCCACTCTCCCTTTACTAAACTACACTCAAACAGTAGATGCCGTACAGACTCTCGTGTCTGTTTACAGAGTGTGCATAGTGGTGTTTCTCTAATTCCAATCTTATGTAAGTAAGTATTAGTTGTTAAAATATTCTGAGTAATCTTATACCCGACAAAAGTTTGGCATTTTTTGTGTCTGGAGTAAATACTCATCATTATAAATTAAGGTCTGATGTGGCAAATGTATTAATCTTATGTAATGTGCGCATGGAAGTGCAGTAAGAGGAATTATCAGTTGAGTTACAAAACAAACATTGATCCAAGGATTAATGGATAACACGCTGATTGATTAATTGCTTTTATCCTGCACAGCGGATTTGTCAAATTGTAGTGTTTGTGTATGGAGATTTACTAATCTATACTGAATACACCCTGTCGTAAAGTCTCTTTGTAAAAACAATGTCCTTCCTTCAAAGGATTAACCTCCAATACATTGATTGATTGCTCATTATTGGCTAACAAAATTTACTTTTTTTATAGAGTGGCGGACATCATGCAATTAGTTGCCAGGTGTGCTATCTTGGGTTCCCAATGGGACTATACACTAATGTGAAAAACCTGAAACAATAGATCACATTTTTTCGCATATTAGGCTGTTTAAAGACACATGACATGTAAAAAAGAGTTCATCTTTGTTGATCAATTTATACTTATGCTATCAATTGTGCATGAGGGTGGCGCAGTCATGAATTCTGGGATATCATCCGGGTACTCACCAGAGAAAAACAATAATAAAAACAACAACCTGTCTACGGAAATTGCTCTGGATCAGTGCCCCTTTAAACAGCTTTTAATTAATTATTTTTGTAGTCATTCTAATATGGACATGTGAAGTCAGGTGTATAGGTGTGCTCCTTCTTTGCCAGAATCAGTAACCTATGCTTGTCATAGGACGGGATAAGCTGTCAGTTTCAGGACTGTTTTTATGATATAATGTTTTAACATCAGGGTATGAAACTCTCAAAAATTTCAGCCAGATCACAGGGCTGGTTTAGATGTAAAACTTGCCAGCCCTGACCAAAACTTACCTGCCCTCAAATACTTTAGGTTTGACAAGCGACATAGTTTATCATCCAATTAGAATTCATCATTTATTTTCACGATACATGTCTAAATTTTAACCCCACCGTCGGGCAGGTGAATTTGAGAATCTGGCAGTCCATGCTGCAAATAACCCGTCCCGGGCGGTCTCGCAGACAGGTATTTTGAACGCTGTTAGTGTTAACATCCAATGTATTTCCCCAGGCTGGAGTCAAATGCTGTCCATCAGTAGTTTGATCCATGCTCTCTCTCTCCCTTCCCTCCCTCACTCACTCACTCACATGACTCTCTGTTTCCAGATGGCTGTCAAACGGAAGAAGGGAGGAAGTCGGAAAGGGAAACAGTTCAAGAAGCACAACGACCATCTTGACAATGTCCTGGAAGACTATACCCACGGCATAGCTAACAAGAAGACGTGACACCAAGGTCACCTTGACCAGAGGAGATCATAGAGTGAAAAAGGATTTTAATTCATTCTCATACCTGTGAAGGACAACAGTTTGAATGAAACTTAGTCTGCCTGACAGTCCTTGAACCAAATTATTTGTTTCTGTCAAAAATATATATTTTCAAAGACTAAGCATCATTCTAAATGAAAGTGTACTTTGTAATATTTTATTCTCTTTGAACATGTGAAGATCTACTATTTTGTATAATCTTCAGGGTCATCTTGTAATGTCAAGGTCAGTTATTATTACTTTTTTGTGTGGCGGTGGGGTAGCCTAATGGTTAAAGCGTTGGCTCGTCACGCCGAAGAGCCGGGTTCGAATCCCCACATGGGCACAATGTGTGAAGCCCAGTTCTGGTGTCCCCTGCCGTGATGTTGCTGGAATATTGCTAAAAGCGGCGTAAAATCAAACTCAGTCAGTCAGTATTATTACTTTTGGTTGTTCTGGTATGTTGTGGCAACCTCTAGGTCACAAACCAGAACTAGTCCCTGTCTGTGCTGATCGGGAGAGACGAACAAATTGATTGTCCTGTTGTTGACTTGGTTGTCTGTTCCAGACTTGATTATTTACAACCACCACAACCAGACAAGAATTGTTACCATGGTTTCAACATATACACATCAGTTTAAATAATGTCTTGATGGTATGAAGCTACACTGTTCATAGGAATCGGATTATAAATCATAAGATGTTGATGTACTTGAATCCGTTCATATAACTGGCATGAAGCGTATTATGTGGAACATTAGTTCAACCATTGTTTGATTTTCATTTTTTTTTATCATAATTGTGTCATCACATGTGTTACCACCAGTTGCATGTTACCATTGATCTCACAGGCATTGTATTGTCATTGGAGTGATTTTAGTTTTAAGCCGCACTCAGCAATATTCCAGCTGTATGGCGGTATGCCAGAGGACATTGTGTCGGCATGAAATTTTGAAGTTTGTGTTGTCATGACTCAGAAGTAGCGGTGGCTGAGCGGGTTAGACGGCTGACTTTGTGTGCTGGCAGGTAGGTGCTGGCAACTCTGAGGGTGTGGGTTCGAATCCCACATGGGACTCAACCCAACAAAAGCACCAGAATCTGTACTTTACTAAGAAAGTGTAATCCCAAATATAACATATGTTACATTTGACCACTTTCTAAATGGCATTGTTTCATCATGACTCAGACATTGTACATCGAACATTGTTAGATCATGCAAGTTTCAGACATTATGTCATGATGACATCTTGAATACTGTGACATCGTGTCTTCAGACATTGTGTCTTGAGGACACCATGAATACTGTGACATCTTGTGTTCAGACATTGTGTCTTGGTGACACCTTGAATACTGTGACATCTTGTGTTCAGACATTGTCTTGATAACAGCTTGAATACTGTGACATCTTGTCTTCAGACATTGTGTCTTGATGACACCATGAATACTGTGATATCTTGTGTTCAGACATTATGTCTTGATATGGGCACAATGTGTTAAGCCCATTTCTGGTGTCCCCCGCGGTGATATTGCTGGAATATTGCTAAAAGCGTCGTAAAACTAAACTCAGTCAGTCAGTTATGTCTTGATAACAGCTTGGATACTGTGACATCTTGTCTTCAGACATTGTGTCTTGATGACACCTTGAATACTGTGACATCTTGTGTTCAGACATTGTGTCACTGGACCAGTCTTGTTGTTGAGAGACTCTTCAGGAGATGTGTTAGAAGATGGATGTGACATGTGTTGCCCATTCGGAAAGCCAGAGTTCGAAATTCAGATCGTTGTTCATTTTTCCTGTTATGTCCTGTTTCTTGATCATCAACTATCAGCTTGAGTCTTTTGTAACCAGTTGGCTTTTCATTTATTTGTCCTTTAACACCACATTTGAGGAACCAACACAATCTGAAAAAGGAGCATAATTCAAAAGGAAGTAAAAATCAGATTCCGGGTAATGCTATTTTCCATTGATGACAATGAATTTATATTATTTTGAAATCAAAACAAAACAAAGAAATTGTGCATTTCATCAAAGCTGAAAGTGTTCACTATCCACATTAAATTGATCCTTACCTGCTGGATTTCTTTACAGTACTCATTATTTGTAATAAATAATATCAATGCTCTTTCAGATTTCTGTGTGATTTCTTAGGAAACCTAAGACATAGATGTGAGACAAACAAGTTGGGGGAGTCAGTCCTGAAAGACAAATCATGAAACTTTTCATTGTTGTTTCACCTCGTCACAGATAGAGTTTTTGCACTGTACATTTCCTGGTCAAATGTAGAACATAGCTGGGTGGGATACAATGATATACATAGATGCATTAATGGAGCATGGGGCATGGATAACACAGCTTTCACTCACTCCATGAGAGCCTAGGTAACTGATCAGCTACATCTAGCTGTTGATAACACACCTCTCACTCTGCCTACAGAAGTATCATTTAGAGGCAAAATTCAAGCCAGGGAAACAAATACCAGTCGCTGATGCACTGAAAGAGACATGGAAGATCTCGACACACAAATACACATGGTCCTATCATCCTTGCCAGTGTCCGACAACAGACTTACAGAACAAACAAGTGAAGACAAACAAATGAAGGCACTCGCACAGATCATCACAACTTGATGGCCAATCAACAAGTCCAGCTGCCCCAAATTCATCGCAGATGTCTGGTCTGTATGTGATGAGCTGTCGTATGGAGAAGGCATAATTCTTCGCGGAGACAGAATAGTGATACCCAGCACAATGAGGAAAGAAATGCTCTCCAAAGTACACGCCTGGACACATGGACATGGAGAAAACCAAACGTCGTGCACGAGGTGTATTATATTGGCCAGGAATGTGCTCCCAGATAGACAACCTAGTGTCAAGCTGTGGAATCTGTCAAGAAAAGCAAATGTCAAACACTAAAGAACCGCTCAAACCTCATGAAATACCATCACAACCCTGGCAGATGATAGGCACAGATCTATTCCAACTAGAAGGCTGCCACTACATCATAGCAGTGGATTACTACAGCAGGTTCTTCGAAGTCACAAGTCTCCAGGACACAACATCTTACACAGTGATCCAGAAGCTAAAAGGTTTCTTTGCTCGTCATGGCATCCCGGAGGTAGTTAAATCAGATAACGACCCCCAGTACAGCTCTGGTGAATTCAAGAATTGCTCTAAAGCCTGGAACTTTAACCATGTCACCTGCAGCCCAGGTTACCCAACATTCAATGGCCTGGCAGAGAAAACAGTCCAAACTGCTAAAAGACTATTCTCCAAGTCCAAACAAGATAAACAAGCCCCATACCTAGCACTGTTGGAGTACAGGAACACCCCAATTGACAACATAGCATCACCAGCACAAAAGAGCATGAGTCGCCGCCTCGCAACCCACAAACAGCTACAGTCCCAGACCACCAATTGCTCGGATGCCCAATAGAAACTACTCAACAAACTGCTGAAACAAAAACTCTTCTATGATAAGAAGGCACAAGTTCTTGCCCGTCTTAAAGGACGTGATGTTGTTCGCATGCAAACCCCTCGGGCAAGTGACAACCAGCCAGAATAGTTCAACAGATGGACACCCCAAGATCATATCTAGTCCGAACATAAATGACAAGGTCTACCGTCGAAACCGCAGACACCTTTCCAATCCCATCAAGAGATGCATGTTCACTAAGAGGGTGAGGCCAATCACCCCATACAGGCAGATGAACAACAGCAGCAAGAACACAACATCAACCACCAACACCAACACAACAACAACCACCAACACCAACACAACAACGACCACCAACACCAACACAACACCACCAACACCAACACAACAACGACCACCAACACCAACACCACAACCAACACCAACACAACAACGACACCAACCAACACCAAACACCACCAACACCAACACAACAACGACCACCAAACACAACACCACAACCACCAACACCAACACAACAACGACCACCAACACAACAACAGCAACCACCACACCAACAACAACAACACCACCAACACCAACACAACATCACAACACAACCAACAACCACCACCAACACAACACAACAACGACCACCAACCAACACAGCAACAACCAGCACCAACAACTGCAGTACCAACACCAACAACACTCAACAACGATCACCAACACAACACACCCACCAACACCAACACACGCAACACCACAAACACAACAGACCAGGCAACCCACAACAACAACCACCAACACCAACCACACAGCAACACAACAGACCACCAACACAACAACCCCTGTAGTAACACAGCTGAATCCTTCACACACAATGCAAGTGGCAGACCAGTTTTCAAGCCATCAAGATACGATGACTGAATAAAAGACCCTAAAAGTTCAATTCTAGTGTGTATCCACGAACTGTAAATATGTTTATCTCGTAACTGCACAGTGTTTGATGCAGCATTATTAGGTTGTGTACTCTGTTAAAGTACAAAAAGTTAGCGTTAAAGTTAAAGACAATCCAAGTTCAACATGACTCCGGAGTGCCAAAGAACTTTATTCCCTTCAAGTTACTAACATGATGACATCAAGCTGATTATCACATGAAACAACGTAAACTGTATTAACAAGATGCGTTATATTTCACATCAAAAGAGGGATGCAATGAGTTTAATGCATGCTATTTATAGCCCTTCTGTATATGGCCATATGACCATCATAGAGAGCCTCGTTCTGATATAGAAACATGGCGCCTAGGTAACGCTACATGTGTTTAACCTTGGAATGAATTAATGTCACTATGTGCACAGTTTCATGAAGGAAAAAAACATTACATATGTGTTGCAGTGGGGCTTTGATGGTATTGGTTGCAGTGGGGCTTTGATGGTATGGGTTGCAGTGGGGCTTTGATGGTATGGGTTGCAGTGGGGTGCAGTGGGGCTTTGATGGTATGGGTTGCAGTGGGGCTTTGATGGTGTGGGTTGCAGTGGGGCTTTGATGGTGTGGGTTGCAGTCGGGCTTTGATGGTGTGGGGCTTTGATGGTATGGGTTGCAGTGGGGCTTTGATGGTATGGGTTGCAGTGGGGCTTTGATGGTATGGGTTGCAGTGGGGCTTTGATGGTATGGGTTGCAGTGGGGCTTTGATGGTATGGGTTGCAGTGGGGCTTTGATGGTATGGGTTGTATTGTATTTTAAGAAAACAAATTTCTGATCTTGAGACAAAACAAGATAGTTTAGAAGCACAATCCAGGCGATGTTACCTCATTTTCCATGGATTGACAGAGGGACGAAATGAGACGTGGCGTGAAACAGAGAAAGTAGTGCGAGATTTTATGAGCTCGTCACTTGACATCGACTCATCTGGTTCAGTGAGCATTGAACGTGCTCATCGGTTGCATGCTCGTAATGGGAATAGACCTGTGATTGTCAAGTTCACGTTCTTCAAAGACGAAAGAGATATATTAGAAGTAGCAAAGAAAACTTTGAAAGGAAATAAACAGTTCAGAGTGTCCGAGGACTTTACAGAGCGTGTCCGACATACCAGATTTCCCTTTATGATGAGAGCAAGGGATGACAAGAAAGTGTCATACATGAGCTATGACAAGCTCATTATAGATGGCCTGGTGTATGTCTATGACCATAAACTCTCGGATTTGAGACAGGTAGGAAAGCGTCGTAACTGGGTCTCATCAAATCGTGCTACAGACGAGACTAGCCATCACACTGGATAGGAATACGGTTATGGTCTCAGTGAAACTGACTTTCTGAATATCAAAGTTGCATATAGTAATAACGATAGTAATCTAAATAGCGACTTAAATTCCAAACCACACTCTGCTGGAGATCCAACCAACTTCCCTTCTGACGTCCCAAGTCAGTGTGTTACTCCAGACGCTGGGGTCCCCCCTTGGTGACCTCGCTAATACACTCAACAACATTCAGTCTCAGGTGTCATCGTCAAATGACGAGTTTAACGAGTTTCGTAACGACGTCAGGGAAAATTTGCCACATTTCCGGAAGAAAATGCCATGTTAAGAAAACAAATTCCTGATTTAGAGTCAAAACAAAAGAACTCAGAAGCACAATCCAGGCAAGGTAACCGCATTTTCCATGGTTTGACAGGGAAGAAATGAGACGTGGAGTGGGACAGAGAAGGTGGTGCGAGATTTTATGAGCTCGTCAACTGACATCGACTCAGCTGGTTCAGTGGACATCGAACGTGATGATACTCAAGATATCGACTTTAATTCAAAACCAAAGTCTGCTGGAGATGCAACAAACTTCTCTCCTGACGTCACACTTGATACTCCACTCTCGTCATCTACTCTGTATGATGATGAACCAGATATGCATGTTAGTGACGTCATAACTGGCGACACACCAAATGACACTGATGTCATAACGTCCATATGCTCTTGGAATATAAATGGGCTTATATCAAAAGTTGAGTATTCTGATTTTATATTATTCTGTAAAAAGTTTAACATTTTCTGTTTCATTGAAACAATGTGTCCAAATGCACATAATATTTTAAATGACATTGTCGGTGAATATGATATTTACACTAGTAATCCTAGAAGATATAAAACCCGGGGAAGGTTTTCTGGTGGATTAGCAGTTTGTATTAAAATAGATATTGCATCTTATTTTGAGAGAATTTACTGCCAAGCAAAAAATGCTCTCTTTTTCAGAATAAGAAGCGAGTTGTCCCCCTTTCAACTCTTCCTAGTGTTTGTTTACATTAACCCCGAGGGGTCACCGGCGTACACAGACAGTGAAGAGAGTGGGACTGACATGCTAGAGCGACAACTGCTTGATATTATTAATGATTATGGCGAGTTGTCGGAATTCATAATGTGTGGCGACTTTAATGCCAGAACTGGAAGTGAATTAGATTACATCATAGATACTGTCGTTAATAATTATGGTTTAAACCTACTACATATCTGTAAGGTACTTGGTATCCATATTGTTAATGGAAGAACTAAATCAGATAACGTTGGAAACATGTCATATATATCCCATTCTGGATGTAGTGTTGTTGACTATTGTATTCTTTCTTCAAATATATTCGATAATATTGTAGATATGAAAGTTTGTCAACGCACCGAGTCGGACCACCTACCATTGGTGTGCTATTTTAAGAATATTATCCCATCAGTAAGTAAAAATGAGATTCCGAATTAACAAAAAACTGAATCATATTCAAGGATGAGTTACAGGCTTCCTCCGGATTGTCAAATTCCATATCAAAATTATCTCCGCAGTAAAGATGTGATAGATATGTTTAACACTGCTGTAAGACATCTAAGTGATATATTAATTCACTGTGCAGTGACCGCAGGAGCCTATGATACAGTCACCCGGAAATCTCATTCACAGCAACCACCTTGGTTTGATAAGGATTGTAGTAAATTAAAAACGAGAAAATATTTTCTATTGAACAAGTTCAGAAGATTTGAATGTTACTTAAACTTAAAGTTGTATGTGGATGCCAAAACTGAATATAAGAGATGTTGTGATAAGAAGAAGCGTTCTTATAATACCAAAATATGTGATGATATAAAGAGGTCTGCTGAACATGGAGATTGGAAGAGTTTTTGGAAGACATTAAAGAAAGTTATACGTGGAAATGTTTCAAGTTATTCGATGTCTCCTGATACTTGGTACGATTATTTCAATAATTTGTTAAATCCGAAAGTTGCAATTCAAAATATTGATGTAAACGATTTTGATTGTTTTGTCTCTCAATATATTAACTCACACTCTTGTGAGGACTGTAACAATTTGCCTTTCACGGATGATCTTTTGTCAGGTGAAATAACCGATAAGGAAATAGTCGATGCTCTGAAGAGTTTAAAAAGTGGTAAATCTGCAGGTGAGGATGAAATACCCCCTGAAGTTTTCAAGATGTCGGGAAATTTTATTGTACCTTATTTGAAACTTCTTTTTAATAGAGTCTTAATTACTGGCGATTTTCCAGAATCATGGAATATAGTAATGATTTTGCCTTTGTTTAAGTCGGGTAAACGTTCCGACCCCAACAATTATAGAGGTATTTCTATTCTGAATGTCACAGGTACATTGTTCACTATTGTCATAGAAAAGCGCCTTAGAATTGAGTTAGATATAAATGATCTTTTATCAGAATGTCAAGCCGGTTTCCGCCAAAATTACTCAACAGTTGATAACCTATTCATATTGCAAGCATTGTGTTCAAAATATTTATGGAAGCCGAAAGGTAGATTCTATTGTGCTTTTATCGATTTTAAAAAAGCTTTTGATTACGTTGATAGAAAGAAATTGTTATATGTACTGCTTACTAAAGGTTGTCATGGAAACTTGTTTAACGTCATTCGTAATATGTACTCTTCTGTAAAGGCTTGTATTAAAACTTCATCTGGTAGAACAGAAGAGTTTTCCACTTCTAGTGGTGTGAGACAGGGTTGCATAGTAAGCCCAGCTTTATTTGTCTTCTTCATTAATGAACTTGTAACAGAAGTATATAAAGAGTGTAGTTATGGTGTATTTGTGACACAGGATATTGTTGATTTAATGTTACTTCGAATTTTTTTTGCTGATGATGTTGTCATGTTTTCATATACTGTTAATGGCCTGCAGAAACAATTAAATGTACTGTCTTCCTTTTGTAAGAAATGGGGTTTAGAAGTCAACTTACAAAAGACAAATGTCATTGTATTCAGAAATGGAGGTAAAATTGCTAAGCATGAACACTGGGCATATGACAATGTTCCTTTAGAAATTAAGACATATTATAAGTATTTAGGATTAGTTATTTCTTCTAGATTGTCATGGTCAGTATCTTGTAAACAATTAGCATGTCAAGCCTCTAAAGCTGTCATTCCAGTTTATACATTTTTCAAAAAACTTGTAAATGTTCCGTTTTCCACAGCATGTTCTATTTTTGATGGTAAAATTGCGCCGATTTTGTTATATGGGGCTGAGATATGGGGCACAAAATATAATGAGGCAATAAAGAAAGTCCAATCATCTTATTTTAAATGCTTTTTACGGGTTGGGAAGTTTGCTTCCAATAAGGCCATTTTAGGCGATACAGGGCGTTATCCTCTTTTTATTCTCAGCCAAGTTAGAGTGGTTAAATATTGGTGTAAATTACTAAAGATGGAACGACAACGATATCCTTATCAATGCTATAATTTATTAAAGGTCACATGCAACGTAAAACACAACTTTGCAGATTCTGATGCCTTTCGGTATGGACTTACCGAAACAAAGCGTCAAAAATGCAAATTCAACTTATAAAGTTGAAAAATAACGCGATGAAAAAAAACGCGCGAAATCGGAGTTCAAACGTTTAACTAATTTTCCCCAGACTTTTCTGGGGAATACGGGTTTCAACAGCTGGGCTGCGCTCATAGCACGTGCGCAGTGAAATAGGTTCGCGCAACTTGGAAGCGGGCTGTCTGGTGAATACTCGGTGAAGGCTTTGGTGTGAGCTATTTTCATAATGTTTTGTTGATATCTCACAGGCGCTAGCTTTTTATATGTTATGACAGTAAATAAACTGTTTATATAATTTCATTTTTTTTTCACCACACGTTCTTCTTACCGAGTCACTTTCTCAGTTCGATACTTAAAAGCGATGTCATTATTTAGCGTTGACAGAATTTCTAACTGTGATATAGATATGTCGCTGTCACAGAAAAAACTCAATGTCTTGTTTTATTGACACCTGTGTATCTGCCTACCTGTCTGCTAATGACAATATTCAATACACAGCTGCGATCACTGACCACATGCAATTTGAACTTAACACCAATCAGGCTATACACCATAAACAAAACGCATTGATTTATGGCCCGAGTTCGGTCTCTGTCACATTATGTAATTACACAGACAGGCAGGTGTGATACTTGAACACATGACATGTTATGATGTCTGTTGATTGCAAAATGTTATACACAAAAAATGAGCATGTATTTTCAAAACCCATCATCTCTATATATACACACACAATGAGCCGTGAAGGAGGCATCTGCTAATGAACCAGCCGTTACACTTGAGTGCACACCCACCCGCTCTGACTGGGTTCGGTATCCGGCTGCTTCGTTTCGAGGGAGGTAAACCCAAGTACAAAATATTGCACTTTTGATTTGCGATCATACGCTTATAATTTTGTTTATTTGTTTTTTCATAGTCAGCAATGCATATTATATGTCATGAATAAGTGATAATTGTGTTTTAATTATGTTTGATTTTTTGTTTGCATGTGACCTTTAAAAACTCTTGATGATAATGGTAAGACCAGTTGTAACTGGGTTTCAAATGTTAGATCTTTGCTGCTTACTTGTGGGTATTCTTTTGTTTGGGTTGGGCAAGACTTTGGTGATGAAGAGTTATTTCTATTTTCATTAAAACAAAGATTACAAGATATGTATTATCAAACCTGGCACAATAGTATTTCATCTTCATCCTTTTTATGTCATTATAATTCGATTAAGTCAGCGATAGAACCAGAGAAGTATTTAACATCATTAGAAAATAAGGATTTGATAAGAGCCATGAGTAAATTTAGACTTTCTCTACACAATTTTAATGTCAATGTTTCCAGAAGGTATAAACAAGACAATATTGACCTAATTAAATATGCAAACTGTAAATTGGGTTTTATTGAAGATGAATTCCATGTATTATTAGTTTGTGATAAATATAAAGATCTGAGAGAGAAATATCTTCCACACATAAAACATGTCCATAAAAACAATATGTTAATGGTAAATTTATTACTCTCACAATCCTCTTGTTATACATGCAGTTGCAACATTGTTAAAACATATATTTATTGCTAGATAACTATTTCAATTTGTGCTAGCGTGACATTAAAAAAAAATACATTATATATTAACTGTAAAATGGGCCATAAGGCCGTATATTGCCGAATAAAGTGTCTGTCTGTCTGTCTGTTGTATTGTATCACAGCCCCGCTGCAACCCATACCATGTTTTTGAAATGTTTTCAAAATGTTATTCAAAAACATCATGCTACAACATGTTTGAAACTATTTCATAATATGTCATTGAAATGTTTTTAAAACGTTGCAGAAATGTTGTGGAAGAACATGTTTAATGAAAAATATTGTTAGGGCTGCACGGTATTACCGGTATACCGGTAAACCGCAATACGAACTTGTAACAATTACGTATCGCGATACGGTTATGACGTACCGGTATACTGCCAAAGATTTATTCGTTCAATTTTAACCCATTGAACACGGCACATAACACTTCCGCCCGTATACCCCCATAAATTTTAATGGTGAGGAAAAAGATATATATGTATATTCAGGTAATATGGGTGGTGGTGGGTGGAGATTGGGCGGAAGTCTTTCCAAATGATTGGCAACAGGTTCACTTAAAAAATTGTCAAAGAGCAAAGTATGGACGTTTCGAGGAAATCATTAAAATTAAATACACTAATGAATAAAATCAACAGTTTTCATAAAAGTTGTCAAACGTACATCTAAGTTACTATTTCCATCTTTTCGTGCGATCATGTTATGTTAGTCAAGTTACATCGCGACTTTCGTCACCTGGATCTTTATGCTCGGACACGATGTTTAATGAGAAAACATTTACATAAAGAATTTTGTCACAGGTCGCCTAGCATGATACGTCCAATAAGTTCCATAATTTACGTATATATGACGATTTCTTGCTTAACACGTTTTTGTTGTAATGTTGGTGTGACATCAAACAGTTTTCTTCACAATAAACGTACACTGCGCATGCTGTCACAAACAATATCCCACTCAGCCACGTTCTAATGTGTGACATGTCATAAAGTGCCTTAAAACGTTCCTGATATGTTTTAGCAGGATGACATTTACAACTGTTTCTTTCTGACTTGTTCTTCTTAAAATGTGTTATCACACACACACATACATGTTTCGAAAACATTTTAAAATGTTGTGACACAATATAGGCCTTGTTATCGCGGGAAATGACGTCGGAATGACGTCACACTTCACGTCATATTTTTACGCCCGCTATCTCAGTCGAACTTAATTTTCAGGACCACCTTGCCATTCGACTCATTGTGCAACAATGGAACTGGACCATCGATGTGACCTTGGTTGCGATAAGTTAATTTTACAGTCAGTATTTATATTTTTATGTACATTTTGATATCCACTCGATTAATTCCCTGGGTGCCAGAGGGACATATAGATCTATGTCCTTTACGGTCCCCGGTAGACTATCCATTTTTTTATTTACTCTAGCGAGGGTTAGGGTTAGGGTTAGAAGTGAAGTTATGCCAGAAAATTTTCTATTTACTCTATATTGGATGGTGTCTTTAGGGGCATTTAGAAGTCTTTAGGGGGATTAATCATCTTTAATTAGGGTCAAAGATCCAATCAGGTGAACGGGACCCCCTGGATGTCCTTCCCCTTCAACCCTCAATTTCAAGCGTACACTTCACAGTTTCGATATCCATACCACAGTTGTATTGCATATACGTCCTGGGTCCTAAAGAAAATAGGGATGGGATGTAACGCACACAAACTTGTCAAACACCCCCCTCTCGTAAATGGGCGAAATCTGGGTGGGAAATTGTGAAAAACACAGCCGGGATTCTTACTGAAATAAAGCCAGATGAATTCCCTTTCGATTAAATCCAAAATTGTCAAAATTGGTGCACTATTGACCGAGTAACTTTGCTTGGAACTCGGAAAAGACAACTTTTCATTAATGCGCCAAAACCTGCCTACGAAAATCATCGCCTCTCGGCGAAGAAATACTAAGTATTTCAATGGAAAACACGCAATCGGCGAAAAGACATAACCTTTTCGTAATCGCTAGATATTCCGCTTTCGCATTACAACATCTCAAATGAAATGAGTTACTGATTTTACCTGCCATACACGACTTTATTGGAAAATTAGCGGTATCGAGTGATCGAGGCCACCATGTTTGTCCTTCACCTTCAATAGACTCGCACCAACGACACTACTCTATTTAGGAAATAAAGTTCGCTCTGAAAATGTGTCTTGTAATAAAGTATAGTCTGCCCTCGATTATAATTAAAGCACGAGGACGAACTTTATTTCCTAAATATCGCGCCACGAAATAAAATAATAGTGGTATTTTATTTTTTGAACCAATCAGAGAGTAGCTCGTCGTTGGTGCGAGTCTATTGAAGGTGAAGGACAAACATGGTGGCCTCGAAGTAACATAAGAATTGTGTTTTTCATGATCACTGATATCAAGTTTTACATGAAATCGCTAATATTATTTTCAATTCCCATCCACTATTATTTTAGAAACGTTGCCGATGAATCGCTACACAGAAAATCGCGATTCACAGCGTTATGTTTTAAATGAAAATCGGATAATGACTTACAGTATTGAATTTCGAACGCCTGTAGAGCGCTTTCCGCCATATATAGTGTTTACAAAATCGCCGTAGAGCGTTTCGCGAAGGCCGGTATTGAGACGCCTATTACATCACGTATATTTCATATTCAGCTTCGATAAATGCATCACTGAATTCCCCATACATTTTAGAATCAAATTGCAACTGGTCTTTGTCACCAATACGACTGACTGACTGAGTTTGGTTTTACGCCGCTTTTAGCAATATTCCAGCAACATCACGGCGGGGAACACCAGAAATGGGCTTCACACATTGTGCCCATGTGGGGATTCGAACCCGGGTCTTCGGCGTGACGAGCCAACGCTTTAACCATTAGGCTACCCCACCGCCCCACCAATACGAACTGTCTAGATAAAATGAGACGAAACATATTGGGTGTGAAAACGAACGCTGTGCTTGAAAGACTGCGCTTGTCTGAAATGTAAACAAGACAAATTCCGATTTTACACTGCGTGGCATTTTCTGAAAATTTTCAACATTCATCCGTCTATTCATTGCTTGCAATGGCTCAATACCTTTGGAATATGCATGGAAAGAGTATCGTAGCAAGAAATAGGAAATTATGAATAGATACAATGCAATGATTTGATAATTCATAAGAAATTGTCAAAGTTTCCGTGCAGCGTGACGCCATGACTGACGCAAAATCACGCAGAACAACCACGGTAATTATCTGCATTTCTGGCTTTTTTCATACTTATAGTGAAAACGATAAAAACGTATAACAATACACAGATAGTCAGAATCATTCTGATTACTTACATCTCATATTTATGTACAAACGATCCCTGAATCAATGGAAGGGTCCTCGCTAAATCCTGTGTACCCTTGTCAGCAAACCCGCCATTTTGTAAGAAATCGGTCAGCGGTAGTGATGTCATACGTCAACATTGTTCTACATATTAGGCAATTTCTTTGAGGTGAAGGTCGGTTGAACAAGAGTAAACACAATCGCCCAATCCTTCCGATTACACTGTCAATATTATGGTGTATATTTTGCGTATAGTTCAGATACTTTTTCATGAAACTGACTTCAGTATCTACATTTAGCCTTGTTCAATATCATATCATACGTGCATATAGGGTTTACGGTGTTTTATTCTTTGAACGCTTTTGATTGTTTGAATAATATTTACATAAGAAATTGACACATTTAGTGCAATACACCATATTCTAAACCTTAACACAAGTGTTAGAAGATCAAACGTAGCCATAACTGCAACTACTTTAGTTCCTATGATGTACAATATTCAATTTATTTGGACTAATATTGCAATTTCATATGAACAGGTTAATAAACGGTGATTTAATTCAACCTTATATGTAAAACTGATAATATTAATGAAAATGATTTATATATGGTATGAAATGTGTATGCACACATACTTAAAGGAATTGTCTTGTTCATTGCATAATTTTGTTTCGTTTTATAGACAAAAGATTGATGCATCGGCCAGGTGTGCGTTTGGTGGAAACGTTTTATGATCCTCTATCACTGTTTTCGATAATATAATCAATTCATATTCGATTAAATAATATTGTGATGAAAGGATATCAAACTCTTAACTACATTTATAGGATAATTGTTGAAAAATATATATACCATCTCATGTGTTAATTCGGACAAATCTTACATCCATATTCTAATGCAAACTGTATATAGTTCCATATATAAAAAGCTATCCTTTTGCATCTTTCATTGCATACGTATGAAGAGAAATAACTACATAATCATAAACAAACACAATTCTTATCCTAAACAAAATATTCGAGTGTTGTGAAATATTATATTTATTTACGTTAAATTGATGCCAAACAAGTGGCGTGTTGATACACTGTCAAACCGTCTAATTGTTGATGTATTCAGGACACTATTTAAAAGGAAAAATCAGTCATATTATGTTTTGTCTAAAGAGTGTTAAATTCTGACATAGAAGCCGAGACCTTTTATACAATTAATGGAAATTAGGTGAGATATATACTAATCAGCATACCAATGTCGTCTTTCTCCGACGTCGCAAAATGCATAAAACAGGCAATGACGTCAACTAAAATTTTGTATTATTTTCAGCAATTTAATTACATTTCAAGATATAGCTAGTATTCTGGTAATAACGATGCAAAATTAGTCAAATTACATCCACACAAACATAAGAATATGGGAATCTAAGAACTAACTTATATATCGAATAGGGCCATCCAAATCGCTATTACGTGCTTTCACATGTAATACGTTGTCCTTTTTTGTAAATTGTGAAACTACCAAACTGCATCCACTCACATTGGGGAACTTTGAATTGGAATAGTTTGGTTCACCATGAACATATAAAATAACGAAAATATAGCGTCCGTATCCACAACAAATTCTCTCCAAGTGATCTGAGTTACATTGACCTAGTGTTAGGCATAACGTAGTTATGACCCCTTATCATTATACGTGTATGACATCTCTGTCGTCGTTTGACGTCATAGAAGAAAACCCACTTTTGATATTTATTGCGAGTCATTTTAATGTTGAGCGTATAACGTTATGCACAAGCACATAAACCCAATTCATATACACTTATGTCGTTCAGATATCAGGCTGTATTTTCTTCGCTCACACTTTCCGTAAAGAAGCCACATTAAAAAATTCGTAGCACAGTGCTTTTATCGGTGCGCGATAAAAAGCGGATAAAATTACTGTTTTTTAACGCATAACAAACTTTGGACAACATTTAGCAGTGTCTATTTCTCAAACCGCCGAGGTAGTTGCACTTATATTTACACCAACGGATAGGAAATTTAATATTCTACATTTCTGTGTAATTTTATAGCCGTACGTAGATCCAGGACCACGCGAGCGCAATTCTTGCACAACGTTCACTTTTCAAACCGTATGAAAATGTGCGCCTGAAAAAAAACTCGGCATCAAGGGGGTTAATCCATAAAATATCTCGGTCATATTGGATGGTGTTTACAAAATCACGTTTCGCAAAGGCCGGTATATTAGACGCCAGTTACATCACGTATATATCGTATTCAGCTGCTACAAAGGCATCACTGAATTCCCAATACATTTTAGAATCAAATTACAAATGGTCTTTGTCACCAATACCAACTACCTAGATAAAATGAAAGGAAAGATATTGGGTGTGAAAACGAACGCTGTGCTCGAAAGACTTGGCTTGTTTGAAATGTAAACAGCGAAAAATTCCGATTTTACACAAGATCTACGTACCATTTTCTGAACTTTTCCGACATCCAGCCGTCTTTTCATTGCTTGAATTGCTCAAAACCTTTATAATATGCATGGAAGAGTATCGTAGCAAGAAATAGGAAATTACAAATAGATACAATGCAATGATTTGACAATTCATAAGAAATTGTAAACATTTCCGTGCACCGTGACGCCATGACTGACGCAAAATCACGCAGAACGACAACGGTAATTATCAATATCATCATTTCTAGCTTCTTCTCTTACTGAAAATGAAAACGTTAAATAATATAACAGTACACATATAGCCAGAATCATTCTGATTACTTACATCTCATATTTATGTACAAACGTTCCCTGAATCAAGGCAAGAATCCTCGCAAAATCCTATGTAGCCTACAGTTGTGAGCGAAGCCGTCATTAAGAAATCGGTCATCGGTAGCGATGTCATACGTCAACATTGTTGTACATATTACACAGGGTGGAAGCGCTGTCCACGCGAAATGTGGAGTTTCCCCAAAAGCAAAATAATTCCATTTCCTCGCTGGACAGTGAAAGAAGAACACGTGACGCAAGAGTAATGTAAAGTTTTCCCTCACATTTTCATTATTTTACAGTATATCATGTTTTGCCATTTGACAAACGGGTCTAGCAATTTACAGATCTTTCTGTATTAGCTTGACACCCTCTCTATTTATTGCAATTTCGCGTAAAGCGAGGGCACCCTCCTGAGTGTTGAGACAAGATCGCGGAAAATGATCGTTTCAACACGAAATATGACATCCTCATCAGCAGACACGCCATTTTTGTTGCTGTCAGTTCTGAGATATAGTTATTTAAGGTCTTCATTCACAGTTTAGGCTTTAATGCGTCAGTAATTCTTCAATTATCGTCGAATAATCCCGTTAATGTGTTAACCTTTTCAGCAAAATATCTCAAGAACGGTTCACTGGATTTTCTTCATAGACTTTCAATACTTCTCTTGAATTGTTTTTATAAGCAATTTCTTTATTACTATATTTGCTTATTTCAAAGTGATTCTTGAAAATATGTGTGTGTTTGGACAACTACAGACTGGTCTGACTGGTCATGTTTTGTTGACATTTAACTTCATCTTAAACTACGACCCTTACTTTCATTTACTTTTTAAGTTTGATTTGATAATTTGCGGCGGGGGATTATGTCACCTTAGTGACAATGCTTGGTTTGTTTGTATTTTGAAATTAAACAGATTGTTACATTTGAACCTTCTTTTGTTACCTGTTACAATGGCCCCATGCTAGGGGTCAATTGTAACACTTGCAGTCATTGCATTTGATACACAATAACGTTTTAACGACATAATAGTGAACCTCAAATGACACTGAGTTTTAAACCCAAGATTCCAATGAACTAGATAGTACCAATGAACTTTGTGATGGGTCGACTGTTGTCGAAACACACAAAGTTATAAATAAAACGTGTTACAATTGAACCCGGTCTCCCCTACTTTAGTTCCTGTGATCCAACATTCAATACATTGGGACTAAATACTTCATATGAACAGGTTAATAAACAGCGAATTTATTCAACCTTATAAATAAAACTGATAATATTAATGAAAATGATTTATACATTTTATGAAATGTCTATGCACACGTATTTAAAGGAATTGTCTTGTTCATTGAATTCATTTGTGTCGTTTTATAGGGAAAAAAATTATGTACACTCATGTGTCAAAATTGTTTCAATTTTTACCGATCAGTGAAATGCAATGAAGTTGAATTTCGCGTCGCGTCTCTTGGTAGCGTCAGGCTTTTCCCGTCTTTTATTGGTGATATCATTTCCCGTCATCCACTTTCTAGTACGCAAATCCGGAAGTTGATTTGTCGTCTGCTTCGCTGTGAGACATAAACAATAACAACCATGTCCGGGCCCGGAAAGGAGATGAATAACGACACAAACCAGGTCATTATGAATTTGATAAATGGTGGATATAGATCAGCCGATGTTTCAAGGGTATTAGGCATCCATCCTTCTACTATTTGCAAATTTTTAAAGAGATATCGAGAACGGAAAAATATCGAAAACAGACGTCATTCTGGTAGACCTGCAAAAGTCACAGCACGGGGCAGAAATCAACTTTCGAGGATCGTTAAAGTTAATCGCCGGAAATCTTTGGGGGATATTACTCACATTTTTAATCAGTCTCGGCCACAACCTGTTTCCAAAAGAACTGTTCAAAGAAATTTACATTCACTGTGATTTGTTCGACGGACCGTTTGCTAAAAAGCTCTGAATACAATGCAAAACATCCATGAGGCTGAACTTCTTCACTTTTCTCCCACCAAGGATTTGGAACACTCTACCGGAGACAGTAGCAGAAGCCCCAACCATCAACTGCTTCAAGGGAAGACTGGACAAGAATGGAAGAGTTAAAGTGTGGCGAAAGCGATCAGAAAGATGGAGGGGCGAGTGTCTCAGGTATTTCACTCAGGGAATAGCTAGGGCGGTCGATGAAGTTGATGATGTTGGGGTGCATTACGTTTATATAAAATTACGGTGTGGGGTGTTCGGTATTCGTCGGTGTAAATATGAACAGTGCTAAGTATATTGATACACTTGACAACTTTTTGTGGCCTGTGGTTGTAAAGCATTTCCTTGACAAACCAGGACTGTTTCAAGATGATAATGCACCGAAGAATCGGTCCCGTGAGACGAAAACATGGAAACGCAGGAATGACATTCCTCAGCTACCATGGCCAGCAAATAGCCCAGATTTGAACCCAATCGAAACTATTTGACTTGTGTTGAAAAACAATGTGAAAAAAAATCATTTCTACGATCAGGGGACCGAGAGACTTGAGGGATGATATGCCTCTTTTTTACATTCAGAGACTGTATGCACTATGGGTGGCTACCTAAGCGTTTACGAAAAGTAGAGGATCTCAAAGGGACACATAACAAAATGTTAAAGCAACAGGACACCGATAAGGTAAGCAACACGTTCTATATTTTCATACCCTGACACGACCGAAATGTCTGCCATCTTGAAACGGGAACAGGTCAAAAGGGCCAAAGGACAAAAGGGCCAAAATTGAAAAAGTCAGAAGGGCCAACAGAAAGTCAAAAGGGCCATAGACTTAAGTCAAAAGGGCCAAACGTTTAGAAAATAGTAAGATTAATAGAAATTCATTACATGTTGTTGCAGTAGTTGTAATCCTAAACATCCTAAATACATCAGAGTGCCTCAGTGTTGTTTATTTAAAAAATCTCAGAGTGGTTAAGTGTTTACTTTATACATACAACTGTTTGTGTAATGATTACAAGTAGTCAGTAATCTTAACAAGATTAACAGTAGACACTTAGCAAAGAAAGATCAGGAAGAAATGTTTGAGGCATGGCAAATGTATAAGGATGGGGAACTGGGCCCTTCTGCGCTCTTGAACATGGGCTCACGAATCTATGGCCCTACCACGTAGTGGAATGATTGCAGGGGAACGTGTATGATGATGTGTCTAGTGATGATGTTTGAGGTGAACTCTAAAGATGAGTGAATTGTGAACATTTGAACCACTTGAACCACCATTTGAACATTTGAACCACTCACACTAAAAATAATTACTTTTGTTACTATTTACATATTGATACAAATTCAAATGATCGCACTAAATATTATTACTTTTGTTACTATTTACATATTTAAAAATTAACACAAATACAAACACAAATATAAATAATAATAATAAATATTAATATAATAAAACATAAAATATATATTAGTTTGTATGTTCTTTTTTAACCTATGGCCCTTTTGACCTAAGTCTATGGCCCTTTTGACTTTCTGTTGGCCCTTTTGACTTTCCTTTGGCCCTTTTGACTTTTTCAATTTTGGCCCTTTTGTCCTTTGTCGCTTTTGACTACAACCCTCTTGAAACTTGATGAAACAATTTTGGCACATGAGTGCATATTGATTGGCCAGGTCATCATGGTCATTTTTCAGAAAGGTTTTATGATTCACTATCATTGTTTTCGATAATATAATCAATTTATCAACTTTGTATTGGAATAGTTTGGTTCACCGTGAACAAAACATAAGGGAAATATAGCGTCCATATCTACAACAAATTATCTCCTAGTGGTTTGAGTTGCATTGACCTAGTGTTAAGCATAGTGGAGTTATGACCCCTTCTCTTTATACATGTATGACCTCTCTCTCGTCGATTGACGTCAGAGAAGAAAATCCATTTTTGACATTTATTGAAAGTTATTTTCAATGTTGAGTGTATAACGTAATGCATTAGCACATAAACCCATTTCATAAACACTTATGTCGTTCAGATATCAGGCTGTAATTTCTTCGCTCACACTTTCCTTAAAAATGGCAAATCAGTAAAATCAGAGCACAGTGCTTTTACCGATGCCCGATAAAAAGCGGAGAAATTTACTGTTTTCTAACGCATAACAAAATTTTGGACAACATTTAGCAGTGTCTATTTCTCAAATCGCTGAGGTAGTCACACTTATATTAATACAAATAAAGTTGATATAATTGTTCTTTTGGAGAAACGAAACCTTTTGCCAATGCGACCTAAAACCTCAACAAAATGAATCAGGCTAGCTATTCTCGAAACGTTCGTAGCCCTACGAACTTCTTAAACCCATTCTTAACACATTGGCTACGACCAAAGTTAAGAATTCTTAGAGCTACGTACTGCAGCTGCAACCGATTCGCGAGAATCCACTCGAAGCGGCGCTGAACAAGCCACAGCACTAGAGAGGACACTTACCCTACCCAAATGGGTCCTCTGGCCAGTTCCCTAATTGTATTGTCATCTCAAACTTGGGGAGACCGGGTCAATTGTAACACTTTTTATTTAACTTGGTGTAATACCAGTCGACCTATCACAAAGTTCATTGGTACTATCTAGTACATTGGAATCGTGGCTTTAAAAACCTCAGTGTCATTGTAGGTTCACTATCATGTCATTAAAAAGTTATTGCGTATCAAATGCAATGACTGCAAGTGTTACAATTGACCCCTAGCACAGGGCAATTGTAACACGTGGATGGGGCAGTTGTAACAAAGAAGGTCAATACACAGCTTCGATCACTGACCACATGCAATTTGAACTTAACACCAATCAGGCTATACACCATAAACAAAATGCATTGATTTATGGCCCGAGTTCGGTCTCTGTCACATTATGTAATTACACAGACAGGCAGGTGTGATACTTGAACACATGACATGTTATGATGTCTGTTGATTGTAAAATGTTATACACAAAAAATGAGCATGTATTTACAAAACCCAACATCTCTATATATACACACACAATGAGCCGTGCGGGCATCTGCTAATGAACCAGCCGTTACACTTGAGTGCACACCCACCCGCTCTGACTGGGTTCGGTATCCCGGCTGCTTCGTTTCTTGGGAAGTGAACCCAAGTACACAATATTGCACTTTTGATTTGCGATTGTACGCTTATAATTTTGTTTAAATGTTTTTTCATAACCAGTAATGTATATTATATGTCATGAATAAGTGATAATTGTGTTTTAATTATGTTTGATTTTTTGGTTGCATGTGACCTTTAAGTAGTTTTACAAATATATTTTCCCACTCTAATTCACTGAAGACACATTCCTCACACTTGTGTTTAAATTTGGTATCCCATGCATTCAAGATAACATAATAACACTTTGCACCCTTCTTAAGTGAAAGGGGTAATGTGCACTGGAAAGGGATCACAAGTTGGGCCAAGTATTAAAAATGTTGTGGTTCCGATTACAGCTCTCTAATATTTAGGGTAGGTCGGTAGGAATATTTTTTTTACTTTTTTTACATATGTTTTAGAAGTAAATTTAAAGTACAAACTAATAACACATTTATGAATGTGTAATTGTATATTTAAACAAGCTTGCCGCCATTATGTTGACTTTCCCTATCAGAATGGCCGATGTCCGTCGGTGCCGGGGGAAAAGCAATGGTATCTGAATGGTTATTTTATTCACAACGCTTAAAAAAATAGGGTCGGCACCAGAATTCAAGGGTCGGTCTGGTAATCGGAAGCACAACATTTTATGTTTTTTAGGCCTTGTACCTCGTACTTCATCTCTCCCCAACACTGAGACACAGGTTTTTTTGTAACACATAGTGTCACCCCAGGCAACTGACCAGGGCCTAAATTTTCGAAGCTCCCTTAAGGCTAAGATCGTCGTAAGTGCCATACATTAACATTAACTTACGACTACCTTAGCTCTAAGTGAGATTCAAAATCTAGGCCAAGGTCTATAATATACCTCTGTTCACCAAGCAGTATATGGGTACCTGGTAGGAGATGAGCTACAATGAATATTCAGTGCACATTGACTTGGTCTATAAGGTACATCTATTCACCAACTATCATGGTCAGGTGGTCAGGCTCGCTGACTTGGTTGACACATGTCATTGTATCCCAATTGCGTAGATCTATGCTCATGCTGTTGATCACTGGATTGTTTGGTTTAGACTATTATTTACAAACAGCTGCCATATAGCTGGAATATTACTGAATGCCACATCAAAATAAAGTCACTCACTCACTGTTCACCAAGCAGTATATGGGTACCTGGTAGGACAAGCTGCAATGAATATCCAATGCACACTCATCCACCAACTAGCTCTATGGTATGCCTCTGTTCATCAGGCAGTGTGGGTACCTGGTAGGAGATTAACTACAATGAATGTCCAGTGCACATTGACGGCCTATAATATTCCTCTGTTCACCAAGTAATCTGATAGGGTGGTTACGCTCTCTCACATGTCATTGTATCCCAATGCGTAGATCTATGCTCATGTTGATCACTGGACTGTTTAGTTTAGACTTAATTATTTACAAACTGCCGCCATATAGCTGGAATATTGCTGAATACCAAATCTCACCCACCCACCCGGTGGTCAGGCTCGCTGACTTGGTTGGCAGATCTATGTCATCGTATCCAAAATTGCGTAGATTGATGCTCATGCTGTTGATCACTGGATTGTTTGGTTTAGACTTGATTATATACAAACCAACGCCATATAGCTGGAATATTTGCTGAATGCCACAAAATTTAAGTCACTCACTCACTCACCTCACTGTTCACCAAGCAGTATATGGGTACCTAGTAGGACAAGCTACAATGAAAATCCAGTGCATGCTGATCCACGGACATGGTCTATAATACACCTCTGTTCACCAGGCAGTGTATGGGTACCTTTGTAGGAGATGCGCTATAATGAATGTCCAGTGCACATTTACTAGTTCTATAACATATCACTGTTCACCAAGCAAGGTGATGTGGTGGTCAGGCTCCACTCACTTGGTCCAGACTCGATTATTTACAAACTGGCACCATATGTCTGGATTATTGCTGACTGATGCATAAAACTAAACTGACTCGCTCACTCATCAGGGTCACTGTTCACAGTTCATGGGTAGGGTAGATTTATCCCTGGTCCCTGGTAGGATAAGCTGCAGTCAATATCCAGTGCACACTGATCTACTTTGGTCTTACTTGTTGACCAAGCAGTGTATGGGTACACAGGTAGGAAATAAGCTACAATGAATCGAATGTCCAGTGTACATTGACTTGGTCTATAATAAACATCTAGTCACCAAGTAACGTGATGTGGTGGTCAGGCTCACACTCACTTGCTCCACACTCGATTATTTACAAACTGCCACCATATAGCTGGAATATTGCTGAATGACACATAACACCAAACTAACTCACTGTTCACCAAGCAGTTTATGGGTACCTGGTAGGACATTAGCTACATTGAATATCCAGTGCACACTGATCCACTGACTTGGCCAATAATATGCCTCTGTTCACCAAGAAGTGTGTGGGTACCTGGTAGGGCATTAGCTACAAGAATATCCAGTGCACATTGACTTGGTCTGTAATATGCTTCTGTTCACCAAGCAGTATGTGGGTACCTGGTAGGGCAGTAGCTACAAGAATATCCAGTGCACATTGACTTGGTCTGTAATATGCTTCTGTTCACCAAGCAGTATGTGGGTACCTGGTAGGGCAGTAGCTACAAGAATATCCAGTGCACATTGACTTGGTCTGTAATATACATCTGTTCTCACTCACATCTGTTGGAGCCCTGGTAGCTGATCAGCATCATGGCTGAAATACTGCTGTCTGTGGTGTGAATGTGTATTGAACTGCAACAATGACTGCCAAGTTGGACGAAACACAAATAACAAATCCACAAGTAATATTTCAGGAATTCACCTTTATTCAATGTATAGAACGATAACTTCAGGATAAAAATAGTCCACCAAACTAGCTATTCTTAAAAACCAAAATCTACAGCAATCATGTGACTGTGTCATCCCATTTCTGCGAACTATATACATCACAGGTTGTAGCTGTCGGCCCCATCTCCAATGTTCATCAGACTAGGAAAGTCATCAACCACGACTGGTCAGCTCTCACCACAAACATCCCAGAAATCAAAATCATAAAATCGGGATATTGCCTCGAATAACACTGAAATTGTTAAATGTTTACTAAATGATTCATCAAGGAAAACCAACAAAGGATTGGATACATATATTTGTAAACAATCCTTTGTGTCCTTTGGAGATGCTGGTTAGAGAGCAGACAAATGTCTGATGAACTTAAGAGAAGACACCTTTCGATGGTCGGTTTCCCCCAAATATTAACTTGTGCTGTCTATGTACATTGTGAGAGAAAGATGAAAAAGCAGTGATTGCATCCCCACTGCAGTGTTCAAATTAACAAATTGCAAAAAAATGGAAACAAAAGATAAATAATCATAAATGTATCGAACTAAACTGTCATGAACTAGCATGAACTAAAGAATGAAAACTAACAGCAAGAAACTAAATACTGGCTTTCAGGTGGGAACTATACCGAACTATTTACACAGTGGAACTCAAGTAATGTAGTAATATTATGCAAAGTATCTCCATGGCGACACAGTCACATGATCCCTAATGAACTCTGAGGTTTGAGCAAAAACATGTCCATTGCACAACAAAATAGTTGGTTTGGGAGCGACAGTCATGTACAGAATTGCCCCTACCAGTAATGTAACAGAAACAGGTCTACCAAAGGTCAAATCGGATTGGAATTTTTGGACAAAAATTAATTTGCATTTGAGTTTAGCTTTGAAATCAGGCGTTCATACAAGCAGAGGAAATTGGGTTATTTCCATTTAAAATCAAATTTGACAGGTAATTGAAACTCAAATGGGTACGCATGCACTTGCAGGTTTCTAACCTGGAGGTAAATGAGTATTTAAATGTCACAACCGTTTGTTGATTTCGTTATGAAATGCATTGGAGTTCTCAACCAAGATTCTTTACATGGAAAAATACAATTTATTTCAATAAATGACAAAATTTGTATCTCTCATCCGGATCATACATTTAACATGGACATAGAACAATTTCATATTTTGAAAAACATGGAGAATTTGTCAAATCAAGGGGAACAACTCATGCACTTTTATGCTTGATACCAATAAACAAAACTTGACACAATTTACACAAATCTCCCCCAAAAACACTGTTCATGAAAAATGTCTAATCACACTGACAACACCTTTCGTAATAAATTCAACCTCTACAGCTGATCCTGGTCAAAGGTGAACACTAATAATTTCAAATACATTTTATGTTTTTTATCTACTTTAACTCATTTGAAATTAATTTTGAACAATTCCGTCCATCTTTGAATGCGGAACTTTGAGATCAATTTTAGTTTGATTTCAAGATAATTTTGATGGTCAGCTCTAAAAGTCAGATTGTATGCTGATACGGGGAGAACACATCTACCTTTGATCACAAGGAGAATGAAAAACAGAGAAAGGACATGATGTTCAGGTAAAGGGTTAAGCATATATGACATGGGAGAATGAAGGCAAAAGTTTTGATGGTAATTAAACATATCTATCTACACAAAGTCAACTAGGATCCCTGTCTAAGTTGTACATGTAAACCGTATTTTGATTATTATTGAAGTCATTGTCATGCAAACAGTTGATTAAACATGAATTACTCGAAGACCATACAGTCCCACATCTAAAGCACACAGCCTTGGCGAGGAGGACCTGGTAAGTGGTGAACAAGCAATGATTGGACTGGTGGTCTTCGGGTACCCAAATAACGGAATCTGTCCACGTGTTGGGAACTTGGGGGGAAATGTCACAGCAAGGTCTGTATCACAATACACAAGTCATGATACGATTAATATCGCGATACTCATACTTATGTCAAATTGATACGCATATTTACATCAAATTGATACGCATATTTACGTCAAATTGATACGCATATCTACGTCAAATTGATACGCATATTTACGTCAAATCGATACGCATATTTACGTCAAATCGATACTCATATTTACGTCAAATTGAAATGGAAACTTTTGACCATCAATATTTCAGAGCTGGTTCAAAGTGAAAAGTAATCTGTAGAACATGTTTGTAATGGCTATTTTCAGTAATAAAACTTAGAAAAACCCATTATAAAATATTTGAATGATAACATCATGGGAGGGCATTGAAAGAGGAGCAAATAAATACTTCAAGCAGTTTTTCGACTCACATCGATACAGAATACATTCACGCTAATCTTGATGTATCATGACACCCCAAGTTGCAACCACCAAGTTTGGTCAGGCACATCGCCATTTTACTTTCAGAACAAAATTATTGTACTATATAATGTTGTAATTCCAACACTGTATGAAACATCACAAGCTGGGATACAGTTGTAGTTACATCATTGCATGTTCCCCACAGGTATGATTATCTATGTTGTGTGCCAACAATGTAGCTCCTCAATATAAGACAGCTACATTCGTGTAGCTCCTCAATATAAGGCAGCTACATACATGTAGCTCCTCAATATAAGACAGCTACATTTGTGTAGCTCCTCAGTATAAGACAGCTGCATTCGTGTAGCTCTTCAACATAAGGCAGCTGCATTCATGTAGCTCCTCAGTATAAGGCAACCACACTCATGAAGGCCTCTGTAAAAGGCAGATACACGTGTGCAAGTCATAAAATACAGGTATGCTATGTAGCCCTCCATGTATTGCAGCTACACACATGTATCTCCTCACAAAAGATAGCTACACTATATAGCTCTTGGATATAAGGCAGCTACACCATGTAACTCCTCAATATAAGGCAGATACACCATGTAACCCCTCAATATAAGGCAGCTACACCATCTAACCCCTCAATATAAGGCAGCTACACCATGTAACCCCTCAATATAAGGCAGCTACACCATATAACCCCTCAATATAAGGCAGCTACACCATATAACCCCTCAATATAAGGCAGCTACACCATATAACCCCTCAATATAAGGCAGCTACACCATGTAACCCCTCAATATAAGGCAGCTACACCATGTAACCCCTCAATATAAGGCAGCTACACCATGTAACCCCTCAATATAAGGCAGCTACACCATGTAACCCCTCAATATAAGGCAGCTACACCATGTAACCCCTCAATATAAGGCAGCTACACCATGTAACCCCTCAATATAAGGGAGCTACATTGGGGCACATCACTACAACTTGATCGAGCATGTAGATGGGCAAGATGACCCCTACGCCCTGACCTACAAAATGCCGTTCTCTGATTGGCTGGAATGTTACGTACTGTACACTCGTTGGTAAGTGAAACCCTCACAAAGATTTTCTTTAACATTCACATGCAAATATACAAATCATTGTTTACAGAACATGACAGATAAACAAACAATGACCTTTACACATTAACTATCTGCAAGATCATTGAGGCTTTCCGTTGATAGGCTTATCACACAATGTCAAACAAGGAATAGAATTTCATAGGCTCATAATAACTCCTTTTAAAGGCTTAATAGAAACAATATCATACTGCAAGCGACGTCCATATCTTGTTCGTTCCATATAATTAACCCTTTGTATCACATCTCCGTGGAAACGCAACAGAAGGGGTTAACAAAGATTACAAAAGTCTACTTTCTACATGAGCACAGATGGTCTATTTATATACCCCTAGATATAAATAGATAAATAATCAAACATGATAAATACACTGTACGAGAAAAATCAACAATATATAAATGAACCGCGGAATTCATCACATACTACCAACAAAGCACACTATCGCAAAATGTAGAAATGATGAGTTAGTTTTTTTCTGAGTGAGGATAATTTACTGGTATGATGACTTTAAGTCCAATTTACAATGAAATACATGTGAAGGACTGAATGAGGACTATTTTCCCATTCCACTGCCCGCATACCCTGGATTCCCTGGCAGTATAGAGAGACTACATGTAGGACAACTAGTGTTAGTAAAACACTGAGACAGTCTCCAGCATGAAAACATGGCCACCTTGTTTCTAAATCTCACAGCTGAAACCATTAGTTGTGAAGAAAATAGCATTTGTGCTTTGTTTTGTTTTATTGTTTCCATGGGAACTGACATAACCAACATTTATCAAACTTTTCAGATTCAGAACAATATTTCAATAAAGTTTATGACTTTGTGCTACATATCTTTCATCTTGTTTTACATAAGAGATGTTTTTCAATTATTTCACTGAAATGAAGCTGAATGTTGGTTATTCACAAACCCAAATCTTACATAATTCCCTCACAATACGAAAATATCAGTTTTCAGGACAGTATGTTCATTTTCTACCACCATGTCCTCATGGTTGGCAACTCCACACTAAACCACCATTATCAACAACTAAAGCATGACCAGTTTCTCTACCCACAGTTAATCTCGGCAGCTATAGCATCACGTTCACTACATAACAGTAAGGCGGACCAGCTGCTACAGCCACATCAACAACAAACCAGCTCAAACTAACAATAAGTTAGGGGTATTAAATATCGATAAATACATAGTTTGTATATTTGATGGATTTTCTGCATTCAGAAACACAGTATTGCAATAAATAGACCAACACAGTTTGTAAAGGCTGTTGAGTATCAACGAAATGTTTCTCGTCAAAGACATGACACTTTAGGAAAAAATCAATAAATCAAATGTCACCTTCGGAAAGAAACTTGAAATCAGAAAAGTTTTATGCCCATTACCCAAGTAACCCATCTTTTGACTTCTTTGTGTTTTAGAGAGTGAAAAGTGTGAAAATTAACCAGTGTACAAATGTACAATAAATAAAAACAATGAACTTTGTGGAGTATGATTCTGTAGTCGAGAAGAAGAAAATGTTTCCTCCACTCAAATACCCAACCCAGTGTGGCATATTTGATAGGAACACATGTATGAGAAACATTGGATTAATATTCTCACGGCCTTGAACACATCCCTGCAACACAGGTCATATTTGATATGGATTTGTCATAAATACATTCTGGATTTCTGTTATGACTATTTCACGATACAACGATACTTGGGATGCAAAACAGGTATCATGGTTGCAATATACAATGTATCGTGATACAAAGGCACGGTTCCTTTAGATTTCACTCAAGTTGTCAATTTCCAACAAACATAATGCCATATTTGAATGAATATCAACTGTTCGATGCATATGTATCACAACACCTTTGTATCAGCGAGTAAACGTTGTATCATTAGGTCCTTATTTGGTAATATTTTGATTTGTAAACAGGATTTCTCGACACCACATGTAACACCATGATACAGAGACATGGAATGACGACAATTTATCGGCCAACTATTGGCCTGCTAGGTAACAAATTCGATCATTTAGAATGGGAATTGCAATGTAAGATCACTCAAGGACATAGAAAAAGGACCAATCGTTGTTAGAGAAAAACAATACTGAAATCAACATAACTAGACCCTGGGACAATACCTACCATTGCCGTGACTACTGTACGAGTTCCGTCATCTCTTGTGATATTCCTCCTGGTTAACCAGAACTTTGACCCTAATGTATTTCCATATTATTTCATGAACATAGGAGTCGCTGCCGACTGCTGAACTTTATCTGATGTGGGTTAGATACCTGTGTAGATCATAGAGGTCGATAATCAGTAACTAAATAGAGATGAATTATCAGTAAACATCTGACAAGTAACTCTGAGCAGAAATGAAAATATACATCCGAAGACACATTCATGCATTCATAGCTAACAATTACAAATTGTATCTAGTCTGTAAAATATGATTGACAGATAGCATTCCGTCTTCTGTTTCGGTTTTCATCACAATAATTTGTGTAGGATATTACCAATGTCACAATTTTGATATCCATAATTTATTCTTCTTCCCATCAACATCATTTCAGATTATGAAACGTTTCAGCCAGTCCTGTCCGAGATACTGATTACTTTCGGTTAAGGTAAAGCCCTGAACAGTTACCATAGGAGCCACAACATGCCAATCTGAACTCTACGGTTCTTTGATGGGGAAAAAACACCCTCATCCCTGACGGCAGCTAGGACCTTCGTCTTCTGACTGTTCAATGCCCCCGGGCACTAATTAGGTTGACTCGGTAGCCAGAATTACAAACATGTCAAATTTGTCTCTAACCTCTACGGACTAATTTACTTAATTTCTTCACATGCATAAATGGCAACAGTATAAAAACGTCTATATGATCTGTTTTGTGGAAAATGTTATCGGGGAACCACAGGAAAGGATGTCTCCCACATTGGTCCTTTATCTACACAATATATATATATATATATATATATCATTCACATTTATGCATCAAAAGTCGGAACAAGCACACAGAATTGTCTGCCCTGAGTATGCGCACCATAAAAGGTCAAAGGTCAAAGGGCAGTTGAACTCTCAGTCGTCCAATATACATTACCCATAATGCAAAGTCGATGACAAATTCACCTCCGGCATTTAATGCTCGCGCCGCGCGTATTCACCACACCTAAACAATAGGCACGTCGACAAAACAAGGACAAGGGACATCGAGTGTTTTTTTTCGGCAGCATTCATGCACAGATGACAATACCACACTTTAAGGTCGGGAAAGATGGTCGTGAAAATCGCGTTTCCATCCTGCTGAAGTCGCTGTCGGTATCGAGGGAAAGACAGGGCCGGCGCGTGGAGAAAGAGTGGCCATTAGTTTATTTTTCTCGATGTTGGCATAATGATAACATCCAAGTAGATATGTACAAGGGAATTTGGACGGAGACTTAGTCGAGTTGAACGATCCTAAACCCAGCCGACAATGCACATGCACATATATTGGACACTTGTCTGGCGCCATTCCCTGCTGGATTACTGGAAATATCGTTAATGGTTTCATGACCAATCAAAACAATCATCTTGACTATTTTACTCAGATCAACCATATTTCACATTTATCTGCGATTCTTCAGCTGCATTAGGAAATTATTGGACCAGATCATCAAATGTTTCAAAATATATTTATCTATCTGTATTTTTCAGATAGTTTACACAAATAAATAACACACAGCTGAATGGGTCGAGAAATTCTACTGTTCCAAACTTGTGTCCAAGAATACTGTTTACCAAGACATTACCAGCAGGGTAAAATGGTAACAATGGCGCCAGTGCTATTTGCCTATGAAACAATCTACTATCTAGCATCAACAAACATGGACAACACACACGGAAACAGGAAACAATGAGGAAACATCCATCGTTTCATTTTAACTTTACAAAAAAGAAACAAAACAGTAACTGGATTTCAAAAAACACATTGGTCAGATTATACAAATCAGAAATACAACTTCCTACACTATACTGTCACTCATTTGCATCAGAGCTCACAAAACACAATCATCTGCAGAAATTTTGTTGCCTAGGATACCATGATTAAAAAGTTATGATTGGTTGATATCACAAAACACAGTCGACTCCAGTAACCATGGTAACTATAGTGCTTCAAAATGCTGTCGCCATGGAAACTGGGGACTGTAGAATGTTGAAGTCATCCTTTTTACCCTGAAAAAGAAGGAAACATTTAATTAAATACAAGATCATAATTTCTATTCACATATGAACTGTTTTACTAATTTTAGTACACTACTGTTTAAAATGAATTTTGATGAACAGTATAGGTGTAAAATATTCAGAATATATAACCTATTTTTATTTTATTTTTCAAATTGAAATACTAGTAAATCTTTCTTTAAAGTTGTACAGATTAACACCAAATTTGGCAGCCTTGAAAATATTACATATGTAATCAAATAAATCAAGCCTAAAAACTTATGGAAAGTTCTTCTGCCTAATCTGTAATCAAGCTCCGTCATATTTCACCACGTGTACGAACTAACTAGAAGCGTTGGTTAGAACCTTCAGTATTCCTGCCCATTAACAGTTAATTCAAACACTATTTCCAATCAAACTATATGCTAGGACCATTAAAACTATACCATGACTGATGCAACTATAAGCTTATTAAACTTTATCATGACAAGCGTCGGTCAGGCTGGACACCTTCAGCAATTTTAAGCAATATTGTGGCAGAGAACCGAGGAATGTTCTCGCCATATTGACCAGTGTGGGAACTGAACTCAGTACACACTTCCACCGACATCCCTCGTCCCATGAAAGAGAATGTGGTCACTTAATGTAATATTTCTAGCACTAATTTGGCTTTGAAGCAGTCAAATAATAAACCGTTTCCACAAAAAAAAGGGGTATGACAATAAACATCAAAGGTGCTGTGGTACCAGAAAATGTATGAACAGAAATTTGAGAAAAGCATATTCACAAACATGTCTTCTGTGTGATACGTGTCACAGCCAATCACCCCTTGCTGATTCAGTACAAGCTCCCCTTGCATTAAAGCAACCCCTTTTGTTCAAACAAACCCCCTCCCTTGCTTCAACAGAAACACCCAAACCCCCACCCCCATCTCAACACAACCCTCTCATCGCAATACAGAACTCGTTGCCTGAACACAACTTTTTCTTTCTTAAACACAAGCCCCTTGCCACAGGTCACAACCCCCACGTGCCCCAACACATCTTCAAAGAAGCTGGTGAAAATATTTTCTTATTGTCCTAAAGGCCAGGTAAACTAACACCACAAATCTAATGCTCTAGGGTAAAATCTAAAATAGTGTAAAAGATATGATAAAAATGACACTAAATGGAGAAATGAAGCACTAACAAAAAACTCCCATTACTTGCCCTTCGAGAATGAGAATCCTGATGTCTAATGACATAATGTAATGATGAACAGGAGGATGAACTACGAGGAGTGAGTTAGTTTAGTTTTACGCTGCTGTTAGCAATATCAGGCCAGGGGACACCAGAAATGGAATCATACATTGTACCCCTGTGGGGAATTGAACCCGGGTGTTTGGTGTGACAAGCAGATGCTTTAACCACTAGGCTACCCCACCACCCCTGAGCTGCGTGGTTGTCAACATTGTTTGTGAATACACTTCAAGAGCAACACACTGAGGAACTGTTTTATCGTGGATCTTGGGGTTAGTGAATGTCGGGGATGATGTAGTCCATTATCTTGAAATCAACAACACAGGTTAATATACACCATTCCAGCACACTTGAGCTTTAAAAGGGTAGGAAAACTGATTTCCTGAGAACTAGTCGGCACTAGGTCAAACTGGATGAAAGAAACTGCAAACTGGTGTTAAAGGAAACTAGTTATAAGCTTTTGGTTCATAACAACAACCTGTAGTCTTACTCCGTCAACTCCTCAAATTTCTGAACCCTTTAAAACAAGAAAAAAATGGAATCGTGTCAGTTGTGTGGAGAATAGTTTGTGATCAAAGCACTCTTGAACCAAGTAGATCTGTGGACACAAATCCCGCAAACACGATCATAGTGATGATGTTTCTACCTCAAAGATTGAATTTCAGGATGGAAGTAGATTGTCAACAACTTTTGACTTGTCCACAGAACTTTGGTCCTGATTGTGGCCCCACAGATCTGTATTGTGGTCAGTGTTGTGAGAAAGTGACTATAGATGCTGCTGTTGCAGTGACTCTGGTGCCAAAGCAGGAAGTGAAGTGACGTGTTCAGAGGTTACATCTTTAAGCATGAGACTATGTCAGTGAAAGGCACCAATTTGTACGATATTTACCGAATATGTGACTTATTGAGACTTAAATCATCACTGATATCGACACTTAATAATTATTTGCCTTGATGTGTTAGAAATAGCATTAATCCATCAACATCTATGCATCACAAAATACATATTTACATTTCAATCTAGCTGATAGTGTACCATGCATGTGAAGGGCCTGAATGAGATACACAAGGCCCTAAAGCTGAATTTTACACCACAGACTCGGCAACTAACTGAAAGCTTGGTCATGCTGGTGCTGGGCTGGTGACTAAGCAGACAGGGCCCTGAAGGAGAATAATATAATTATCCTTACTTGTTGGATCAAGGACTAAACTCCACTCACCACTTCCCCCATTTTGTTCTTTGCATATTCAATACGAAGTCCTCCTCGGTCAGAAGAGAGCAAAACAAAGCCTTGAAGGCGATTCATTGCCATTGAGGCCTGAGCAACATCCTGAAACAAAACAATATGTTAGTTGTCTCCCCTTCAAATTACCTCCCTTTAAAATTATCTCCCTTCAATATTATCTTCCCTTAATGTCTGCTCAAACTGAACATGTTATTGCCTTTCATTTGAAAGTTTACAAAATGATAATAAATCTGAAGTTTATGTTGGAAGGGAACCTCCATGTCACTTGCTAACAGTCTTGACACAGCCCTAACAATGTCATTTGAAATGGTTACAGTAATTATCCTCCAGCACTGCGAAGGATGGAGATGAAAACTTTGTCTGGTGGCCACGGCAATTGGGATTATCTCACCTATATTTTCACCTTTCAATGGAAACTATACTCAAACACTGGCAATGATACCACTCAACATTGATTAGGACCCAATAGTCTTTAGTCCAATATGTATCCTTAGCACATGTTGAAAGGTATACTGATCAATGTCCTGTGTTATTCCAAAAATTACCTGGTCCCAAAACTCTGGCATTGTCTCCACAAAATGTCCACAGATGGCAGATGTATCACTTACTGATTATCCTCCGGTGGTGACACGGGGGCATTGGTCACCAGTACATCACCAACAGCTGGGGTATACACATCAATACCTTCCTATCTCTAGGTGGTTACACAAGGGTATTGGTCACCAGTACCTCACGAAAACCTGGGGTATAAGCATCAATACCTTCCCATCTCTAGGTGGTGAGATGAGGGCACTGGTCACCAGTACATCACCAAGAGCTGGGGTATACACATCAATACCTTCCTATCTCTAGGTGGTGACATGAGGGCATTGGTCACCAGTACATCACCAACAGCTGGGGTATACGCATCAATACCTTCCAACTCTAGGTGGTGACATGAGGGTATTGATCACCAACAGCTGGGATATACACATCAATACCTTCCTATCTCTCGGTGGTGACATGAGGGCATTGGTCACCAGTACATCACCAACAGCTGGGGTATACGCATCAATACCTTCCCATCTCTAGGTGGTGACACAAGGGTATTGGTCAACAGTACATCACCAACAGCTGGGATATACGCATCAATACCTTCCTATCTCTCTGTGGTGACACTAGGGCATTGGTCAACAGTACATCACCAACAGCTGGGGTATACGCATCAATACCTTCCTATCTCTCGGTGGTGATGAGGGCATTGGTCACCAGTACATCACCAACAGCTGGGATATACGCATCAATACCCTCCAACTCTAGGTGGTGACATGAGGGCATTGGTCACCAGTACATCACCAAGAGCTGGGGTATACGCATCAATACCTTCCTATCTCTCAGTGGTGACACGAGGGTATTGTCACCAATACATCACAAAGAGCTGGGGTATACATATCAATACCTTCCTATCTCTCGGTGGTGACACTGACTGACTGACTGAGTTTGGTTTTACGCCGCTTTTAGCAATATTCCAGCAACATCACGCCGGGGGACACCAGAAATGGGCTTCACACATTGTACCCATGTGAGATTCGAACCCGGGTCTATGGCGTGACGAGCCAACGCTTTAACCACTAGGCTACCCCACCGCCCCCTCGGTGGTGACACAAGGGCATTGGTCACTAGTACAGGATTCAAACTCCAAATGACAGATTCCTGGCTTGTGTAAGGTTTGGTTTTATTGTTGTTTAAGACAGCACGTAACAGTATTCCTGCTATGCAGGAGCAGTCTGTAAATAATCAAGTCTGGACCAGACAATCCAGTGATCAACAGCATGAGCATAGATCTGAGCAATTGGGATAAGATGACCTCACCCAAGGCCTGATCACCTCTGATGACAACGATAGGTTGCTGACTTTACTTGACCAACTCTAACCAGAATCCTCATGGGTCATACGCAAGGTAGGCAACTCTTCCAAAAAGGAGATTTATGAGTGAGTGAGTTTGGTTTTACGCCGCCTTTAGTGATATTCCAGCAATATCACGGCGGGGACACCAGAAATGGGCTTCGCATTATTGTACCCATGTGGGGAATTGAACCCGGGTCTTCGGGGGGACAAGCGAACGCTTTAACCACTAGGCTATCCCACCGCCCCAGCAGATTTTTGGCACAGAGTGGTTAGGTTGGGTCACATGACAGATTGTGTGTCCTCCCACACTTATCAGCTGTAGCAGACATAAGACTTTAATCAGACTCTAATGTCAGCATTTTTCTCTACTCTCACACAGATCTAGACTCGATATTACCCTTCTGATTCTACAACTTACCTGTGAACCATCTACTCTCACACAGATCTAGACTCGGTATTGCCCTTCTGATTCTACAACTTACCTGTGAACCATCTACTCTCACACAGATCTAGACTCGGTATTACCCTTCTGATTCTACAACTTACCTGTGAACCATCTACTCTCACACAGATCTAGACTGATCTAGGCTTCGGTATTACCCTTCTGATTCTACAACTTACCTGTGAACCATCTACTCTCACACAGATCTAGACTGCGGTATTACCCTTCTGATTCTACAACAACTTACCTGTGAACCATCTACTCTCACACAGATCTAGACTCGGTATTGCCCTTCTGATTCTACAACTTACCTGTGAACCATCTACTCTCACACAGATCTAGACTTCGGTATTGCCCTTCTGATTCTACAACTTACCTGTGAACCATCTACTCTCACACAGATCTAGACTCGGTATTACCCTTCTGATTCTACAACTTACCTGTGAACCATCTACTCTCACACAGATCTAGACTCGGTATTACCCTTCTGATTCTACAACTTACCTGTGAACCATCTACTCTCACACAGATCTAGACTCGGTATTGCCCTTCTGATTCTACAACTTACCTGTGAACCATCTACTCTCACACAGATCTAGACTCGGTATTGCCCTTCTGATTCTACAACTTACCTGTGAACCATCTACTCTCACACAGATCTAGACTCGGTATTGCCCTTCTGATTCTACAACTTACCTGTGAACCATCTACTCTCACACAGATCTAGACTCGGTATTGCCCTTCTGATTCTACAACTTACCTGTGAACCATCTACTCTCACACAGATCTAGACTCGGTATTGCCCTTCTGATTCTACAACTTACCTGTGAACCATCTACTCTCACACAGATCTAGACTCGGTATTACCCTTCTGATATTGCCTGTGAACCATCTACTCTCACACAGATCTCTACCCTTCTGATTCTACAACTTACCTGTGAACCATCTACTCTCACACAGATCTAGACTCGGTATTGCCCTTCTGATTCTACAACTTACCTGTGAACCATCATAAGTAAATCAATGAAATTCAGCACCTAGGTTTGTAAGGAACACACTTATAATGAACTGCTGGATAAAAAGAACTAAAATAGTGGTCCCTTCCTGTACGTTAGAACCACAGTTTACCGCATGTGTGAATTCAAATCTGATCTCCATAGTGGCTTCCAACAAGCTAACAAGTTATACAGGACTGAGACACGTGAGCCCATAATATAACACCATATAGAGTGAATGCTATTTAATAATGTCAACCAAAGTCTAGACATTGTAATTGATGCTGTGTGAAAATAATGCTGTCTCCATCTAATAATAATTAACATTTCCATCTTGAAGACCACCTCATAGACAAGTCTGTTTGTTATTGAAGTGACCTGATTGTACACAATTTGGTCTGCACAGTGTGCACATTACTGCATCCTGACAGGACTTGGTGATAGGACACCAAGAGTGAGTCAGGTTTTGGTCACTTTTAACATTTTCCAGTCACATTATGAGACATTGTGTGGGAATTAAACCCAGTCTTCGGTGAGACAAACCAACGCTTCCACCACCAGGCTACCCCACTCCCAGATGTGTCAATATATTCTTTCTGAAAACGCAAATGATTATTTCCAGGCTAAGAATGATATTCAAGGTCATTGATATGGTGCCTCATTTGAAAGGGAAAATACACTTTTCACCTCAAAATAACGAAGGCAGTTTCTGAAATTGGAAAAGATTATCTTCCATGGTTGACAACTAGCAACCTCCCCTCCTATCTACCAGTGCCTAACAGGAAACGTTTCCACCTTGCACCAATTACACAGAATTTCGTTCTGAAAGATCAAACCAACACTGAGGGGTTAACAACGATGGGCCATGTACGTTTTTCGAGACACACATGCAGTCTTAACATGCAAAACTGAGGAGATGTGGACACTGGAAGGACGGATGGACGGATGGCCCCAGATAGAACCAGAACATAAAACACACCTGATATTCTACAAAAGCTACAGGTGATCCTCCTTTATTGTGCATACGCAGTCGGCTAAATCCTGCAAAACTGAAACAGAAGAAAAGCAAAATAATGTCAGCAGGAGAGAGCAAAACACTTCAAGGGGGGTAACTGTGGACACCTTGGGTAGGAGAGTTGCTTCCCTTGGATTGCAGTTCTGGAGCAAATTTAGAAGTTACTGATTTTTCTGTAGTCACTTTTACAGTTAACTCATCATTTGATGTAGTTGATCATGTATAGACAAATTACAGATATTGTTCTTCATAAAGATCTATGGATGTCATTAGAAAAAGAAGTCTAAAGAACTGCATCCAATTTAAACTTCGAATTAATTTAAAATATGACTACTGAAGTTCTTACCTTCAAGCTTTCTGTACACAAGTTGATCAATTGTGACCATATTTACCGATACCAGATAAATATACAAAATTGATAACTTTATACCGAATGTAAATGCAAAGAGTATGGTTAGCAAAGCAAGAAAGAAGGGAGGTAACTCTCCTAAAGTTGTGCATCAAGGGACATAATTTGTCTATCAGTGCATGAAACTTACTTGTTTAGATATACACCACAATAACAATAAAAAAAATGAACTTATGCATCAAAAGTTTGGTAATATTTACAAAAACTCAAAGAGCATGTTAAGTTCAAGAAAAATAGTCAAATGAATGATGGTTTCAAAACCAAGGTTTTTCAATATTTTAGAATTGAATATATTTTTGTTGTTACGGTGGTGTAAAACTAAAGCTGAGATGATTACAAGGCAGGGGATGAAATGCTGCTGTCAGGAAATAGTCAATCATAGAACACACTGTGAGATGCATGTCCACGTACTCACTGGTGATACACATGGTCGAAACACAAGAGTACAAGTCAGTCAATTGCAATGGAATAAAAAAATCACGTTCAAAATAATAAGTGGTTCTGTACAGACAATTCAATGGTATGAATGTGGTACGAAGACTGTACAGTACGCCAACACAAAAACTAGCACAAGTTTCCACACATCACGACCAATTCACAAACAACAAGTTACCTCCACCATTGGTGCTAGTTCTTCCCCAAACAATTTTGGTTCAAAGTTATATTTTATATCTTACTCAATATGGATCCAAAATGTACACACAAAAATCAGTTCACATGTCATTTATTGATTTATCAAAATTCAATCACATGATTTATGAAATCATACGTAAACATATTCAAAAGATTATTTGAAATGCTGCGAATTGGTACTCAATTTCAGGACAGGTTGGAAACTTGAGGTTTGTAACTAGTTGTCATGAAACACTGATACATGTACATCAGCAGATGATTGGGTGTTGATGCACAGAGCGTGTTGCCAAGTTCAAACATGCTGGTTTCCTAACAACTTAACATACGTCTTGTTTCACCTAGTGCCCCTCAACCGACTTTTTTATCTAAGATGTGCAGCTATGTTCTACATGAAGGTGAATGTAGAAAGACATTGGCTTGGTGATCACGACTGATCTAGATCCCATAACCACTTTCAGTGTGATGTACATGTCCCCATGCCGTCTAATGCTCACATCTTGCTGGACATTATCCCTCAAAAGACCTGTTGAACAACTTACAAATATATTTTCAGTGGCCATTGTCTTTAACCACAAGCATTCCACGGTTTCCCCCAAATCAATTCAGTTCTTATAGCCTATGCAGTCAGATTTGTTTGTTTGTGACCTTTACATTTCATTTCGCCCACAAAAATGATTTCAACCTCATTCCCATGACTCCAAAGACCTGTTGAAAATGGTAGCACTCCTGTTACCTACAGCTAACACTGTTTCTAACCATTGTTCCCTTTTCGGTAATTTTGGCCTGAGTTCCAAATCCATCTTACAAATAGCGTGGCCTCACCTGTTAAACAAGTCTTTGAGTTCCTGCTCTGAGCTAAACTGTCCCAAATTAGCTACAAACAACGTGGAACAGGGGGCATTCTGCTGTGCTGAGGTGGTGGTGGTATTCACCTGCGACACCGGACTAGCGAGGACGGGCGTAGACGCCATTGAGGGGTGGGGCACGGCCGTCACGGTAGCTTGCGGGGCTATCAGCGTGGTAGGCTGAACTTGTGGGAAAACAGAGTTCAGCTGTTCTGTGAACATACCCGCCTGCAAGAAAACACAGACAATTATCAACATGGCGTTAGTGGGGAGGAGGAAGAGGTGGAGGTTCTTCCTCGAACTGAAACAAAACTGTTATGAGAGTCTGGGCATGGTCTGTGTGTCCTGACGTTGGAGATGGGCAACATTTGGATGGGTAATGCTGGATTGGGGGTAACGTGTACAGTGAAGACTTGGATTGGAAATATGGAGAAGGGTTATACTGTCAATACTGCATAGGTTGTACCAGGGTTGTGCCAGTGTGGGTTGTACCAGAATGGGTTGTACCAGGGTGGGTTGTACCAGAATGGGTTACACCAGGGTGGGTTGTACCAGGATGGGTTGTACCAGGGTGGGTTGTACCAGGGTGGGTTGTACCAGGGTGGGTTGTACCAGGGTGGGTTGTACCGGGGTGGGTTGTACCAGGGTGGGTTGTACAAGGATGGGTTTTACCAGGGTGGGTTGTACCAGGATGGGTTGTACCAGCAATGGAATACAGAGATGACATGATACTCAGGTTGGAAGCAGTAGGGTAGACAGACGAGGGTAAACGAACGAGCTTGCAGGGTGGGTCATACCAGGGTAGGTTGTACCAGCACTCAACAATATTCCAGCTATATGCTGGCGGTCTGTAAATAATCGAGTCTGGACCAGACAATCCAGTGATCAACAGCATGAGCATCGATCTGCGCAATTGGGAACCGATAACATGTGTCAACCAAGTCAGCGAGCCTGACCACCTGATCAATTAGTCGCCTCTTGCGACAAGCATAGTCGCCTTTTGTGGCAAGCGTGGGTTGCTGAAGACCAATTCTACCCCGGATCTTCACGGGCCGTTTGAAACAGTAGGATAGACAGAGGGCAGTGTTGGGGGATAGAGAAAGGGCACCCTGAAAATGAGCTTGCAGTCAAATGAAAGGTCAGGTTATCAAGAAACAAGCTGAATGTGGGAAATATTTGGGAATAAAGTATAATGGGCATGGGTGGAGGGCTGTGTCGACCTGTAGGCTGGAGGTTTGATGGGGGAAGTCTCCTTTGGTGGACGTGCTGGATAGGGGTAGATGGGATACAGTTGAGTTGAAGGTGGGTGGTGGGTTGGCAGTGAGTTGATACCAGGTTGGATGGTTATTACACTGTAGGTAGGTCTGATGGGGGATGTTTCTTTTGGTGGACGTGCTGGGGGGGGTGGGGGGTTAGATGGGATACAGTTGTGTTGTGGGTGGGTGGATGGTGGTTGATAGATGTGAGGTGGTAGGTTGTTGGATGGATGGAAGGAAGGTGGATGGTAGATGGGTGGTAGATGGGTAGGAGGTGGATGGCAGGTAGGTGGGTAGAGGTGGATGGCAGGTGGGTTATAGATGGGTAGGAAGTGGATGGTAGGTGTAAGGATGGATGGTAGTTCGATGTATAGGTGATTTGCAGTGAGTTGATGCCTGGTTGGTTGTTACATGGTACGTAGGGGCAGGGGAGGGGGAAGAGACCTCCAATATCAAAGCCAACTGACCAGCTGCTATACAAGGTGTTGTGTTTGCACTTGTTGGGAGATTACCGCATGCCTACTAGTCATGCCGATAGCCACTTCCTTTAGAATCGAGGGAATTGATTCTTTGTAACAAGAACTGGCAGTAGAGACAGCACCATTGAAATTAAGTTATCACAACTGGGCCTCCATGAAAAGATAAATGGATTGTTGGAAGGTGTGAACGAGAAACAGTTTTTGGTTGGGCCTTGACAATTTGTGGCAATGGCTGGTTGATCGAGACCCCATTACCAGAGCAACAAAGCTCAATGTTCGCCTGAGGCTCCCGAATTAAGATAAACAGTTTTCCACAAAGTAGCATTAACTACATTCGCTTATGGGTCTCCCTAGGTAATTTACACAAAGTGCAAGGCGTGAAGCTAACAGGCATCTTAGAACTAGCTGACACAGAAGCACTGCCAATTTGATACAGTGACAAGATTACGGCTTGCTTCAACTCATCTCCAACAAAACAATCCCCTTAGATTTTGTCACTTCTAATTTACACACAGGTAAATAAATCTATTTCAGTCGATGAGATTAATACATTTGAGGGACAGGCTCGGAATGCAGCAACGTATTATTAATAAGTCCTCTGGGCAGTCTATTGTTGGCTTTACATACAAGCGGAGGGTAAGTGCTGGGGTGTTACTTTCTAAATCAGGTGCTTTCATATCCATTTCTACAAACACACCAGATGGGGTGCTGTCGTAGGGGTAGGGGGTTCTGTTGTGGGGTAGAGAGTGCTGTTGTGAGGTTGGGAGTGCTTTTGTGAGGTTGGGAGTGCTGTTGTGGGGGTAGGGAGTGCTGTTGTGGGGGTAGGGAGTGCTGTTGTGGGGGTAGAGAGTGCTGTTGTGGGGTAGGAGTGCTGTTGTGGGGGTAGAGAGTGCTGTTGTGGGGTAGGGAGTGCTGTTGTGGGGTAGGGAGTGCTGTTGTGGGGGGTATAGGAGTGCTGTTGTGGGGGTATAGAGTGCTGTTGTGGGGTAGGGAGTGCTGTTGGGATTGCTGCTGTGGGGGTAGACTGCTGTTGTGGGGTAGAGAGTGCTGTTGTGGGGGTAGAGAGTGCTGTTGTGGGGGTAGGGAGTGACACTTGTTGGCATGATGTTGATGGAAGTTGAAGGGGTGGGAGGGACCATACCAGCTGGCATGATGTTGGAAGGTTGGGGAGGTACACTAAATATTGTGGGGGGAGTCAACACATGGGGAGTTAAGACAGACCCACAAGGTGGTTGCTACTTCACCTTTGGATGGGAATGAGGTTGGTTGTTCATTGTAGAGGTTGAACAAAGGCAATGGTCAGCAACTTAGGGGGTGGGGCAGCAATTGGGAGGACGAGGAAAGGGGTTGGGAACAACAGAACTGGGGATATGGACAGTGACTCAAGACAATATCAGTGGAGACCTAGCCAAGACTGTGGCATGTTCAAGGATAGGGGTGGGGCAGGGGAAGGGGTTGGGATTGGAGAGTGGGGAATTAGATTGGGGTGGGTTGGTGAGGAGTGGGTAATTGAGAGAGGAGGTGGTGGTCCTGTACATGAATACAATACCATCATTAACAATCATAATATCAGATCAACAACAAATATCTGGCATAGTCAAATTACAAATATCTTTCCAAACACATTCCCTGTATACAATACAAACACTACATGGACCTGTAGCAACTTATAAACTGGAAGCTATGCCAGGTATTTGTACACAAGTATAAGCAATTTATGGACCTATGTTTCTAAGCAGCACACAAACATTTCACAACTACAAAAACTTAACATTCTCACTTAAATCAGTTTCTTTAGCACTATACAAACTAGAGCCACTTGATAAAACAAAGCAAGTTCCATTATAAGCAAACAAATAAATAGTCATAGTATTCAGTTATATATTGTAGCTGTACAGAGTGCAAGAACTTATAGCAATGGAGAATTTCATGATTTGAAAGAACCAATGCTTAATTTCAATCCAGGGTCATTGATTTGTAACAAGTTCTGATCAAAACACCTTTTTTGCTTGGTTTTTGATATATTCTTTTCATTTAAAAACAAAAGTTTTTCATAACAACTTCTTGTTATAATACTAAATTCAAGTTTTTCTTAATTTAATTTTTTTTTAAATTTTGAATTTCAAGGTAGCCGAGAATAACAAAAACTGAATATTTTAAGTGAAATGACTTCTTGTTATGATTCTATAAAATCTAATCACAAGTTCAGCAGGGTCTGTTTTTAATTGAATGACATTTCAGTCCTGACACTGAATATAGTTCCACTTATTTAATTTGAACAAAATCATTTATTGAAATGTAAATACCCAAAGTTGTTTTAAAATAGACAAAAAAGTTTTCAAATATTTCTAAAATAGATTCAACTATTGTGTCAGATTCAACAAAATCATTTGGATTTATAAAACATTAGCAAAATAGGCCAAAATATCTTGAGTCAATTGTTTAAAATTAATCTCTGAACACTTCTAAAAAAGCCCTAACATTTTTTTAAAGTTAAATTTTGAATCTGAATTTGAATTAAGAAAGACCTGAAATGTTTGTTTCAGGCTAAAGAGAATAGTTGTCAGAGATGGAGAATTTCTCCAGCTCCATGAAGAGGTGTGAGATCGAACCAACCTGGTATTGCCATACGGAGCCAGGAGATGTTGCACAGGGTGGAGGTGCTTTCTGAATCTGATGTAGTAGACAAATTGCTTGTAAATAATCAGCAAATTGGAATATTCTTTGGATTTCAACAAAAGGTGTGATCCTTGGATTTGTCAGTCAGGAAACTAATCATAGGCTTGAAGAATACTGATTCTTACTTATCTTTTTTTCCAAAACCAGTTTACGTCCGCTCCATAAGGCGTGGCAACACCTCAACTTTCTGTGTCATTGCAGTGCTAAGAAAAGCATATTCCTGAGTTTTGGCAGCAGACATTACTGCCATGGAGACAGAGAAAAAGCTCCCACAAAGGTGCAAATTTTCCCTTGTTTCAGTACTCAAATAGACATGGAACTGTGTAACAAATTCACTGCCTGCTTCACTCCAAACAGACAAACCTACATATATAACGGAGTGATATGAACCCTGTACATAAAGGAGTGATACGAGCCCATACAGGACAGCATGACCTAAACCCATCCATCATGGAGTGATATGAACCCATATATGCTGAATGATACATCTCCCTGCATAACAGAATGATATTAAACCATGTATAACGGAGTGATACGAACCCATGTTTAACAGAGGGAAATGAACCCAAATCCATTTATAACAGACTGATGTGAGCCCAAACCTATGTATAACTATGTGAAATGAACCCATATCCATACATGATGGACTGATACAAGCCCATATACAATGGACTCATACTAACGCATATAGTACGGCACAATATTAACCCTTTTATGAACACATGTATAACAGAGTGAAACAAACCTCTACATAACAGAACGATATTAACCCATACATAACGGACTGATATGAAGCAATGTATAATGAAGGGATACACACCCATATAACATAACGGAGTGATACAAACCCATATATAATAATGTATCGCATGTCCCAAACATCCCATAGACAAACTTATATTCTGGTTAGATACTCCATTATGTTAAACCATGCATCCTTGTTGCTTCTATGTCTCACTGAAATAACACAGAAAGTCTAGAGTGTTCTAACTGTGGAGAGACTGAGGCCTCTTGACGTTTAACTAACAAACAAACATTCATAAATTAACGATTAATTCTTTCACATCCTGGCTGACAAATCCACGATGTCACCTTTAATAAACGTGCTCAGGTAAGAAACCAATAATGTTTGGTGTCGTCCTTCAAAAGGTTTGCCAAACCTCTTTAAACGAGATAAGGAATCTCATTTTTCAGGTGTGACAACCAAAAAGGTTATTTTCTTGAACTCTGTGCATCTTTCAAAGATGTTAAAGTCATTGCATAAAAAACAAACATGGTCAAACAAACAAGAAATACATGTTTGGTATGCACACCTTAAAATGTAATGTCAAAATTTTAAATTTATAATTTTCCAAATTGGATACCCAAATTTCAGATGGACTGGTCTGTTTCTTTGATATTGATCAGTCCACGTTGATTTAAGGTTAACAGGTGTGCATACCATTTCTTCATTTATTGCACTGTGCGAAACATTACAGAATGCTCAGGGTGAGTTAGATGAGCCGGTTGAACAGTGTGCAGATTATTTGAACAACCATTGCTTTAGTTTTTTTCTCAACATTTCCAGGAATGTCTGTGCAGTGTACATCATGTGATGAACCTTTCGAAGCCAAACTAACACTTAACCCATATCAAGAACATTGTACAACAACAAGAAAAAACAAACAATATAGAACTGTGAAATATCAACATATTGGAATAAAACACAAATATTAAAACCAGGAGACTGCTTTAATACTTTCCCCAAATCACTACGATCATGTGCTAAAACTTCAGGGTTTTTTATGAAATTTGTCAGATATGACTGTTACCAAGAATTAGATATGACTGTTACCAAGAATTAGCTTGAATAAACTGAGAACAACATTCCCATCTCTACCTATTGTTAAAGTCACATAGAATCTCAATTTCAACATAACATTTCCATAATCTTAAGCACAAGAAGAATACAACAATGAAAAAGGGCAATTTGGAATTTTGTGTTCATCTCACAGGACAAAATCTTGGAAAAGGGAATTCATCAAATGATGAAGTTTTGTAACTTAATGACTGACACCTGTAAACAAAAACAATTAAACAAAGAAAATTCACATTTTGGAACAAATTTCATTGCTGGACTTACAGTTGATATTTGGAAGTTAATTACACCCAAGGAACTCATAATGGAAGGCAGTAGTTTAACTGCTTGAGTGCCATGCTAATATATGTGACCATTGGCTGAATTAGTTTCAGAATGTGTATGGAACGTGTCTCTCGACAAGTGTTTACTGAAAAAAGGGCAAACAAAGAGAAATAATTCACTTCATCAGACATCGCAACCAAAAACAGAGTTAGTTATGAAAGATGTTTGAAATGCCCTTCCATTCAAGGGAGATAACTCAAGATGTTTGCCATATAAACCATGCGAGCCTGTGCTTCGAGTTAGCATCTCAGTGTCAGGGCCTAGGTGGTCTTAGTAGGTGAGATTTGCACGTGTATTCAAGTAGCCACAGAGCATTCACAGTGGCTTAGTAAAAGTGGACTTGGAGTGGACTTATGGTGGACTTGAAGTGGACCGTCATCATGCTTGGAAGTGTTGCCAAAGCATGTTCTGGAATTTGAAAATGGTGAACTTAAGTTGAACTTAAGCTGAATTGTCAAATATGGGATTTGTGCTTATGTATACCTTTCTAGAACTTGATGGTATTCAACCTGAAACATGTACATTAACACATCAAACATACCAGCCTAATATACAGTTGCTAGGAAAGTAGTATGTGACAGATTTATAACACTCTTACAAGGAGTTAGGAAAGTAGTACATGACAGCTTTAGAAAACTGACTGGGTGTTAGGGATACAGTATGTGACAGCTGTGACTATGACAAGGTGTTTGGGAAGTAGTATCTGACAACAGCAGCACAAAGCCGAGGTTTGACTGATTGGGTAATTTGAAATAATCACAAACATGATCACCATAAAAAAAAACAAGACGCTTTTCAGTTGCAAAGATTAGGCTATGAAATACCTTTGACACTTTTAATGTGTTATAAACGTTATATCAAACAGAAATATTTTGGGTAGTTTCGTGTGGGCTCATTTGGTATTCAGCTTGGTCCCCCCTCAACTGCCTCTTATTATACTATTGCATCACCTAAACTGTAACCCAACCCCAACCCCCCAACCCCCATTTGTTTCCCAAATTTGATATTCAGACTACATTTATGCATTCATATGAAAATTCACAAATAATTGCCGTCCAGTCTACAATATACCAAAAGTATTTCTCTTGAATAAGTTAGTACAGCAATTCTAGTACCGTTACTTTTCTAGCAAGTATATACTTATCTATTTAAACACTGTGATGTCATGTTAAATTTTTGAATCAAACACAGTCTGTTTGAAATATGAGATTTTCAGCTTTTGACATTACACCTTAACTTTTTCTTTAAACTTACGTGTATTAGAATATAGGATTCTTAAATTCCGTTAAACCTCTCTCCAACATATGCTACCTTGATAGTATATGTAAACAAGTAAACGACTGTCACAGTGTTTTGACAACATGTTAAGGTGCAGTACATGGTGGAAAATGTGAGCAGAGAACCCCATCTATAGTGTCACACAGATCACAGAGTAACAACTACGACTGACGTACGACCAACCGACCGACGTACGACCGAACGGCCTCCTTTCGCCACTCGTTTCTTTGCACTGTGCAATAAATGAAGGACAGGAGACACTAACCCGCACCGGTACCTGTGCTAGAGCCGGGTGTTGAATAAGTGCAGTGTGGTGTAACGCTGCCGCTGTCGGTGCCAGTTCGGGGTACGGAGCAAGAGGGTGAGGGGCCCACGCTTCGGGGCAGCCCGGGAAAAAGGCGGCACCTAACTCTTCTGCAAGTGAAGGTAAAAAAGACACGCACACGTGAATTGCTAGTAGGGTGAGTGAAATACAGGAGGTCATTTGCAAACACACTGGTAACATCTCTCTCGTATAAGCTGCCCAGATCTTAGGATTAAGACTACTTAATGACTCAATGTGTTTTATTAGACTAAATGTGAAAAAAAAACAATCAAATTTTTTTCATTGAAAACTATTTACTGATTAAACTACATTTAGCTCATCTGTAAAAAATACATGAAAAACCGTTGAACCATATTTCATTACTGTTCTATCTTTTACATGAATTTGGTCTTAACTTTGTCATAGCGCCAGTGAGCACCTGCCGAGGTTACTAGGCGCTTTCTAAATCAATTATTATTTGTTTCTTTAACACTATTTACTGATTTCATTGTATTTTACCTTTCAGTTAAAAACACATGAAAGACAATTGAAATGTATCATATATATATTTTTTGGAATCTATCGAAAGACTGAATGACACAAATCCATTCTAAAAAATTCACAAGCAAACATGATATATGATACGGATTTAATAAGCATAGATGGTCAGATCAATTTATATTTGTTTATTTGAACTAAATTTGAAATTTGATTTACAATATATGAGAAAGATATTTTTTCATGTTACTCCCAAAAGTAGATTTCATAAAGTGCTTGTTCTTCATTCAGTGTCCTAGTCTAAATGTTAATGGGGCAGTCGGGGTATGCATGGATGCCAACTTCTTTTTCTTGAGGAACACGACTTTGGGGGTATATTCTAATCCCTTCACAAAGTACCAACACTGTACCTACAACCCCACTATAGGCTATCACACACCCTATAAGTCATGAAAATGTTATTCAGTATTATTCAGTATGTAGTATTGAAGTGAATCTCATGACCAATTTTAACATCTAGAAAGAAGTCCAATCCTTATTCAACCTGTTTAAGAGCTTTTTAGAAGAAAAGGTATTTTCTGTCTCAGGCTTAACTGCAAGTTAAAACAAATTACTTCCTTGTACAATGATCAATGTTATAATTTTGGTGACAATCACAAGAATAACAAATATCTTAAGAACATGTCAAATTCTTTGATACAATCAATTCAAGCTATGAGGTTATTTTACACTGTATGCAAATTTTATGCAAAGAATGCTGATTAATAGGGCAACCAATGACAAATGTCAAGTTTTTAATCCCTTTTGTAAAATTAAATAACATAAAGTTCATAAGGTTTAAATGTGAATATCAATTTGCGAGTTTTGGCCATCTCTTTCACCATCCATACAGTGGATGAATGTAATGTATGAGAAATGCCAGTGTATACTTTTTAATGATGTCATTTCTCAGAAATAGTCAAAGAGAAGAATAATCTTCATATTGTTGCCCTTATGTTACTCCATACTAACTGTCTGGGTTTAAATTTAATGTTTTTAGTTTCTAAGTGCTTATTGTTATTAAGTGCCTCAAAGTAATTCAAGGGTGCCTATTCAAGACTATATTTGGTGCTTATATTAGAGAGACTGGACATCATACCGTACATCAACACATTCAACACATGTTCAACACACATTCAACAGAGTCATGGGACTCAGAGTAGGAACCAGTATGCCTCCGAGAGCAGCATGCACATTCAGCCTCTCCTTGCTTGACCAAACCTTGTAGCATCAAATCAACCTACTGACAGAACCTGGTTCATTCAAAGGCAAAGCCAAACTCTTAAAGAGCATACCAAAAGAGTTCTTGATGAGAATTTGATAACAGTACAGTGAAACCCACTACTATACACACTACCATTCCCAGTGAAATTTCCACATACAAATCATGGTCTGGAGTTATGTCCCTTTGTGCATAGATTTACAGAGTTATGTCCCTTTGTACATAGATTTGATGTCTATTTGAATGACATGAGTTCTGTCCCTTTATACATAGATTTATAGAGTAATGTCCCTTTATACATAGATTTATAGAGTAATGTCCCTTTATACATCGATTTATAGAGTAATGTCTATTTGAATATGGACCCAGATGAGTGGTGTCCCTTTATATTTGAACCAACAAGAGCAATGTCCCTTTCCAAACCATGATCATTCCTTAATTGAGGGATAGGATAATGGTAACAGGGTTTCACTGTATTGTAACAATACAATATTATTTTCTAATTTGCTGATTCTTTCGTGTTTGTTTCAACATTACTTTGCATGAAACAGGTTGGTCTGTAAGTAGAAGCGAGACCATCGGCCGACTTAGACTGTGCGGGAACACATAAAGCACGTCCGTGCAAAGCAATGTTATATGGATTCATGATGTGCTGAACATTCACAAATATACAAGACGGGATGTCACACTGGAAGTCAGGGTGTAGAGAAGATGCAGTCCCACTTTAGCAATATTTCAGCCATATTGAGCAACGAGTCCTACCAGGATTTACATGTAGGGCAGATGTAGTCCTACTTCAGCAATATTTCAGCCACACTGAGCGGCAAGAATCACACTGGATGGTGGGGTATAGATGAAGAACATGTACAGTCCACTTCAGCAATATTTCAGCCACATTCAGCAACAAGTTACACTGGGTGCATAGAAAACCAAATTTACGTCAAACTGTAGCAATATTTAAGCCAGACAGAGAGGGCAAGAGTCTGGATGTTGGGTATATATGAAGCCAGATGCAGTCCACTTCAGCAATATTTCAGCTATGTGATGAGCATTGAGCCAGATGTTGCACATGTTCCTAGAGCAGGGAACAAGGTGGCCATTTTCCGCCTGTGTGGAACATGTTCCCCCAACAGAGAAAAAGTCCTTATTTGGCTCTTGTATTAATTAATCAAGTAAAGCATCATAAAAATATAACATGACATTTACTGTTCCAAGTCTCAGAGGCTAAAGCAGTTGACAAAATGAAATGCATAACTCAATATGATGCTAAACAAAACCAGATCAGTGCAGGGAAATTAGGCTAAAACCTACTGACTCAAGTTGACGTTAATGACAAAATTATTTTACATCAAAGCATCTTCTTTGTAAAAATATAAGATATTAGGCCGCGGAGACCTCAAGGTTTTGTGCTATTAATTCTCAGGACCTCTGAATCATAGAACTTTGACATGTGGGTTTTGACAAGGACCCAACGACACCCTGAGTTGACGTCAACACTATGTAGAGGGTCATACTTAAGAAAAACAGAATGGTGTTGGTGTCATGATGCTTCTGTGCTGGATCGTGCAAGTGTCTTCGGGGACAGTGGAACAATCGCCATTATCAGTATAAGCTGGTGGGGGGGACCAGAGGTTTGGAGGTCTCTGGTAGCATGAGCACCTAGCCATGTGGTACAAACACACACAATCAGCCTGGTACTCACCAAGGGGAGACAAGCTCAGGATACTGGATGTTTCAGCAACCCTGTAATCCCACTAGCCAGACAAGCACGCGGTACTGTGTTCTAAGTGACTGTTATTCCCAGGATATTGGGGATGTCCAGCCAAGACACCTTGTTGTGGCTTTTAACTGCCTATATAATCCTCACAGGAAGACAAGCCTGAGGTACTGGGTTCCCCCCAGGGAAAGGTAGTTGTAGAATGTGTCTGTGCACTTGTGGGCAAGATGGGGGTGTACTTACGTCCTGTCAGAGGGTGGATGATGGTCGGGTGGGTGGCAGCGAGCTGCGGAGACTGTTGTTTAGGCTTTGTCACTTTTGTGTTGCTCTTGGCGAACTCCAATCTCAAAGTCTGGGGGAGGTCAGGGTCGAATCTTACTCCCTGAAAGAAACACATCCTCATCATGATCATGGTAAAAACCCAGTCATGGCGGACTGTAAATAATCTGGACCAGACAATACAGTGATCAACATCATGAACATTGATCTACATAACTGGGATACGGTGACACGTGTGGACCAAGTCAGTGAGCCTAACAACCTGATCCTGTTAGTCGCCTCTTAAGACAAGCTGGAGGTCACTTCTTTACAGGTTATCCAGAATTTTTTTGGGAATGTAGTGTCTGCACATCAGATTATTAGTTCAATCACAAGTTTTAAATTAGAAAAAGAATTGTACCATTTCGTCTCCTGGTTACACTGACTGACTGACTGAGTTTAGTTTGACGCCGCTTTTAGCAATATTCCAGCAATATCACGGCGGGGGACACCAGAAATGGGCTTAACACATTGTGCCCATGTGGGGAATCGAACCCGGGTCTTCGGTGTGACGAGCCAACGCTTTAACCACTAGGCTACCCCACCGCCCCCCTCCTGGTTACAAGTTTACGAGATCACAATAATGTCATGAGGTCTCACCTGAAGGTCCTGTTTGGCCGACTCAGCAGCCACTCTGGATATGAACGTGACAAATCCCACTGGCTGAAAATTAAAACGCATCTACAGTAATTAATGCGTTTTAATGTCCAAAACTACATGAACAAAGACACAAAAAACACCCTGAAAACAGACTTCTTTAACAAAATAGGACAAATGTGAAAAAAAGATTTTAGCATTGTTACATAAAAACAATATTCTTAGGATTACTTTGACCATCAATTTTGCAAATTGCATTAAAGGTGTATAAGGGAATGTTGAAGATGCACCAACGTCTACTACACCACTGAGACTACAACTACGTCAACACTGCCACAAGGAACCAAGCACCAAGTACTGTATTGGAAGAGCTACAGCTTCTATTACACACAATACTGAATACCTGGACAAAGATGCTGCATATACACTAGAACATGGATATAACCTACTCCAAGGGACCAAGAAATTTAGTTCGCTATATCCGTTGTTCGTTATTCACATTTGACCGCCATCTTGGATTTGGCGGGGCCAAAATCAGTAAACACAGATTTTGCAAGAATAGATTCGCGATTCTTAATAATGGAACTCAGAGTGGATTTTGGAATGCCAAAGTCGAAAGCCATGTTTGTCTTAGATTTTACACCTGAATCTACAGCCTGAATTATCTGAAGCTTGGTGTCAAAGGTGATAGCTTTACGTTTGCCTGCCATAGTGACGTGAACTGAAGACCTGTATACCAGTCAAGCTTTTAAACACGATATGTTTTTTTTAGTTAATTAATTAATGACCATCAAACAATGTTGACATTTCAACATTTTGTACAATTTTACAGGTTGGGGATCTTATTTTCATGTTTGTCATATTTCTGTGATAACAGTATTATTTCATATTTCTCCTATTTCAATGATGATGCTTGACCAGAAACAGAAACTTTAGCCCGTCCTCAAATTGTCCTGCATGGTGAACAACTTCCATTATGGATAAGGTTTTTCTGAGTCGAAACATTCTTTTTGGAAACTAATCCCATAAACTCCCATTGATCAGATTAGCTGCCAGTTCACTGAAAGCATCAATTCATGTTGATACTGCTATAATATTGCTGAAAGTGACGTAAAGCTCATTCACTGGTATCATGTCTATAAAAAGTATTAAAATTTAACAACAGAGAATTGTAATGATTAGAAGCATTACTTCAAATGACTATATCGAGAATTATTGTATGCAAGTTGGTAGCAGACACATTAAAGATAATCAAAACTCTTTATTTTTGTGATTTACTGTTGATAAAGGTTAAAGACTGCACTTAGCTATACATTGTTAAGATCAAAGGGATTTGTATTTAACAGAGTCCTCAAGGGTTGTTCGCTACTCGTTACAAATATTTCATTATAACGGTTTCATTTTAATAAGGATTTTGATATTAACAAGGAATTTAAGCAACAAATAATTTAGTTCTAGGTTAATTTAAATCCATTATGATACTATAGTTTGCTTATGATGGGGGATCTTAGGGTTGGAGAATGGAGGACGGATGGATGTTGGGGGTTGAGGTTGGAGGATGGATGTTGGGGGTTGAGGTTGGAGAATGGATGTTGGGGGTTGAGGTTGGAGAATGGAGGATGGATGTTGGGGATTGAGGTTGGAGTTTGGAAGTTAGGTATTTGTCTTATCAAACAAATATTTAGCCAATCAAGGTAGTTTGTTCCTTGAACAAACATACTGAATTTATCACAAAGATCATCAGACTGTATCAACACACACTATCTGAATTCACAGGTTGTTTGAGTCAACTGCAGTTAAAAGGAAAGTTTAAGATGACATTAGCACAATACGAAGCTGAAGACAAGACATGACATATGCATACTCAACAATACTTAACAGCAGAACAAAACAGGAAGACACCAGGACAGAGCATTACACCACTACTGCATGTACCAGTTCTCTACAAGGCTGAAACAAGCACCCACTCCTCAGCGGACCACGCTGCCATCTTGCCTTGGAATGGCATTAGAATTGACATATAAGCGAGAGAGTTTATAGACCCCAACTTCTGTTTATAAGGGATACAATGTTTGAGATATTTACTCCTTCATCTATCAACATTCACGTGACATAGCTGCACAGAGGCTATTTATCAGGAATATAATACCCAAATGTTTGATCTCAGATTATACTGTAATACAATGCCCATTCATTTGTATAACCTGTATCACTACATACTTGGTATGAAGATTACTTTCCTGGAAACTATCATTTCTCCTGTGATGTTTTGATCTCAAATTGAAATACAATGCACTGTCCTATTGAAAGACAGATTTCCTTACAAAGAGCCGAGCGTTGATGAGAATCAGTTTACTGATGGAGTTCAATGTGCAGATATAGGCTATACAGTTAAGCTCATGGAGAATGATTGAGTTTAACAGTGCTGCATCAGTAAGTCCCCCATCATGCCATGCGGGGGCTGTGATGCAGTGATTGTAGGCAGCTTCATCCGATCCCAACACCCACATGCACCCACTGATATGAACATTTTGTTGAGAAATCTTCAAGCACTTGTCAGAAGATGTACAGATTGAAATTATACATTCAAACAAGGACATCTTGAAGAAAGGCTGACAGATGGATACAACGTTAACAAAAACCAAAAAACACAAAATGTTCATAGAGAGCAAATATACTCATGGAAAGTAATAAGGGATAAGCTATGTTCAGCAAGCTGTGAGTCACCTGGAGGTGACAAAAGTTGCCTGAAAGGGATGGTACTGTAAAGTCAAATCAGATACCGATACTTTACTTCTTGATTTGGAGCTTGCTTCTTTGGTGAAGCGTTCCCTTATCAATTTACATTAGTATATGAGTGAAATTGTGGAAGGCCAAATACATCACAAAGTTTCCTTTTTATATTTATAACAGGTTGACAAGTGAACCTTTGCTTGTATTTAACCTTCCTGAGTGATCTCCCTTTCCTTGCTAGACCTTTCAAACTTCAGACGCAGACAAAATACAAATTGAACATTGCTAGTTTCCTTCTGATCACTTGAAAAGTCTGCATTAAAGTGGAGATAACTCTCAGTGACGGTGAATACTTACTGATGTGTTTTTGCCGTTTTTGTTGGTGACCTTGAGAAGTGAACCTTCATATCCCTGCAAGAATAGAAACGTGCAACGTGATGCTACTGCAAGTCGGCTGATGCAATCAATGTGTTAATGGCGCTTGCTCCATTGTAAGGTGGTGTACCAACGGTAGTTGGCATATCTACATGCGGTGTCGCTAGCATGTGAGTTTTTATCTCGTCATGTGACGGTGCTCCCCCGTGTCAGTGAAAATGCAACACTCTACGGATTCTCTTTTGCAAGAGAATCGCCATCTGTGAAAGCTCATGTGCAGTTCCGGTTGTTACTGTCTTGACATTTTCAGGACTTGAATATTTTAGATTCTCATGCATTGCTGGACATTCTGTTAGTGTGATGTACAATTTTCCATTTAAAACTTGTTTCATGAAAAGACATTACTACAATGTGCCTTAACAATCTTATTCTTAGAAAAAATAGGTTTCTTTTAGTATTAAAACAGTATAGAAAAACAAAACATTGATTTACAATTGATGAGAACAATTTACAATACATAAATTTTGATTGCGCAACATTGAACACTGATGTAGAATTGATTTACTGGGGGCAGTTTCAGTTTCAGTCATTATTTATTTCCATACCTGAAGAAATCCAATGATTAATGGAAAGTTTTCGACAACATCTAAATGACATCATTACACGACTAGTAATACCATATCATGTGATGTGAGAATGTATGACAGGCGTGACTTGTGGGGTGTTGAAAGCCGACTGTGAAAGTGAATACTTTGGTAGCTGGGTGATCATTTGACAGGTCATGTGGCATGTCATGTGACATGTCATGTGACCACGTATGTGTGCATCCACAGAATTTCTCATATACTCACACAGTTATTTTTGCCAGGCTTCCCCATAACTTTTAATAAACCATTTTCAAAACCCTGAAAATGATAGCAACACATGACAATCACAATGCGTAAGGTTTGATTTGGGGTCTCGTACTTGAGTTAAACATTTAACGGTCACGGGAAGTGAGGTATACATTGTACCCAGAATCAAACACCAGGAATGCCCACAAAGTGTGGAAGGACCCTGACAATGACAGTGAGCGCCATTTGCGACGTGAAATATTTTTGTAGATTCAAACATGGCAGCAGCAGGTGAAGATGAAGCTGCCGTTTCCATTCTGTGAAAGGAAAAATCCTTTCACAGACAAATTTAATATCACTGATTCACTTTTCCATTTCTGTAATGATTATCATTAGAGAGTGTTTGTGTATTTAATATTTGACATTTCGGGTTTGAAAAACTTCATAGTGACATTAAAAACTAAGACAAACAAGGTGAAATTGCATCGATGTACAGCAACAAAACGGATGTTGACATGAATCTGGAAGAGCTGCCATCACCAAACGACTGGGAATCAGGGAAAAACCTTCAAAATATTAAGTAAACATTGGTTGTTCCCCATCACCATTCCTGTCAGCCCAGCTGGGGACACAGGTTGGAGCAGATATGGAAGTTTTTCTCAAAGGTATTGCTCGTTTAACAAAACTAACACTTTGCCGGAGAGCACTTCGAGCCATGAACTGCCAGAATAATCTAGCTCTACTTTGGCTCATTAAAAATACACATGATCGTCCGTCCATCAAGCAGGCCAACTTCAACGTTCATTGTAGCAAGGGGGGATGGTTTTTGTGGGAGATGGAGGGACAAATCAATAATTATCGAAGGTCTTAGACACTATCTTAGCTCCATGCATCTCACAATTGCCATGCTCCAGTCCCGCGGGGCAAATTTGCACTGCAAAAATCAATGGCATGGAAAAAGACCCTCTATGGCGAGTATTCATGCATATGCTTGAAGCACAGGGAAGTTACGTGTGGAGTGCGGACTTCACACCTGAATAGTTATCTGGCTGGCCGGGAAGAAGTCTGGTCCTCCTGGCCGTGCAGCCATTGCCAGGAATATCCAGACTGCAGGTGAGTCGGGATACGGGAGTGCACCCAAGGGGGATCTATATCCCAGCCCTATTACGTGCAGCTCTGCCAAGATGAAAACTACTCAATGCTCGGCACAAAACTGTGTAAACTAACATTAAGTTGAATGAGCCATCTCCCAAAGCTGATCCTCACTGTCAGTGGGATATACACATCGCTGTATTTATGTCACAAGATGAATCACTCTGAAGTTGTCAACAAGGAAGACAAACCTGTGAAGATACGGGCTAGAACTGGTCTTCAGGAACCCATGCTTGTGATCTTCTAGGGCTAGAATTGGTCTTCAGGAACCCATGCTTGTGATCTTCCCGGGCTAGAACTGGTCTTCAGGAACCCATGCTTGTGATCTTCCCGGGCTAGAACTGGTCTTTAGCAAACCATGCTTGTCATGAGAGGCGACTAAAGGGATCGGGTGGTCAGGCTCCCTGTGTTGGTTGACAGATGTTGACAGTTGTGTATATCAATGCTCATGCTGTTGATCTGGTCCAGACTCAATTGTTTACAGAGTGCCGCCATGTAACTGGAATATTACTGAATGCAGTGTTAAACAACAAACAAACAAACAAAGAGGAAGTTGACAGCTTCCCTCCATCTAGTGTGCACCCTGGACCTCCCAGTCTCATCACTGGCCTTCACCTGAAGAATATTTGGAATGAGTGAGTGTGTCGGGTTTATTGCCACTAAATGAATCCCGACATGTCAGTTTGATGCAGATGGAGATCATGGCATTGAAAGTTGTGGCTGCTACTGATGTCATGAAACACATGGGCTGTGCTGGACTCTGGGATGTCTCATGGGGTGAATACTGGGGTCTAACCTTGACTAGCGGATCCTGGTGTGTCCTTCACTCCACAAATGACAAACATCATTGTGGAAACAGTCACAGCCCAACATGTCGTGACAAATATATTTAAGATCGATGATCCCACATAAACATGTATCAGGGAAGACGTAAATCCACTGATTGCCTGGTGTTGTATATGAAAATCGTCATCCAGTTGTTATTGCCATGTGATCAATAGTCGTTGTTTCTGTAACGACACCCCAGGGGACGATGTGACTTAATCCCTTCTTCAGCCTTATGTCCGATCTCGTTTTAACGCCTTGTCAGTGCTCAGTTTTTCAATCCAGATTTCAATTTTCCATCTTCCATTTCCTCTCCTGTGTAATTTGTATTCGATACAAAACTGAAAAGTATTTCAAACGGTGGAATCTCATTACTGTAAAGTGCGGTGATAATTTTAAGCCTGACATGCACTTTCCCGTAACAGCTTTCGAGTCGACTTACAATGACATTTATTCACAACACACTTGAGTATATATTATTTTGGGGCAAATAATCAATAATGGAAATTCTATTAATGCAAATGTCCTTGTTGTTGTGAAACAAGGAAAACTCAACATTTTCCTCCATTACAGCATTTGAAATATTTCTTAACAAAGGGAGACAACTCTAACTCCTCACTTCTGTCAAGGACTGGTTCTGTGCATGAATTAAAGGTAAACACTCACAAATACCACAGAATCACCTTGTGTAGCCAAAACATCTGAATGTTCATTTTCTATACACAAACAAATAGAAATAAACTCAATGTTTTCTTCAAAGTTCTCAGAACCAAGAACGTTTTGTTGTCAATGTTTTGAGACCTGAATTAATTCGTAATCCAATGACCTTTATATTTCAAAGCTTGAAATCTACTCAAAGTCTGTAATTGTGAACCTTTTTCTTTCTCTTGAACATTCCAACAAAAAGAAGGTGGTTGCCATAGCAACACACATGAGCGAGTAGCAATCTCAAATGTCTCAAAACTAAATCGGGAGAATGCTGTCATGCAAATTGTAATTGTCTCATGGGCTTACGACTGAATCAATTCCAATAAATGAAGACAGTCAGTCGACCACTCGTCAACAGCACCAAACTCACATGCACAAACATTCGAAATAATTCTTCTAAAAAATCTCATTTAACATGGAATGTCGGCTGAGAAACATTTCAAGCAAGTGATCAGCTCTATATCAGGATAGAACCAAGTCTTGATGAAGAATCATGACGTCAAATAATGCTTCAAGAAATATAAACTCGGAAATTGGTCTAGACATATTTAAGCGCACGGATGCTGGTGTAGAAATATAATTGGTAGTAGGACAAGCGACGAGAAGCTAGAGACCAATTATTATATGCTCGTGGTATTCTTCGTCTTTAACAGTTGACGTGACCTATTAATGGGAACTTCGTGAATGAAAATGATGAGTGTCCGTTTGTCAAATATCAAGCATATCCCAGAATCTGTAGTTGCATACGCCCATCTTTCAACACTGGAAGTGTATGTCCAACCAATGCCAGAAGTGTTTGCCAACACCTTTGCCCACATAGATGGCCATCAATGAATGTGAGTTTATCCTCATGTTGGTTATCATAGGACCAGAGTACAGGCACAGTTTCATTCACTGTGCACTCAGTAAGCACAGAACCTGTTTACAGCAAGACAGTCGCACAGTTTTGCCCAAACCTATGACAACACAAGCACACGCCAGAAGGAAATTCTCAACCTTCACCAACAAGAAACAGTTCCTCGGGAATACATCATTTGATCTTCATCTTTTAATCAAAGGTCGTCATGGTAACTGTGTTTACAATGACAACCACTTAAAAAGAATTATATTTTGCGAAAACAAAATGAAAATTGTTGGTCTGGTTCAGGATGGCCCAGCGGAACAGGCGTTAAATCGTGTCAGATTTTTTCTCATTGTATTAGCAATTTGTGATCAGGCGGCTCAAGTCCCAGATAGAAACACGTCCTGAAGATCAATACTGTAGGAAGGAACCTGGGGGAAGTCACCGGCATATTTCATCAGTTGAAGGTTGTGAAAGGCCCTACATCAGGCTGTAATGGCTCGCTTTTTGAAAAAGAGGTCTTGCATGTTTTGGAAGGACTGCAACAAGTGACCTCTGATGGATTTTAACACATCAGGTGAGCTAAGTGGTTTGATTGAGTGAATGTTGTTTTGAGCCCACTGTTGCAGCTGTATGAAGAAATGAAAGCTCATTTCAGTCATATTAGAGGTCGACAGTATGAATGTCAACAATTTCAAAACTGGTCTGTGAACGAGCAGATGTCATGAAAGACACTGGTAAAATGGCAAGAAACAGCTTCAGTCTTATCTACACAATGGCCAAAACATCCATAGATGGCCAACATTAGACTATTTGGTCATTTGTGACTGAAATGAAACATAAAACCAGACAAAACAGTGGTCGACAGCATGAATGTCAACACTTTCACGACCAGGGATCTGTAAAAGAGCTGACATGATGCAGACTGTGGGAAAGTCAGCGGCCAAAATGTCCTCCGATCAAGACATGGCTGAATCACTGCCAACAATGGCACTGCCATTTTTCACAGCTGTTGCTGAAATCCATGCTTGAAAGCAAAACCTTTTCATGAAAACATCTCGATGGTTGATGACACAAAACAGGTAATAACTTCCATTATGGTTTTCATCAAAGTGGGAAACAGCAGCAGATAGATCATCGCCATGACAACAAGATCAATGATTATACTATGAAATAGAATGTCACCAATTATGAAGAAACACAAAGATATTAAACATTAAACACAATGTGTAAAACTGGACGAAGAAATGTCTCCACAGAAAATAAGTACCTGTTCATTTGTCAAATTGCTGTATTTACAGTGGAGGTCGCGGTTCCTGGTCAGTGTGTTCTAACTGATCATTGTCTTATTTGAACAATTTCCTTGTAGGTAGCGGCAGTAACGTTGACAGATCCAACTCATTATATGCTTCTGCATAAATGTCAGAATGTGATATCCTTCATGTCCAACAATCATCAACGACAGAATTGTCAAAGACGACAATACGGCGCCGACCATAAGAGATGGCGCCAAATCCAAGACCAATGTGTCATCTATCAAATAACACAAGTATCAGTGCAGCTGAGACTGTACACTGATATTTCAAATCTGATATATACATTTGGAAATCAGATTAATGCAAATAAGCACTGATGTGTTTTCGGACAGGATCTCTGTGGTTCAAAGTAATTTTTATGTCACTTATCAATATTCCAGGCATACGCTGACACTTGAATAAAAAATAGGGAATTTTAGAACAAAGTGATGATTGATTCTTGCTACGCCAATCACAGGATTGTCTGAACCAGTTTGTTTGTTGCCTCGGTGGTATTCCAGGTATATGGTGGCAGTCTGTAAATATTCAAGTCTGGGCCAGACAATCCAGTGATTAACAGCAAGAGCATTGACCTACGCAATTGGGATATGATGACAAGTGTCAACCAAGTGGAGCCTGACTACCCGATCCCGTCAATTGCCTTTTACGACAAGCATGGTTTGCTGAACACCATTTCTAACCCGGATCTTCACGGGTCTGCGACATCTTCAAGACAGGACATAACACAGTGTTATCATCATCCATTGCTATAGTTACCTTATATGCCCTGAACAACAAGTACAGTTCTCTTGGTTTTGCATCCATGGGTAGTCCACTGACGAAGAGCGTCCGCACCTGCAGATATAGAAACAGTCTCTCTTAAAACATACGCTGTAGGAAACCTCACCTCATGTCATTGATAATGGAAACATAAGAACAAGTTTCATAGATACAAAATAGTTTACATGTGCCAAAGTTTATTGTAAGAGTTTAGTTTATTTCATATTCAGCTACAGTCATACGACTGAAAGGAACCACAAATTTCAGTTCAAAGTAACCACAGTTTGTTACATGTACAGGAAGTGTCTAGGTCTCCAAAACAGTTCATCACTTTAGTTGGTTCATTATATCCTTTAGTTACCTCTCATGACATACAAAACACATTCTGTCTGTGTCACCAGCTCTTATAACACACACACACCTGACATACTACCTCTCATGACATACAAAACACATTCTGTCTGCGTCACCAGCACTTATAACACACACGACACTGTGTACTACCTCTCATGACATACAAAACACATTCTGTCTGCGTCACCAGCTCTTATAACACACACAACACTCACATACTACCTCTCATGACATACAAAACACATTCTGTCTGCGTCACCAGCTCTTATAACACAAACGACACTGACGTACTACCTCTCATGACATACAAAACACATTCTGTCTGTGTCACCAGCTCTTATAACACACACGACACTGTCTGACATACTACCTCTCATGACATACAAAACACATTCTGTCTGTGTTACCAGCTCTTATAACACACACAACACTGATGTACTACCTCTCATGACATACAAAACACATTCTGTCTGCATCACCAGCTCTTATAACACACACGACACTGTCTGACATACTACCTCTCATGACATACAAAACACATTCTGTCTGTGTCACCAGCTCTTATAACACAACTTACCACACAAACACTTCTCTGACATACTACCTCTCATGACATACAAAACACATTCTGTCTGTGTCACCAGCTCTTATAACACACACAACACTGATGTACTACCTCTCATGACATACAAAACACATTCTGTCTGTGTCACCAGCTCTTATAACACACACGACACTGTCTGACATACTACCTCTCATGACATACAAAACACATTCTGTCTGCATCACCAGCCCTTATAACACACACGACACTGTCTGACATACTACCTCTCATGACATACAAAACACATTCTGTCTGAGTCACCAGCTCTTATAACACACACGACACTGACTGACGTACTACCTCTCATGACATACAAAACACATTCTGTCTGTGTCACCAGCTCTTATAACACACACGACACTGTCTGACATACTACCTCTCATGACATACAAAACACATTCTGTCTGTGTCACCAGCTCTTATAACACACACGACACTGTCTGACGTACTACCTCTCATGACATACAAAACACATTCTGTCTGTGTCACCAGCTCTTATAACACACACAACACTGACTGACGCATACCTCTCATGACATACAAAACACATTCTGTCTGCATCACCAGCTCTTATAACACACACGACACTGTCTGACATACTACCTCTCATGACATACAAAACACATTCTGTCTGTGTCACCAGCTCTTATAACACACACAACACTGACGTACTACCTCTCATGACATACAAAACACATTCTGTCTGTGTCACCAGCTCTTATAACACACACGACACTGTCTGACATACTACCTCTCATGACATACAAAACACATTCTGTCTGCATCACCAGCTCTTATAACACACACGACACTGACTGACGTACTACCTCTCATGACATACAAAACACATTCTGTCTGCATCACCAGCTCTTATAACACACACGACACTGACTGACGTACTACCTCTCATGACATACAAAACACATTCTGTCTGTATCACCAGCTCTTATAACACACACGACACTGACTGACGTACTACCTCTCATGACATACAAAACACATTCAGTGTCGCTGGCTATTACGACACTCACAACACTGTCTGTCTGACTACCTCTTTCGACATACAAAATACATTTTTTCTGTGTCATAAACACTGTCTACTGTCCCTATGGGCCTATGATGTCAGGCACAGTCAATCCGTCCCCTGTGACGCTTACAATTACACCAGAGACCAAAACCCTAGTTTTCATTTAAAAAGAAGATTACAATCCCCGAGAGTGGACATTGGCTAATGACTTATACATCCCCAAGCTGACTCTTATATCTCTCACTAACACAGCACAGATTGTTTCCGCAGGCTCCAAACAGCTCCATTCTGTGCAGGGAGTTTATACAGGAATAAACATCGAGCAGACCCCTTCAGATGAGCCTCCTGCCAAAACTCTACCAGACTTGGCAATAAACGGAAATTGTCTAAACAAAGTATCTTGACCAGATCAACTTAAAATAGAAACAATGGCTGCATGAGGTGGCTGGAAATTGCGATCACCAATAAAATCTCAATTTTACTCCTGGCGGGCAGCTGGTCTCAGTTCCAAGCAGCACGTGCGGCAGTACGGTCGAGTCATCAAAACATGGCCTCTCCAGTTAGACAGGACTTTCTGCAGTTATGGCTGCAATTTACTATAGAGAGCCTGGCGCAGTATCGACACAGGCAGGGACGTGGGGGCTGACAGAAAACACTGCCGATGTCAACCGCCAAAGTTACGATAATCAATTTACACCCTGCTGTGAAGGAATCGGAATATAGTTAGACACGGCAAGGTCTATCAGAACCTGGTAATGTTAATTATTTCCAAAGAACAATCCCACACCATCTAATTATCGCACTATACAGGAATTTTCAGAGTGGAAAAATCTGAGCGAAGGTTTAAAGAGATTTTTTCTAATCTAATTCAATGCTGCGTCGAATCTCCTGTCGGGTGAGCCACCATTTGCATTGTGGGAAAAAATTATCACAATCTTTAAAACCTACCGAGTGAGAGACAAATGTCTTTTGAAAATTAGTTCAATTGTTCTTAATTTCACTACAAAATTTGAAACTTGAAAAAACGTAAGTTTGAATGAGTGAAAATTCCTGACAAAAAATGCATTAACTGCACATTCTTCACACAAAGTGGTGAGGAAATTTGAAAGATATCTGGAGATGACACAGCTTTATATTGAGAAATGTGCTGCTACATAACATTCAATTCGACTTTGTTGAAAGCTAAGAAGAATACTTTCATTGTTAATTCCTCTGAACAATTAACAATTATGGCATACACTTTCAGCAAAAGTGCTCTTTGTCAAATTGCAATAGTCAGTTGGAACTGATCAGAGTTAAAAATACTTTCCATATCTTCAAACAAAAAAGTTCAAACCGTTAAGACGGAAAGATCTTTGAATTTTTTAATAGTATCAGCTGTGAGGGAGCACAGTTCAAAGTGATTACATTCATTCGGTGTGGCTTGAAGGCCAACACATATCCATCAAAATTTCATAATTTGACAACTAAATCGAAGGGGAATATTTTGTCGTCCCAAAAAGGACAATATGAGGAGCGAAGGATCATTTTGGACGGAAATGAGACATCGATGATCGTTATAACGACAAGATGAAGTGCTTGTGGTCTGCCAGTTACACACAGGTGGTAATAATTGGGGCTTGGTAAATTTACAAAGACCGATTATAAGGCACCAATGAATCAAAGACCCCAGGACCAGATGAAAGAATCTATGATTAAGCCAGTGTTTCAGCAGGAACACACCATCAGCGAACTAAAAAATACAAGAAATCTTTGAAAATGGACTCTACTCTGACAAGGAGGAGTTTTAATGGACAAAAAAGGTCCTTGTAATGTTCCTAATGATTGCATATTGCAAACTGTTTTTACTCCTCAATCCATGTGCTGTAGAGCCATGTTCTGCACAGGTCGACCTGACTGACCCGCCCTGCTGTTATACGCCTACATGCGTGAGTGAGTGCGTGAGTGAGATGCCGGCTTCATTTCTTGTACTATCAAGGAAACAACTTGGACAAAAGTAAAATATCTACACAGATTCTGGTGATGTTATGGTAAAATGTCGACACACAGATTTTTGGTGATGTTAAGGTAAAATATCTAGATACAGATTTCTGGTGATGTTAAGGTAAAATATCTACACAGATTTCTGGTGATGTTAAGGTAAAATATCCACACACAGATTTCTGGTGATGTTAAGGTAAAATATCCAAACATAGATTTCTGATGATGTTATGGTAAAATATCCACACACAGATTTCTGGTGATGTTAAGGTAAAATATCTACACACAGATTTCTGGTGATGTTAAGGTAAAATATCTACACACAGATTTCTGGTGATGTTAAGGTAAAATATCTAGATACATTTTTCTGATGATGTTAAGGTAAAATATCTAGATACAGATTTCTGATGATGTTATGGTAAAATATCTACACAGATTTCTGGTGATGTTAAGGTAAAATATCCACACACAGATTTCTGGTGATGTTAAGGTAAAATATCTAGATACAGTTTTCTGGTGATGTTAAGGTAAAATATCTACACACAGATTTCTGGTGATGTTAAGGTAAAATATCTACACACAGATTTCTCGTGATGTTCAGAACAACACATCTCGACATGAATTGAAACAAGACATCATTAGTTTTATATTTGCAGGCAATCAACTCAACAATCAACTCAAAGTTAACAGCTTTTACAACCATGTCCCAAAAAACCCAACTGTCATTCAATTCTACAGGTTTTAATGAGAAAAAGTCGTCAATTTTATTCAAATTGTCGTTCGCAAGTGACGAGAACAGGACAAAGGCATAATGGGTGTCGCGAATCCAAAACCAAATTGATTTCAGCTCATCCTTTTCTTAACCCTTTAAGATGTAAACAGCAAAGACATTCTCAGCATGGTGACAAGTCTTTATCTTCATTGCCTTAAGAACTTTTTGGCAAATGTCACCCATAATTCTGATGCAGAGTCCCCCTAGTGTATGGAAAGCTCAGATTACTTGAATGTTCTCCCCAATGGGTTGCTGGTAGAGGGTTAATGTATGTAGCACGTCTATGTACTGAGACATTTTCAAAAGAAGGAAGCGTTGACGACGGTTGAATCAATTTCACAGACAACTGTCAATCATCGTCAAGGCAACAGGTCTCTTTCAAACTGATGGAAACACAAAGTTTGTGTTACAGACTTATCAATGGCGTACTCACCAGACAAATCTCACTGCGTTACCACAGATATTATTGCATATTACAAATCAATAATTTTCTGACATGAACATGTTTTTGTAAATCTTTGATTTTCCTCAAAAAAAACATTCCTTAATGGTTTCCTTTCTTTTTGTTGCAGAATAATAACAAGACAAAGTCCTGGGCCTAAATTTTCGAAGCTCTCTTAGCACTAAGATAGTCGTACGTACCATACATTAACATTAACTTACGACTATCTTAGCGATAAGAGAGCCTCGAAAATCTAGGCCCTGTAGAGTAGCAAGGATGTAAACTGTGTGTTCACTTCAACAAATATAATTTAAGTATTTCCCGTATGTCCTTGGTATCTCAGCTACAAAACATTCCATGAAATATCACCACCACCACCATCACCATCACCATCACCACCATCACCATCATCATCATAGTTATCAATAATATCATCCTTATTACTCTGGATAATTTTCCGGAAGCCTGTTAATCCAGACCGAGCCTTCCAAATCAGCCAAGTTGGAATATAATTAACCAATCTAAAGCAACCACACACCACACCTATCCAAACAGCACTATGCGATATCAAACAGCCAATCAGATTGCAAGTTACATTGACAATCGTATTCCTTCTCATCTGTAATAATTTCATTAAACCCACTCCGCCACTGTGTCCTTGGAGGGGGTATTAATACATCTCACACTGCCAAACTGACGACACCAAACAAAGTGCATTGTGGGACATAATTGCGGAAAACTCAAACAGAATACGACTTGAGACGACAATGCCAGGATTTGGACCAGGCATCCACATTTGACTCCGAAGTTCCCTGGAGTTTATCCTGTCAAATATGGCCGGTTAGCTGAAAACGGAAATTAGGCCTGGAGGGCTCACGCTGCCCGCTGACAAACCCCCCAGTTAATCCTTCATATTCCTCCATCATGGCTTATAGCAATCAGGGACAGGCAGGCACCCTCCGTGTACCCAGCCAAATTTCCACAGGAGTTGCCTGAATGCGTGCAGGGGTCCTTGTTCAATTTGGACCAGAATTGCAGAATCAATAGCAATATTGAAGGAAAGGTGCCGAGCCAAAGCCTCGAATGCCATCGGTTTTTATCAAAACGTCTTGATGTCCCCTTAAGCAAACACCAAAATCAGTCACGGCTGACGTGTTTGACGTTCTATGTATATATATTACACGTCTAAAGCGTCTGTTCCTGAAGCAAGTGTACATATCTGCTGGAGATAGTATTCAGGAAGACAGCCTGTTACTCCTGACGCGACCAAGGAGATGATGTGCATTCTAACACTGTTACACCAGAGTTTAGCCGAGATTTATTATACTACTTCACGACAACCGACTAAATCATTTTGGCTGTGGCAGCTTGGAGATGGAGCCAGTATGGATGAGTCTTTCATACATTTTATGAGCTGTGTTCTTGATAACGTGGTACAAGTGAATGTCTTTAACTGACCAAAAAACACTCCTGTTTTTGTACTGAATTAAATCTTAATTGTAATGCCGTCCTTACGAGTTAACAAAGAAGTCTAAGGTCCAGAAATCAAAATCATTAATCGATCATGTGGTTAAGACAACATAAAGTTTTTTTTCTCTCAAACGGAGGGTAGTCTTTGATCAAAGAAAGGTCATTACAATATCTAACTGATAACTATTCTAAATACGCGACTTAATGAAGCATACTGAGGCGAATGCCACACAAATTATGCATCGGGTTAACAAATAACAGTTGTGTGGGAAACAGTTCAAGACAATTAAGGAGCTCCCACCTAAAATCCGAATATTTCGATGCTGTACAAAATCCTTTTAGGCAAATGGATGCAACTTTAATTTAATTTGTTTTCAATCGATGCTCCTTGTGAAGAACTCGACCAGCAGAAGCTACTGGTTACAACCACCTTGTTCCAGAGGAAAATGGAAATATAAAACATTATTGCCTAAATTAACTTCAAGAGGTTTAACTAATTCTCTTACAAAATCGATCTTTACCAAAGTTCTGAAAATTCTATAATGTTACAATTTCTAAAAATAATTCTAATTGGTTGTTGCAAGCTTAATCATAAAACCAGTTACACTTCCCCTTCATGTGTATGTATTTATCTCCTGTTAATCCAGCATTTCAAAAGTGGTGAAAAGTTTGTAGAACGGGTACCGGGTGTTAAATTATTTTCAAATATATTTTTGACACACCACGACAATCTATTTCCTTTACACATCAAGATAATTTTTACAAAGGGGAACTCAATCGATACAAGTTAATTACACAAACAATTTGACACCTAAAAATTCCATTCTCATCTTTTCATACTCTGTCAAAGTTTCATTTGTCATTCAAACTGCGTCAACAGATCTGATATCATTTTCAGCTACACTCATTACCGATGGTCAAAATGTAATAAAAATATTTGAGCACACAGGCATTTTTCAATGGGTTGTAGTGATCTGTCAATCCTGATCAAGGTCACAATGAAATATTATTTTCTTCTGTCTAGTTTTAGCCCATAACCATAGCGAGATTCTCTTGTATTTGACACACAATATCTTCATCTATCGATGTTACTATCAAGTAAACCTGCAAATCAAAATTCTAAAAGATTTCAAAATCCGATATTGCCTCAGTATGGAAGTACACCAAAAAAGGTCCGATTGGACTGACTGACTGACTGAGTTTGGTTTTACGCCGCTTTTAGCAATATTCCAGCAACATCACAGCGGGGGACACCAGAAATGGGCTTCACACATTGTGCCCATGTGGGGATTCGAACCCGGGTCTTCGGCGTGACGAGCCAACGCTTTAACCATTAGGCTACCCCACCGCCCAGGTCTGATTGGAAATACTGGGAACAATGTATGTCCCACAATGCTTCTGGAGTAGGTAAACAGAGTTATGGCCCCTGGCTGCCATGATGTTGGCAATTGCAAAAACAACTGAAAGAAGGACTGTTCCTATAACAAAACGGCAGGACACAACATAACATTAAGTGACTTAATTAAGAACAATTTGAACATGAACAACAAAAATGTGTTACTTAATACTTAATGTCACATTGGCAATATTTCAGCACAATCATGACAAGAACAATTTAAACATGAACAAGAAATACACTTAAACTATAACAACCTGTCGTCCATGGTACAACAAATCATGTGCCACAAGTTGTTCCCCTGTTGGGAATTGAACCCAGTACTGCAGATTAAAATGTATCCACTTGGCTATTGGCCCAGCCAAACCAAATTGAAGTTTCAATTGGAGTGAGTGGGTATTGTTTTATGCCACTTTTAGCAAAGTTAGAGCAATATGACGGAGAAAGACACACACTGAACCCGTCAGAGGAATCTTCCTCATGACCAGTGAACACTTTCATCACTAGGCTAACCCACCTCCCCACAAGCTTCAATTGAAAAAGTATGGACAGAAATTCCAAATTAAAAAATATAATGAAAATATATGCAAAGAAATAAAAGCAATAGACATTTCATCAAATTTATACTAAAGTATATGAGACAATATACAATTACACTTTTCAAAATAATACATCAGGTGTAATTGCTACTGTAGTGAACTGAAGATGGAGAGCATCCATTCCTTCTTCCTCCCTCGTAAACCATCAAGGCACACACACCAACACAGGAATGATTTACCCAGTACTGTCAAACCAGACACAATCTCACTCCAAAAGAGAAATATTTCTCTTTGCGTGCACCCATACGATTCAATGAATGATCACAAACCCAAAGCCAAGTTTCACTCAAGTTGACAGCTTACAAATTTTGTCTCAAGCGGTCTTGCTAAGAGCTCCATCTATCTCGAGATAAATCTCTCTGATTTATGATGCAGTGAGCTCACCAAATGCACGCCGGATTTCCGCTTGCAAACTGTCTTGCATCTTTCGATTAACAAGAGGCTGATTGCATCATCAATTTTATTTAATCGACATTGAATGTAAAGTTTCTTTCTTTCACCAGCCAGGTCGAAATTTGATTGAAAAAAACCCACCTCATAACTGTCATCATGTACACATTTTCCTTATTGAAGAACTTTTATGAAATTATTCAGAGTAGGTTTAATGAGCTTATGAGATTAGACTCTAAAGGTTTATGGAATGAGAATTATTTGAAACTTAAATTTAATCCAGTAATTGATATTTGATTCTTGAGCATCACAAGATACAATCACCTGAGTTAATGTTTCATTTGAAAACCTGTCATTATTTTCTGTCTCTTGTACAGTACAGAACAAGGAGTAGTGTACCGTATTAAACATATTAAGTGCTCATCTACAATATTGTCGCTTCTGAGTGAATGAGTTGAGTGTTGTACCTCGGTGTCTGTTATTTCAACTTGTTTTTGATAAAATGTCACTATGTCAGTTATACAAGATTGTGTCAGTTATACAATGAGTTGAGGCAGTTATACAACTTACTGAATGAGTTTGGTTTTACGCCGCTTTTAGCAATATTCCAGCAACATCACGGCGGGGGACACCAGAAATGGGCTTCACACATTGTGCCCATGTGGGGATTCGAACCCGGGTCTTCGGCGTGACGAGCCAACGCTTTAACCATTAGGCTACCCCACGCCCGGCAGTTATACAAGATTGAGGCAGTTGTACATTGTGTCAGTTAACAACATTCTATTTATTATACAAGTACGTTTCAATCCTAAAGATTGCCAGATGTGTAAAAAATATGTGGTATCTACAGACAATGCTTTAGTAACTGGCATGGGTGAGTTTAGCTTTACGCCGCACTCAGCAATATTCCAGCTGTATGGCGGCGTTCTGTAAATAATCGAGTCTGGACCAGACAATCCAGTGATCAACAGCATGACCATAGATCTACACAATTGGGATATGATGACATGTGTCAACCAAGTCAGCAAACCTGACCACCCGATCCCGTCAGTCACCTCTTACGACAAGCATGGGTTACTGAAGATCAATTCTAACGCATTAAGGTATTTAGGTTGTAATACAGGAAAAACTGAATAAAAATAACAACACACAAAGATGGCTATGGGCTTTTCTGAAAACTGGCTTCTGTGGAACAAGAGTTGTTGCCCCTTGATGGAACTCTTTAGTAAAAGGACAGGCTGATCCACACACATGTAAATTTTTAACCATTAAATATCATTTCAGCAAAAATTTGGGATGTTAAACTGTAAGGATTGTCTCAAATATCAAAAAAAGATTACAAGCGAAATTGGCTGCAAAACACATCATCATCAACAACAGACTGATGCCCCATTATAATTATGCTTCCATTCATATCCGTTAAGCTGAAGAAATTAAAGTTTGTGATTAATCTCTGAAAGTCATTACCAGCACTTATGGCTTGCTTTTATAGTAGTTGATAAAATATATCCATCCACATCTGTTAGGTAAAATTGACACTTAACATGTTTATTTTTAAAATTAATATGATTTTTAAATGTACAAATATCTGCCATATGGCAATTCAGTTTAAAGGGCATATGAAATTGTTAAACCACATCAATATCTAAAAACATACTGAAATACATAAAAAACCTAACACATAGTCATTCATTTGGTACAGCTTGAGTTTTTTAAATGACAAACCATGCATCAGTGTCTTCATCTTATATTTTTTACATTCTTTATTTTTTTATTTTTTTATTTTTACAGTTATCAAGGTAATGAGCAATTCATCAATGATCTTGTACACATTCCATCACTGGGAGAATTTGTTTCTAAGCATGATGTATCAGTACCAGCTTATGTTGACAGCTTTACAAGGGAGGCAAACAGGCTGTCAACGTGGTGTTTGTTTTACCTGGCAGATTACTTTATCAAGATATTATTAACCTTCCATTGCTGATAAAAACCCTCGTTGAAAACCCCAGACTTAAACGCTAGTAACGCAGTAGGTGTGAGCGCCATTGTCGAGGAGTTGGGAAAGTAAGCAAGCGTAATTAACTGATCGGTTAGTGTGTTTGAACGCAAGCACTTCCAAAATCATAGCTGTACTTAATGATCAACTGGATAGGGGTGTGATATGAGGAGAATGAGGTTAAGGGCTGTTGGTGATGTAGACTTAGTTTAAGGTTGATGGATGTTGGAGGTTAAGTTGTAGTAAGTAAGGGGTGAGGCTCATTGTGTGTGGGTGGAATGATGGGCAGGGAATAGGGGTTGGATGGTGGCAGGGAATGAGGGTTGGAGGGTGGCAGGAAATGAGGGTTGAGGGTGGCAGGGAATGAGGGTTGGAGGATGGCAGGGTTGGAGGGTGGCAGGAAATGAGGGGTTGAGGGGGCTGGAGGGTGGCAGGGAATGGGGGTTGGAGGGTGGCAGGGAATGAGGGTTGAGGGTGGCTGGGCTTGGGGGTTGGAGGGTGGCAGGGAATGAAGACTGGAGGGTGGCAGGGAATGAAGACTGGAGGGTGGCAGGGGAGGGTTGAGGGTGGCAGGAATGAGGGTTGAGGGTGGCTGGGCTTGGGGGTTGGAGGGAGGGAATGAGGGTTGAGGTGGCTGGGCTGGGGGTTGGGGGTGGCAGGGAATTGGAGGGAATGAAGACTGAGGGTGGCAGGGAATGAGGGTTGAGGGTGGCAGGGAATGAGGGTTGAGGGTGGCTTTGGGGGTTGGAGGGTGGCAGGGGCTGAGGAGGCAGGGCTTGGGGGTTGGAGGGTGGCAGGGGCTAGGGAAGTTATGGGAATGATGTAACAGTAGAAGATGAGGCATACAAGAGATTGTGGGAGGAGGGTGGGGTGGGGTGGGTTGATGTTGAAGAGATGTGGGGCTGGGTGGGACGAGTAAGAGAGAAGGGTAGACAGGTGTAGGAGAGAGAGGGATGGATGTGTAGCAGAGAAAGGCGGATGTGTAGGAGAAAGGGTGGATGAGGAGAGGGGGTGGATCAGTAACAGAGGGGTGGTTGTTTCTGTTTTCACTCAGCAATATTCCAGCCATATGACGGCAGTCTCCAAAGCATGGACGTGTTGGGGAATGGTGGGTGGAGCTGCTGAAGTCTGCTGGAGAACCACAACTGGTGCATCCTGACGTAGAGTTATGTAAGACTATTGATTATTGCTCACGTCTGCCGAGCATCAGGCAGATTATGCAGCCTGTCCCCAGTAATCCTATTACCTACATCAGCATCATCATCCTCCTCTGTCCCCATGTGAGAGACAGGTGCCCCAACAAACCCACACAACCAGTCGACGTGATGACAATGCGTGTGACACATCAGCTATGAATGATGCTGTGAGCATCACATGAGGCTGTAGTCAGCAATGTTCCAGTTATTTGACGGCGGCCTGTCAACAATCAAGTGTGGACCAACCAATCAAGTGAGTGACATGAGCATCAACCTACGACTTCTGATACAATGATACAGTGACATGCATCAGCTAATTCAGAAGCCGGACCACCAATCCTGTCGGCTGCCTGTTACAACAAGCATGGGATGCTGAGGATCATTCTCGACCAGGTCTTCACAGGTCACCAACACTGGAGGTACAATGCCACAGTGGTTGATACAGTCAGCAACACTCCTGGTTTTATCCCCTTAAAGCCGAGAGCCGGCCGGTGAAGATCCGGGGTAGAATTGGTCTTCAGCAACCCACGCTTGTCAATAAGGCGACTATGCTTGTCGTAAGAGGCGATTAACGGGATCGGGTGGTCAGGCTCGCTGACTTGGTTGACACATGTCATCGGTTCCCAATTGCGCAGATCGATGCTCATGCTGTTGATCACTGGATTGTCTGGTCCAGACTCAATTATTTACAGACCGCCGCCATATAGCTGGAATATTGCTGAGTGCGGCATAAAACTAAACTCACTCACTCACTAAAGCCGAGAGCCATTCAGGGTAACAACAAGTACCATATTTTAACATTGTTTGGTAAGATGGGCCTCTCAGGATTAAACCTAGTACCATCAGGTCTCCAGGCTGACAGCTCTGTCAATAGGACCAATAAGGCTCTACCACAGCAGGAATGCTTAGTGAAAGTGTTTGTTCAGCCAAGGGGAAAGGTGTGAATGAAAAGGACGGAGAAGACTGTAGACTCCCCAATCACAGCGTACATAGATATAGAACTGAAATAATTTCCTCGGATTAATTTCATTTAATTGTTTGCACCACCTCCTGCACTCACAGTATCGATGAACTTATCAGGAAACACAAATGTTTCCAGCACGGATGTTTTACACCATCACTGGCTGTATCTGTGTGAACATCACCAACAAGCAGTGCTAGTTAACAACAAACCCATCATGTCGAGATATACGCCATCTAGACTATGCACAGCTGAATAACTAAACAGCCATTACCCCTGCAAGCTGGTGCATGGACTCCCATCTCCCGGGACAGCTGCTGCACTGAAATATTGCCCTTTAATGATCTCCTTATAGCGATAAAAGGGGGTTTGATTAACGATAGACAACCGATTTTCAATATAACTTGTATGCATTGCAAATGGGTCCTTGTTTGGACGTCTTGCCGGGCTTGATCATCTTTCTGTCGGACAAGTTTGGACAGAGATGTAGATGAGAACAACAGCTGTGTCGATGTGGGAAGATGCCGAGGTTATGATTTCATCTACTGGAATGGTCGCCAACTACTGGGGTGTATGCACACTCTCTCACATATGTTCTTAATGATTGAAATCAGCCTGTTTCAAACCCAGTAACATATGGGCATCAATCTTCTGTGTTCATGGCCGACGTGTTGCGCAGTATTGACCTGTGTGTATAAGGTAGTTTTACCAAAATAAACACAGGTCAGTTTAGACTTATCCTTTTGTTGAGTTTCAGTCAAAATTGAGTGACAGATTTCTGCTTAGAAAAAATATCAGTTTTTTCAAATAAGCAAAATCAATTTGAAGTCCTATTTTAGCACAGGTTAAGGTATGTTGTGGAAATAAAGTCAGCTATTTACATACCATTTGAATGACAGAGCAAGCATCCACAGCTACTGCCAATAAACTGATGGTAGACTCCCTCCATCCACAGCTACTGACAATAAACTGATGGTAGAGTCCCACCATCCACAGCTACTGACAATAAACTGATGGTAGACTCCCTCCAGCCACAGCTACTCACAATAAACTGATGGTAGACTCCCTCCATCCACAGCTACTGACAATAAACCGATGGTAGACTCCCTCCAGCCACAGCTACTGACAATAAACTGATGGTAGACTCCCTCCATCCACAGCTACTGACAATAAACTGATGGTAGACTCCCTCCATCCACAGCTACTGACAATAAACTGATGGTAGACTCCCTCCATCCACAGCTACTGACAATAAACTGATGGCACAGACTCCCTCCATCCACAGCTACTGACCATAAACTGATGGTAGACTCCCTCCATCCACAGCTACTGACCATAAACTGATGGCACAGACTCCCTCCATCCAGTTCCAGAAACTATCAGGACACCAATTCCAGTTACCAAACAGTTATCAGATTCACTGCTGACATATATACAGTCGTGCCCCGTTTATCCGAACTTCAGATATCCGGAAAACTCACCTTCCGGACAAAAAATCCTCAAAAGAATTCACAATGTTGTAAAATTACTCACTTATCCGGAAATTCGGTTTCCGTAACCGAAAGGTCATTTTCACATACAAAACACTAAATTATATGCATTTTTTCTCTCGTATATCCGGATGGCTGAGCACCTGTTTACACACACATTTTACCAAGTGGCCTTGCATGCCCTAACATAGAAGAAGTCGTCAGTCTTTGAAGCGTGAGAGGATTAACTACCTGTAATTAGCAAGGTGACACTGAGTTAGTTTTGAGTTGTGATTGGCAAGGCTTAGACGTCCCCGTTGTTTTGGTGGTGACTTTAATACGGAAGTTTATGTTAGGTGCAGGAACAATGCGAGAGCGTGGATGACATCAGAACTGTTTCGTGATTGGTTGCTAGCATTTGACAGACAGATGCATGTACAGGTATGTTCGCACGTGTTATTCACTTGACTACTTTATTTGACAAGATGTGATTTTATGTATACATTATTATTTGTTGATGTCTTATCAATAAAGATTATGTCTGAGGTCTATTATGTTTGTTTCTTTGTCTGTCTTTTTACATATGGTCCGTGGTTCAGATATCCGGAAATTCGTTTATCCAGACAATTTCAAGAAAAACACAAGTGTCCGGATAAATGGGGCATGACTGTATAAATGGACACATTTTACTGTAAACCTGTCAATTAAATAAAAAACATTTCCAGCCCAAACTTTGAATTGTTTAATGTCTACAACACCAAAGACAAAGAATTCAAAAACTTTAAACAATTGATTTTCTTATCCGAAACTGCACAGCATACACTTTCTCCTATAAATACTTGACTTCTTACTCACAGGTAAAATAATGGCAGACGGCGAAACGCGTCTGCTTTGCAATTTGTGTGGTACTAAGTGTCTCCGTGATCTCCCATTACTCTCATCATTAAAAATGCATTAGATGGATTAGACCTGTGTTTTTCTTGTTCAACATGGGCGTATTAATTCAATCACAACAATACCCTCGCCACCAGGGCGCCTTCTTCTCACTCACTCAGAATCGTCAGTTTGTCAAATTTTCCTTTCTCGTTCCTCCCACAGGGCCTGTGTGTCAACATTTTTATTTCTCTGCCCAGAAGAGCTACATTACTGTTTTCTTTGTCACAGGAGCCGCACTATTTGTACTTTAGTAGAGTGATACAGTACTATACATGGGGGCGTCCATTGATTTCATAAACAGATGTGTGGTTCAACCTTGCTTGTCTGAATTCCTTCACTGGCAGTTGGTGATTGGTTAGAATAAAAGGCCTAATGTCCCTGATAAAGACTGCAGTGCTTGTACTAAGGCTACACTGTGTTGAACAGATGACATGTTGAACAAAACTCATGGAGTGATGAACAAAAACTATCGTGTGTTGAACAAGGCTATACTACCATCACTACCACCACTACATATCTACAAACTCATACTTACAGTGATTTTAGTTTAACACCACCTTTAGCAATATTCCATCAATATCATCACAGGGCACACTAGAAATGGGCTTTACACATTGTACCCATGTGGGGAATCGAACCCAGGTCTTTGGCGTGATGAGCAAATGCTACCCCACTGCCCCATAAACTCATACTGACTGCCAGTGGTGATATCATGTTTATGGTAGAATATCCCAGTGATTGACGTCATGAGCATCGATTTGGTCAACCAGGAAATACAGACATGCAATTAAACAGAGTGACTGATCCATCTCCCCTGACCCGTTAGGTAACCTTATGACAAACATTATAACCTGTTGAACTTAACATTTTCTAACCAAGATGGCACTAACATCAACACAACCTACATGTGCTACCACTGCAGCTACCACTACTACCACTCAATGCTGGCAAAACATTATTACAATATGTGTCATTCATACAGCTGATTATTTACAAGTCACAAACAAACTTAAACAAGAAAGAACAAAGATTGTTTATCAGTTATACCAGGTTTCTACCAAAGATATGCAGCAGTCTTTTCAGGATAACCTTTCTGAATTGTGGGATATATGCTATACAGACTTTACAGAATTGTGGTACATGTGATTTACAGAATTGTGGTATATGTGATATACAGACTTCACAGAATTGTGGGATATGATATACTTCCTTGACTGAAGCCAGTGATATATGATATAGAACCATAACAGAAGTGTAGACTATGATATACCGTCAGGACAGAACTGCAGCATGTATGAAGAACTACGAAAACATAAACAAGCACCTGCAATTTGAACTGCCCCATGGTCTGCCATAAACTGTGGGTGACATACCGTCCAGATGCCATCAGCAAACCCATGACATCCTCTACAGAGACCCTGATCCTCAACTACAACGAGCAGCGTCATCACCGCCACGGTCTGCTGCACGTCCCGTCACAGACCAGACAGTCTAATAGCTGCCTAGTGTGATATTGGGAAGCTTTCTCTTATTGACCAGAGCCAATTATTGCCAGATTGAACTAGATTATCAGACTGGGGTTTATAGAGGAGAATAAAGTGTAAGGATGGGATAAACCAATCTGGCAGCCTGACCGTAATTGTATTCCTTCAATACAGCGAATATCTCCCCAAAACATGGGCTGAACAAACAATACAATCGACTCACCCTGGGCTGAATCTCCCCAAACATGGGCTGAACAAACAATACAATCGACTCACCCTGATTTTATTCCTTCAATACAGTGAATATCTCCCTGAACACAAGCTTAATATCTTCCTTCCGGGTACCCATGTACAAGCACTTAACCAATCGTTGACAAACTTCACATCTCATCCCACCGACATTTGACATATCATATGATTTGAAACCCATTTCCAAACAGAGGTCAGAAGACTGTTAACATCTGATCCACCGGGTGAGAACCAGACTGTTATTTTCATCCCAAACCCATTCACACAGAGAGAGTACCAGACTGTTGACATCACATCCCACAGGGTACCCATTCACACACACAGAGAGTACCAGACTGTTAATATCTCATCCCACCGGGTACCTATTCACACACACAGAGAGTACCAGACAGTTAATATCTCATCCCACCGGGTACCCATTTACACAGATAGAGTACCAGACTGTTAACATCTCATCCCACGGGGTACCCATTCACACAGATTACCAGACTGTTGACATCATATCCCACCGGGTACCCATTCACACACAGAGGTTACCAGACTGTTGACATCTCATCAGCACGACCAATTCCACACAGCAACAACTGACACCTGGAACTCTGCACACTTACCTGTAAGACAAAGAAAACACCATGAACATTCATGAATACAAATACTCACAAAAACAATGATAATCCCTAAACACAAGATATTTAGCTGATAAGTTATTTCTATTCAATATCATCTACAAGGTAAACAAGAGTAGGGAAATGAACTTCTAATACTTCACCTTCCCCTATATTCCCTTCATTAAACTCTTTGATATAAAATGAAGAAACATTTCTCATGTTTCATGTCCAACTCATATATTTATTCTCCATTGTATCAGTAAAATGTCATTGGGTGATCTGCTGTTCTAACAGGTGAGGTGAGGTGAAATTGGGTTTAACGTCGTGCTTGAGAATATTTCGCTCATATGATGACGTGCATGCGTGTGTATGGGTATGTGCGGCTGCTTGTACTAGCCTAGACTTAAGCTGGTTTTATAGTGCTAGCCCACTGAGATACCACGCCGCAGTGAAGCATGAATACCCCACTCAGACACATTATACTTGACTCCGAGCCGACCAGTCCTTGTACCCATAAATGCCGAGCGCCAGGCAGGGACCAACAAGTACCATATTTTAACGTCTTTTGGTATGACGCGGTCGGGGATCGAACCCGCGACCTTCCGCTCTCGGGCGGACGCTCTAACCACTACACCACGGAGACGGTGCTGTTCTAACAGAAGCAGTAGGGTAGCCTAGTAGTTAAAGCGTTTGCTTGTCATGTCAAAGGTCCAGTTTGATTCCCATTGGCCACAATGTGTGAAGCTCTACTGTGATATAGCTGGAGCGACATAAAATCACTTACTCCCTTCACATGGGTACATTCTATCAATACCATTGCTGATGTCGCTGGAAACAACATGGCTGAGATCAGATTAAAACTGATGAAAAGTAACAGTACCATCGAAAGGCCAATTTTGATTGTCTAAAATGTATTTATTTCCAAGTTGATAATGTCTTGACTGTGAATATGATTTCATTGTTTCTGGGAATTCTAAGAACAGCATGGACAACTGAACCAATCGTAATGTTGCCACACAAGCAGAACTTTTATAAGACACCAAAACATAAACTGACTGACTCACTAACTCACTCTTCTAGCAACAAACAAGATATGAGTGAGTATCCACTATTGAAGACTTCAAACAGAATTCACATAAGCTGAGTATCACCTATTAAAGACTTTCCCAACAAACTAAATGAGGCTTGCTATCTGGAACAAGTACATAAACATTCTTACATGATTATCACAGCAAGTGCATGGACTGTGGAACGATAAAAAAACATTTTCACACAAATCAGTAGCAGGTTTAAACATTCCCCTGAGACAAGAACAGGTTTTACAAATCACAACAAGACCATCTTCAGCTGTCCAGAAGTTGACAGAGGTATTGACGAACAATCACGTGAACATTAATACGTCCCGATAAGTAAACACATTCTTCACACAGAGGCAGCGATGGCATCACCAGCTCACTACAGCTTCAAATCTGCACCAGCTGATCTGGCAACGTGTACCATGTTCTGCCAAGGTTGGCTTGTCAAGACTCTTTGTGTTTATTACATCTCTGTGATCATTTGGAGGGTTAATGCACTGATGGGTACATTAATTTTGAAAGACTGGGTCATGTTGAATACTTGATCGCAAAAAAATGCTTTGATACTGAATACTGGTGGCGTAATGATGTCTATACGGTTGCCATCGATACTTTATACATACAGAGCCGTAGACCTGTGGAAAGACGGACTTTAACAAGGTGCATCTGTCACAAATCATCGTTTTTCTCACATGACAAGCTTACTCCACTTACAATGGATGAGTGTCACAGATTATACTGGCTGAGATTGAAAAGAGACAACTTAAAGATGTCATCTTCCTTATTATAAAGAACACAAGTATATTATTACTGATGAAGGAGTAGGAATATACCAAAACATAACCTGAGTAAGGAGTGATAATCTTCTTTGAAATGTTGTGTTTCTTATCAAAACGACTGACTGACTGACTGAGTTTGGTTTTACGCCGCTTTTAGCAATATTCCAGCAATATCACATGGGGGGACACCAGAAATGGGCTTCACTCATTGTACCCATGTGGGGATTCGAACCCTGGTCTTCCATGTGACGAGCCAACGCTTTAACCACTAGACTGACTGACTGAGTTTGGTTTTACGCCGCTTTTAGCAATATCCCAGCAACATCACAGCGGGGGACACCAGAAATGGACTTCACACATTGTGCCCATGTGGGGATTCGAACCCTGGTCTTCCATGTGACGAGCCAACGCTTTAACCATTAGGCTACCCCACAGCTCCTTTTATCAAAATGAAGTTGACGTCCTTGACTGTTGTTTATGTATCACTTCTATAAGCCATCCAAACTCATGGAGGAGTTTTGATGTCCTCATTAGTGAGGTGTACTATGTAAAGGTGTACAAATTACACAGGTATACCCATTATTTAGGGCCGCTAATTATCTCAAAAGTCCAGGCTCCGAATGTAAGCAATTGGGACTAACGATTATTGGTGTTCTGACAAAGCAAATTTTAGTTTTGTAATCTTCAAAAAATAATTCCCGAGCCTCCTAATTACATGGAGTCTGGAGAGTGCCTGTTATGGTATGACGATGACAGTTTGATTAACAATACAACATGGCTGCAGAGAATGCACACACACTCTCCCACATGCATGGCCATGTTGCAAGACCCATACAGGGGTTCTAATGGCCCTATCTCGTGCGCACCGGCCGCCAAGCACGGGCTGGGAGCTGATAACTGGTTTAGACCGTGGTCTGTCGGTCTGCGAATCCATCACCCATCAGAAAGATGGTATAATGGTAGTCCTCAATGGCAACAGACAGCCATTTTAGAAATCAATTTGATGAAAATGTGATGTATGGCTTGCAGGCCGACATGTAAGCTCCAGCAAACGGCCTAGCAGGCTCTTCCAACATAGGAGGAGTGGGCAGTCGTTACCAAGCTAACATGCTTCGAGATTGTCTGAGGTTCCCAACGAGTTCATTGGACAACGCATCGCCTAACATTCCACATCGACACAAACCGGGATTATTCAGCCATGCTGTTTTATACATAGGCTTAGAAATCGTCAATTTTCAGGCCACAGGTACTTGCACATCATAAAGCCAATATATTTCATGCTTGAGAAATAACACGAGGGGGCAGTGTCTCACAACGGACGCTTCCTTAAACAGGGTAAACAAGCCCCGCAGATACAACATACTTTGCCAAGTCAGCCAGCTAATTTTATATCGCGATCCTGCTACACCCAATCACGAAGATCACCCTAGAATTCCGACAGTCAAATACTACAGACAGTGAAATAAGTTCTCTATCTCTGAAATATTGATGGGCTGTCTTTACAAATTTCGGTGCTGAACAGACAGGGCAACACCTACATCCAACATCATCAGCAGTGTTTACACAAGGGGGAAATCACATGAATGGGGCATATTGATGGGAACAAAATCAATCAGGATGGCCGCTCTGCTGGGATGACGTAGAACCACAGACGTTCGTTTTGAATGTGTACAAGTCTAACAATACCAACAGATGAGTGAGTGAATATAGTTTATGCAGCTGACAATTTTCCAGTTTTGTTAATTGTAACGAGTGTATGGTTTTATTATGCACCAATATTTCGGTATTATCACTGCTGGGGACACCTGAGTGAGTGAGTGAGTGAGTGAGTGAGGTTTTACGCTGCATTTAGCAATATTCCAGCAATATCATGGCAGGGGACACCTGAAATGGGCTTCACACATTGTACCCATGATGGGAATCACACCTGGGTTTTTGGCATGAGGAATGAAGCTTTAACCACTAGGCTACACCATCGCCCCTAGGGACACCTGAAGGGGCTTAACACTTTGTACCCATGTGGAGAATTGAACCAGTGTCTTTGTTGTGACAAGCAAACTATTTAACCCACGGGGCTACCCCTGGCTGTACACACAAATTAGACAACTCCCAAGAAATGAAGAAATGGCAATTGGATGGTCAAAATGGCTGCCAACTGAGGACTCAGGCGGGTCCATCTGACGCTCATCAAGCTCCTGTACTTGCATCTCAGTGACGTCAACCACACTTGCATCACAACTACAACAGTTAAGTCACCTCGACAGTGTGTCGAAAGGTACATGGCAGCACCATTGTCAGACTGGACCACAGGAGCTCCTCGCAGTGCTTGTACTGTCTCTATCATTGCCTCCAAGGACCTGTCCCCCCTGTGTGGAGAGGTGATATTGACCTCGATCACCACTACATCACCATTAGTGAATGCTAACGATCAATGATGCTGATTGATTCCGTATTGATCTTTTTCGCTTGTAAGACACCAGGCTACAGGCACGCAGCATGGGAAGTCGACAGAACAAGACGCCCGGTGACACAGGGGATTCCAACCAGCCATGCACAACCGTTTGTTGTGGAGAGTTGAAGGGTTGAAAAGGAAAAACTTCCATTTGTGTTGTGGTAATGATGTGTGTAAGCTTGACAGGGCCAGTCAGCTGGGACTCGGTGAAGCTTGCAGTGTGATGTTGGATTGCTAGCTATGGCCGGCCCTGAGGAGGGATTGCTTGTGATGGCCGACCCTGAAGATTGCCAGTGAGGGTGTCCTGATGTGAGGTTGCCCGTGAGGGTGTCCTGATGTGAGGTTGCCCGTGAGGGTGAGGGTGTCCTGATGTGAGGTTGCCGTGATGTGTAAGGTTGCCAGTGAGGGTGTCCTGATGTGAGGTTGCCAGTGAGGGTGTCCTGATGTGGTTGCCAGTGAGGGTGTCCTGATGTAAGGTTGCCAGTGAGGGTGTCCTGATGTGAGGTTGCCAGTGAGGGTGTCCTGATGTAAGGTTGCCAGTGAGGGTGTCCTGATGTGAGGTTGCCAGCCAGCGTGTCCTGATGTGAGGTTGCCAGCGAGGGTGTCCTGATGTGAGGTTGCCAGTGATAAGGGGAAACATATATTGCAGCAGTTTTGATACAAGGAATTTCCAAGGAAAGACAGACATAAAAGGACATCTAATACATGACCTACGTGGTCTTTAAGCTGTTTGCATCATCACACTTAAGACACAGTGATCTTGCCACCACACACCAAGGTGAAAAGAATGCCTCCCTATAGATCCATCTCTCCCTCATCAACATCTTGTCCTGACAGACTCCCCGGTTAAATTCATGCCACCACTGACATTCCCACACACTTTCTATTCCTTTTTGAAACAGAAAATCAAAAGAAATATGTTTCCTTTCATTATGTCTTCCTCAGCGGCCAAAGATTACACCAGTCTCTAAACAAATAAAACCCTACAAAATACCAGCCTCACTACACAAACAGACGCTTGAAAGAAATAACTTGTTTCTTTTCCTTCATTCATTATTTAGAATTGAAATAAATCAACTGTCCCCGTAAAGTCTTAGGAGCTGAGCAGGACAGAGCCGTCTTCTGTGTTTGCCTCCTCGGCTTAACCTCGGTCATGTGACCAGCAGCTACAAGCATGCAATGCCCTTCTGGCAGTTTTCGCCACTTTGATAGAAACGCTTCCATTTGAGGCTTGTCTTTGATCATGCAAATCAATCTTAAGGTCGAAATGTACATGCTTAAAATTACTTGGATATGGATAAAAGCATCATGGGTAAAAGCAGAGATTTTTTTAACCAAAATGCACTTCTCTAGACACAGGAAGTTGGGTGCGAGATATTCTCCTGAAGAAACTGAAAAGTCTTTCTGCACTGGGCCAAAGGCGAAAATAATCAGGGAAAGTGTAGAGCTGGCTTGAACCAATCCTCAACCCAATAAAACTACACAAACAAAATGGCAGTCTAAATCAGGTTTCTGGAAGCTTTCTTTTTACATATCTGCGTAACACTTATCACAATGCGTTTGAAATTAACGGACAAAGAGGAAGTGACTACAATCAACTGAGCTAATATTTTAGCTGAACTAACATAGTCACTAGATCAGAAGGTAAACACAAATTGATTACATAGCATATTGGAAATATCAACAGAAATTACCTAATTATAATGATAACATAGCGTCTTTCTTCACGTAATTAGGTGCAATCTGCTTATGAATTAACCCCGCTGATTTCGACAAGCTTAGCGGTAGCATTCGTTCCCTTGATTATTTGCCACAGATAATAACCATTCCGTGTTTATGCACTCCAATGGCCATCCAAGTACGCAATAATGATGAATCAATCAATACGGAGTATTGGAATTTGGAGAAGACCTCCCTAGGTTGCGAACGCCATCTGCTCGTTAGGAAACAGCGTTTATGAATTATGGCCGTAAAATTGCCGGCAGGGAGTACGATAATCAATCGCAAAATTTTCTGACAGTGCCCTTGTGTTTATAAACATTCGTCAAAAAAGGACAAACACAAGAGACCGGTAGAGAGGGGGTTTGAGCAAGGACGAGGCCGGTATGGATTCAGCTTTTTCAGTCTCTTGGGCCTGTGGAGAGTTTGGAAAATATATTGGGATTGGAACCACATTTCTGAAGAATTTGAAGTGCGCTTGCAGAAACATTTGTATTTGTTTTATCTGCCGGGGCAAGTTAGCCATTGTTTGTGCAATGCCAGTGTTTCGCTCCCTTAGTCAATCTCTTCTGTGTTATAACAAGGGCCGACATGCTGGGGAGGAATACGTTCCCTCCGTAAACAATGCCCGTAGTAACGCGGAAAATGTCTTCCGTGTTGGCAAAGTTTCAAGTAAAGGGTTTTCAAAGTTTTCACCAGGTTGAAAAGTTTTCAGAAAAAAGGTAGAGTTTTGTGAACAAACATGAACCCCCACAATTTATATTCTGGTGTCTTTGGAAAAGTTCTGCATGCGTGGAAACATTACGATTGGTGCGGGTGTTCAGTTGTCCATGTTGTTCCAGGAATTCCCAGAGATAGTCTAATCATACTCACTGTCAAGACCTCATAAATATGGAAAGAAATAATTTAAAGACATTCATAACTGGACTTTTGATGATACTGTTATTTTAATTCACATCACTTAGTCTGAGCTTGGACAAATTACATCAGGAATGGTATTATTACAAGATACCCATGTGAAGTGAGGGAGTATGGTTTTACGCCGCTTTTAGCAGTATTTAAACAACATCAGGGTGGGGGATACCAGAAATTAGCTTCACTCATTCTACCCATGTGGGGAATCAAACCTGGGCCTTTAGCGTGATAGGCAAACACTTTAACCACTAGGCTACCCCTCAGCCCATACCCATTGGAGGGATCAAACCAATTACATCATTAGTCACAGATGAATTTTGATCTCTGTATGGCAATCCCTGTATTTCAATAGAATAACTAATACAAAATTGTCAATTTAAAAAGTTTAATCAAAATTCAGTTTTAAAATATTCCCCAAAAAAAAAAAAATTCACATGCATCGTGTATGAAACTGAAAAAAAAAAAACACTTAGATAATAAAAATGGGTAGGATACATCTCCAGATACATACATAAATGTTCTGCACGAGTCCCTAACAAAGGCCATCTGCTTCAGAGTAAACAATGAGAGTAAACAATGAAAGTAAACAAAGCTGTAGCATCTGATGATTAAGTTAATACTCCCAGGAGCCAGATGTCCACCATTAAGACTGTATATCTTACACTGTCTCCACACACTATAAAATAAACTAAATAAGAGTTCAACTCAAGTCTAGAACATTTGACAAGTCTACACTGCTTTAGCGTTAGCCTAAAATTAAGGATTGTTCCCGAATCCATTTGGATGATTTTTTTTAATAAGATAGCTGTATCTTTGTCAGTCTAATCATACACATACAGTACTTTCCACACAGCATCAGCATAAAGCATATATGATAGATTGTGAAAATATCAACAAAAATTCAACACAAACTTGCAATCCTAAAGAATAGGCAAATACCAAAGGTTACTTGCAGGGAAGTGAGTGAGTGGTTTCATGGCCCTTTTATCAATATTCCAGCAATATCATTTTGGGGACACTGGAAATGGGCTTCCCTCATTGTACCCGTGTGGGGAATCGAACCCGGGTCTTCTGCATAACCAGTGAACGCTCTTTCAGAGAAGATATAAATTGATCCGAAGAGATCTTTCAAAATATTAATTAATGATCTCAAATTCCTGAGGTGCTTTGGAAGTCTTGAGCACTTTCAGATAGTTACATAATAAACAAACCCTTTTACAAAACACATTTGAATCTCAAATCTCCTCTGTAGAAATTGATGTGTGTCATTGCAGCATTCTGGTTCATTGTTTTACTCCCATTCATATGCAATTAAATTTTTGTTATCGTAATGAGTGAGTATGGTTTTATGCTGTTTCAGCAATATTTCAGTTATGTTTAGGGACACCAGAAATGGGCTTCACACATTGTACCCATGTGGGGGGAATCAAACCTTGGTCTTCGGAGTGATGAGCCAACGCTTTAACAACTAGGCCACCCCATAGCCCAGTACCATATAAAGAATCAACCAATGATGTCATTAGCAAAATTTCAGTACTATCATTTCAGGTCACACAAGAAAGGGGCTTCACACATTGTACCTATCAGGGGAATTGAACCTGGGTCTTTGAGGTGACTAGCAAACACTTTAGCCACTAGGCTACCCCACCTCCAAGTAGTCATTATGAACAATGGCGGCATAACAAAACCCAGGAGAAGCAAACCCCAGACAACCACAGCCATAACCTGTCTCACTCAACCATCAACTCTCCACTCACTAAGAAGAATGTCTGCAGCTAATGGTGGACTGGTTGGAGGATAATACAAACATGGCCCCACCCTCAGCCCGGCATGTAACACCGGTGTATAAGAATGTACGGCTCGTGTTTACATGTGGTATAAGCTGTGTATACACGTGCCACTGATCGCCATAACATACAACAGCCAACATGGCGAGGGGTAGGTGGTGTGTAAACTCCACATCACCACATGGCTTCTTGTCAGTACCAGGAGTTTCCCGTCATCAGTCATTTGTCTTCAAACTCAATGGTGGATATTGAATATGAGCTACTTTAAAAATGATAAATATATATATATATATATACAAGAACTACCTCATTTTTCAAAGTGACAAGTTCTAGGAAAAATGTAGTTGTTAGTTTATCTGAAACATGATTAATGATAAAGAGTGAGTGAGTAAGGTTTTATGACTATTTTATCAAGAAAAATATCATTTTGATTTCTTGTATTTCTGTTGAGAAAAAATTGAGACATACCAAATTCCATTAAGGTGAACCGAAAACTCAGTTATTAAAATGAAAAAATACATCTTATCTAAATGAAACAAATGTTGGAACACATGACACCTACGACAAATAGTGACATTATCAACAAACAGAATAAACCTTTCACTCATCATTTAGCCACTGACAGCATAAAATACCAGAGCCGAGCATCAAATGAAGACTGTTATCTGCTCTGTATGCCTGCTAAATTAGCATAACCCTTTCCAAACAACTACTCCTGTCTAGGGGAAATTCTGATAACGTTCTCCTAACAACAATTCATATTGGGGTCAAGAAAGGCAACATTTTCATTTCAGAAGCGGACGTTTTTTCTTCACAGCAAATATTCAATTTTCCCCTTGTCACCGGGCTAGTCTAATCAAAATCCGCTCCATATTGCCGTTAGAACTGGCATTAAGACATCGCTGGGGATTTCGCATCCTTCTTCAGTCTACCAGCGCTGTGTCTAATGACGCGCCCCATCTTGCCGAGGGAATAGACAACCGAGCAGGGGAGAGTTCTCTTGAAGGGGAATCTCTCTGTAAACATTTCACTGAAGAAAGGGCCCTCTGACAAACCACGGTCTGACAATTTGACTGAAGAAGCTGGCCAGTTATTTAGCCACCAAGTTCATCTGATGAAACCTTTTGACCGATGTGTGGCAGCTATCACAAGATGACCACAACAGGGTCTCCTGCATCTGCTGCAGACGCGATGATAAAAATCGGTACCTCTTTAGCTTTTCCCAAGTTAACCTTTGAGAAGATTCTTCTACTTTCTACAACAACTAACAAGGCTTGAAAAGATCTTATCAGCCCACACCAGATTGGGGGGCTTTATATTAATAAGAACTTTTTTGTGCCACTTCCTGATCCGGGGATTAAATTTCCACTCAGAATAAACCAAAGTCAATAATTTCCTGCTCGGAATAGAATGGTGTGACAACTAATTTTGAACACGTACACCTATATAACTAGCAGGATATCACCCATTACACCTATATAACTTGCAGGATATCACCCATTTCAGCAAGTGCATGTTGTCTTATACCCCAATCAGCACTATTCCACACAGATTGTAAATAATATTTAGGTCACATTAGTGAGTGAGTGATTCTAGTTTTATGCCACTTTTAGCAATATGGGTCATGATAAGCACACACTGACAGTAAGAGCAATTATTCACACCACTGCAAGGACTTCAATATAACCATAAACTGAGCCATTTAAACCTCAATACAACCATTAAACCTTATACAACCCTAGCAAAATCATTAAACTCAGTCAAACCTCAATACAACCATCAAACCTGACCACAAACTTAATACAATCAAAAAACCTCAACAAAACTGTTAAACCTCAATAAAACCTCAGTATAAACTCGATACAGACATGAAATCTCAATGCAACAATAAAACCTCACTACAACCATCACAACTTCAATGCCACCATCAAATCTCAATATAACCTCAATAAGACCTCAATGTGCCCATAACAACTCCAATACACCCTTTAGGCCAAAAATCAGAAATCAAACCTCAATAAACTTTCAATATAACCTCATCACAGTATCACAACCCAGTACAACCTCAATACAACCCCTACAAGACCCCAATACAACCTCAATACAACCCCTACAAGACCCCAATACAACCCCAGTACAACCTCAATACAACCCGTACAAGACCCAAATACAACCTCAATAGAATCCCAGCACAACCTCAATACAACCCCAGTACAACTCCAATATACCCCCAGAACAACCTCAATTCAACATCAATACAACCTCTACAGGACCCCAATACAACCTCAATACAACCACAACACAACCTCAGGATGACCTCAACCTTGCTTTCAGATCAAGGGATGCAAACCAACAGACTCCTGGACGGTGGATATACTGTTGCAGACTGCTGCCATGATCACCCCAATATCGCCATGGGCACCAGAGATCTGATCACACAACAGTCAACAGATCCCAATACAATAAAATGGCCAGTTCCAATGGGAAAGTGATCAAAGCCAATAAGCATCGGAGATGATACCGGACCTCTGTCTGTCTCTCGTTGTTGGGCGGCTTGTGGAGAAAACGGCAGATCAAGAGTGACAGCACTGCTGACTCTCTCACGGGACCAGCAATGCCGGAGATAAACACCAGTAAACACGTTAGCCATGGCATGAGACTGACCAAACCACCATGTCGACAAGTCAGCAAACCCCAGCAGTATGTAATGTGTTTTATATCGAGGAGAGCAAACTCAAAGAAGGGGGCGTTGGTCTCCGGAGGCGCAATTTCATCAATGGCAGCCAACAAACGGAGGTTTTTACATCTCCATATTTAATTATCTCCAAACAGTTATATTTTCCCTTTCAGCGACTCGATTCATTGCCTTATTAAGTCAGTCTCATAAACCAGGTCTGCAGACGGCACAGAAAACTTTTTCAATTTCAGATAAATGCTTATGATGTAGTCTGGCAATAGGTTTCCAAGTGTATCATTCGCTTCTTCATATATATTTATACATTGTATGATCAGAGAGAAATCTGCCCTGAGGAAGATTATCTTATGATCAGACTTGCGTAACCCGAGACAAAAAAGGAGGGAGAATCACGAGGATAAACGTTTACACCAGTTTTGTAATTCCCTTATCTTGATGTGAACCTCCTGTAGCTCCACAGGAAGGATCATATGTCACCATGAAGCATCACCATTGTTGTAGCCAATATACTTATGTCACCATCACAAAACATACTCTAAAAGAAATGGACAGTAAGTAACGACTGAAGGTCTTATAACTATTCATTGTACATCGCATCTGTACACCAGACAATGAAAGAAATAATAACCTGACGATCTGTATCGTCTAAATGATAACTGTATCATGGTCTATCAATAAACATGTTACACGTCTTAAAGAATTTGCATGGCGAATTTCAGCCCTTTCATCTTCAGTTAGAACCAGCGTCTTTCAAGTTGCTCTTGGAATTCATTTCACGTATAATCAGGATATTGCCAGTTATCTAAAACACAACATGAATGAATTCCATCGGACTGACTGTTTGTCTTCTGGTGGGCTGTAACAACATTTACATGGACATCTGATGACGAGGTCGCCCGAGATGACCCAGTTCGCCACCCGCTGCACCAAACTTACGCAGAAGTGGTGTGGAGCCAGTGTGGAGCCGGGCACGGACCCTGTGTGGAGCCTCTGATCTCTCTCATCGGACATGGATGGGAATATTTGTGTAGTTGTGAAATGGTCTTGGGATGGTAAAGTAGGGAACAAAATGCAAAGCCACGGGAAAGTCCTGCTCTGGGGCTACTTGTGCGATCAATTCTTCATTCTGCACAATTAGAAACCGTTGCAAGGCATTTCTCCACCTATCTAACACGAGTCGTATAATCCGTTCGACGCCCAGCACCACAGCAATACGCTTCTCTCCATTTAGAGAAATTGCCGCACTCTGAGAATGTTTGGCCGTGTATTATGTGTTCCTAAGACCAAACATGCATGATGGGTAATTTTGCGGCTGTACAAAGAGGAAAGTGTCCTTCTATAGCTGCAGAGTCAATAGAGCTTGATGTAGCTCGGGTAAATAATTCGTAATTTGAGGGCGATTTTCTGGCCTGAATTAATAGTGGTTAATTCTTCCTAGCTTCAAGTTTCCGTGTTGCGGGCTAAGCCATGAGAATACTTTCTACTTGGCTGACAAAAATGGAGAGGACAGAAAGTAACATGTCCGGCATCGCAACCAGTCCATTATTCAGTGTTTAACGCCTTCAAAAACTTTAGTCTCTCCTCCAGCTGGGTTTTTTCTCTTCTTAAAAGTCGGAACCATTTTTTTTTAAATTTTGGCAACTTCATCTTGACAAATATGGATTATAACTTGAAGCTCACTTGAAATAAACTGGCAAGACATTAAAGCCATGTTTTTCAAAGTTAAGAACTTTCTGTATCACCACTTCAACTCGAGGATTACAACTGGAGAAAAAGTGGTAACTTTTGTTAGAATAATAATTACCATTGTCGTACTTACTGTCATTATAATCGTCAGCAGTCATCATTGTGTCACAAGCATCACCATAATCATCATCATTATTGTCACTTTCAATTTGTAAAAATTTCACTTGCTTGGTGTATAAATTTTATGCTGCTTCAGCTACAAGGGAGATATTGAATAACATTTCTCTATTTTCATTATTAATCTTGTTACTATGGCAATGATCCCGTTACCAATATAATCATCATCATTGTCATGACATTTATAAACATTCCATTTAACCAGTGTATATATTTAATATTAGTTAAGCTACAAGCGAGCTAGTGTGTAATATAGCTCTCTTCTGTACTAATATTATCATCATAAAGTTATTTTCAGTCATTCAGATACTGTAATTTTCATCACTGCATACATTCACTTTGAATCATAAAAAAAACTTCACTAATTCAGATATTGTAGTGTTTATCATCATTCAAACTGGAGAACCCACATTAAAGTTGAGTCGAATCAATACCTAACTCGGCTCTATCATAATCCAGCAGTCTCACTAACAAAGTACCGCGACATCGATTGGCGGGCAACAGAGAAACCTTTCTGCAAATGAAATCTACATCTCTTCTGCTTCAAACACGTTAGGTAAATAGCACCGGAAAAGTGGGCCCATGAATGACCAAATTGATTTGGTCAGCATCTAGACCACAGTGTCCAGGCTGTTCACAGAAGGAGTAGCCATCTGTAGGTTTCACCATGAACTGTGGCAGGTGCTTGACGATCATCAATTATCAGGTCCATCTTCCGAATCCATCTATCTGCTTTGTCTTTGGTATTTACCTGAAGACCTGCCATGTTGTCTTTGCCTGAATTCAGCTCAGATTGTTGTGAATTGGAGACAGTCGGGACCATCCACTATTACATAGTTTCATTCACGAATCTACATAAACGGCGCAGACTCGTTTATCGATACAACTGAAAACTCATGATTCTATCATCAGAAATTTCAATATTTCGGGACATGCTTCTTACAGAAAAAGAAGACAATTCTTTGTCCCTGTGTGATAAAAATGCTGAACAGACAATCATCCATCATGGCTGAGGAAAATTACATTAGAAAACATTTCCCAATAATTTCTTTTCCAAAATTCCTGCAAATGTATATTCATCTTAAAGAGCAAAAAAATACCTTTTAAGAGAATGGCCACACATAATAAGCCATTGATTAAATTATTCAAAGAAAGTACACTTTTACACAAAAAGACAAAGTGCAGTTGCAGTAATGAAGAGGTCACACTGCAGACAGAGATGGCCACTTAAGGAGAGAGTCATGAACCGTGAGGATTTAGATCTATCAAGCCGCATCATAAATTAGATTATGGCAGTGTAATCATAAGTCGCAAGCCTGTCTCTTCTCATGATCCATCGATCAAAGACAATAATTAAGCGTGTCACTGAGAGACTCGGGCTGGCTAACAGTGTCCAGTGGTTGTAATAGATGCTCGAAACAAGGAGATTTTCCTCTTGATTTCTTCTTTCATGTAAAGAGAATCTGATACTATTAGCAGACTTAATACCAAGGACCCACGGCCTTATCACACGTGGCCAGAACCCTTAATCGTTCATGTTGAACAACTGCTGCCAAGTTCCATGTCTGGTTAAATGGGTAGTGAACAAGCCCCTTCTAAACAAATATTTCATGTCCATCTAACTTGTTAGAAGCAGAAAATATATCAAATTTTCTTGGTGAAATGAAATTTGATTTTTTTTAGTTGGAACAGGTATAGACTGTTTGTGCAATAATTCCAAACCGAAAAAAACTGTCTGAAATACAAACGCTGCAAATTTTTTCGAAATTCATTTCCTCAAAACCAATTTCTTTTTTTAAAGCATCTTATTGTTCCTGATAGTTTTTGGATGCACGGCACAGTGATAGATAAGTTTCAGATCTGACCTCTGACATTCATCCATCTATTGCTTGTTACAGTCAAATTTTAATATTGATAAATCGGATGTAAAAGGTGTTTTCATGCGTTCTTTCAACTCACTTCAAACCAATTACAATGAATTGACAAATTAAATGGTAACTCCATATTTCCTCCGAATGACAAAGTGAAATCATTGTGGCTGATATTTTTATCCCGTACCCAAGTGAAACACATTGGGTGAGCAATTTCCATACCTGACTGATTCTGCCATATTTCTAGTTATTCACCATGAAAATACGGGGAAAACTGTCAATAACATAAGCTGGGTAATACTTTTCGTAACTCCCCAATTGCTCCCTCTCGACGGTCCACCTACAAGCAGCAGCTAAAGCCATCAAGGGGTATCATGGTCACTTCTTGCAAGGTAAGGTCAAGGTCTATACTTACAGGGCAAGGTGAAGGTAAATTCTTGCTGGGCAAGGAAAAGGTAATTTCTTGCAGGGCAAGGTAAAGGTAAATTCTTGCTGGGCAAGGTAAAGGGAAATTCTTGCTGGGCAATGTGAAGGTGAATTCTGGGCAAGGTAAAGGTAAATTCTTGCTGGGCAAGGTAAAGGTAAATTCTTGCTGGGCAATGTGAAGGTGAATTCTGGGTGAGGTGAAGGTAAAGGTAAATTCTTGCTGGGCAAAGTAAAAATGAATTCTTGCTGGGCAATGTGAAGGTGAATTCTTGCTGGGCAAGGTAAAGGTAAATTCTTGCTGGGCAAGGTAAAGGTAAATTCTTGCTGGGCAAGGTAAAGGTAAATTCTTGCTGGGCAATGTGAAGGTTAAATTCTGGGCAAGGTAAAGGTAAATTCTGGGCAAGGTAAAGGTAAATTCTTGCTGGGCAAGGTAAAGGTAAATTCTTGCTGTAAATTCTTGCTGGGCAATGTGAAGGTGAATTCTGGGGTAGGTGAAGAGGTAAAGGTAAATTCTTGCTGGGCAAGGTAAAAATGAATTCTTGCTGGGTAATGTGAAGGTGAATTCTGGCCGAGGCGAAGGTGAAGATAAATTCTTGCTGGGCGAGGTGTAGGTTAATTCTTGCTGGGCGGGGTGAAAGGTCAATTCTTGCTGGGCGGGGTGAAGGTCAATTCTTGCTGGGCGGGGTGAAGGTCAATTCTTTGCAGAGCAAGGTCATGACTCTCAAGACAGGTTAGCAGGTTAGTAAGTTGTGGACATGGACAATGAAAAGTGAAATGGTGAAACTGTTTTCTGGGCACAGCCCATCTGAGTAATGTCCATGTTCAGTGGCCACTGGGATCTGCAGTGAAATGCAACATGGCGTATTAACTGTTTATCTTGTCCAAAGGGGTTGACTTACATACCCAGCCATCGTAGCTCTAAGGCTGATATGTTCCTATGTTAATGCGAAGGCTTAAGAATTTGGCCAGTATCTATATTAAGACAACTTTGTGAAATCCCTCTGAACAGTAGTACATCGTGTATCGTATCGGGGTTTAATTGTCGGTTCGACAGCTGAAGTACTAAACAACATGAACATTGACCTATGCAAGTGGGATACGATGACATGTGTCAACCAAGTCAGTGAGTCTGACCACCCGATCCCGTTAGTCGCCTCTTGCGACAAGCATGGGTTGAAAGATGGAAGGTTGGATGTATGTATGGATGGATAGGAAGACAGATGGATGGTAGGATGGGTGGAAGAAGATCACTACTGTATATATGTCAGTAAAACTTAGAATATGCACCTAGCCTATGGATGGATAGATAGATAGATAGATGCGAGGATGGGTGGAGGTGAGGTGAGGTGAAATTGGGTTTGACGTCGGGCTTGAGAATATTTCACTCATATGACGACGTGCATGCGTGTGTATGTGTATGTGAGGCTGCTTGTACTAGCCCAGACTTAAGCTGGTTTTATAGTGCTAGCCCACTGAGATACCATGCCGCAGTGAAGCATGAATACCCCACTCAGACACATTATACTGACTCCGAGCCGACCAGTCCTTGTTGTACCCATTAATGCCGAGCGCCAGGCAGGGACCAACAAGTACCATATTTTAACGTCTTTTGGTATGACGCGGTCGGGGATCGAACCCTCGACCTTCCGCTCTCCGGGCAGACGCTCTAACCACTACACCACGGAGGCGGTCGATGGATGGATGGATAAGAAATAAGGGACAAGAAAGCAACGAGATGGTAGAAGATGGTTCAGTTTGTTGCGGAAGACATTCCAGTCTGCCTGATGATTCCACCTGAGAGATGCGTGTTCCCCCTACCTTACCAGCGTGTACCCGCTCCCACTCCGCCATGTTTTCCCCATATGCATGAGACACTTACCTGAAACAAAGAAGAACATGATAAATATTGTGTCAGATGGCACTGTTCAACAATGTCCACAAGCAATACATCGACAGGAACACATAACCTTCACAAACATGTTATGGGTCCCTCTCAAATTATTAAACACCAACAAGAAGAAAAATACAATCAATAAAACAATATTTTATGTGATACATGTTTTATCCTTGCCATCAATATTGTCCGTAACTCAATGTCATGCCACGGTCCCTGCAGTTGCCACGGAAATAAAAGACAATCAACTTCGGTTCCTAGAACCATCAACTTGGGACCCGTCTTCAAACTCGGTGAATACTGTTTCAATATCAGTCAGCCTCTCTGACCCTTCCTTTCCGAGGAGATTGATCATACCCTTTACAATTTCTAAATCATCATGTTTATTTCATGAATGATTCCGTCCAAAAGCATGTTCAAGTTATTTATCATTTTCCATGTGTTTTTCCAGTTTATTTGTAGAACATACATTTATCACTCGATCCACGTAATTAGTATCGTCGCAGGGTATTGGTAACGGGGGTGATTGAGAATATGTTTCGTAACACTGTCATTATGTTTTCTCATTATGCCATTGTCCAGTGCCTAATAGAAGGAATTCAAACTGTGAATGATAAAATTTCGGCTTTGCGCACACATCAACTATATTGGGATTCCTACCCTGAACCAACCAATAGGGGATTCAAACCCTGAACCAACCAATAGGGGATTCCTACCCTGAACCAACTAATAGGGGATTCCTACCCTGAACCAACCAATAGGGGATTCAAACCCTGAACCAACCAATAGGGGATTCCTACCCTGAACCAACCAATAGGGGATTCCTACCCTGAACCAACCAATAGGGGATTCAAACCCTGAACCAACCAATAGGGGATTCCTACCCTGAACCAACCAATAGGGGATTCCTACCCTGAACCAACCAATAGGGGATTCAAACCCTGAACCAATAGGGATTCCAATAGGGGATTCAAATCCTGAACCAACCAATAGGGGATTCCTACCCTGAACCAACCAATAGGGGATTCCTACCCTGAACCAACCAATAGGGGATTCAAACCCTGAACCAACCAATAGGGGATTCAAATCCTGAACCAACCAATAGGGGATTCAAACCCTGAACCAACCAATAGGGGATTCCTACCCTGAACCAACCAATAGGGGATTCCTACCCTGAACCAACCAATAGGGGATACAAACCCTGAACCAACCAATAGGGGATTCAAACCCTGAACCAACCAATAGGGGATTCAAATCCTGAACCAACCATTATGGGATTCAAACATTGAACCACCAGCCACTGGATTTACATGTATATCAACTACATTGGGATTCAAACCCTGAACCACCAACCATGAGATTTAAACTTTACCAGGATTCAAACTCCATCCCTGGTGACACAACCTACTGCACTAACCATTGGACAACCAGCCAACACTACTGGAGACTGGGATCAAACCTGATCTGCTGAATTGACTGCATCCACAGGGTGCATACAAAACTGACAAAGAGGTGCTTATAAAATCATACCTGAGATTAATCTGTTTTCAGAGTATGAGCGGTGGTTGTCAAAAGTCAAAGAAAATTTAAATTATTGATAATTGTTGCAAGGCAGCTATAAACATTGACTACTTTCTGTCAAATATATGTGAACAATCTGAAGTATATGGGTGCAATAAAATTAATTATATCACAAGATTGGCCTGGAATGTGGATGTTTATTAGAGGAGAGCATCAAATGGATAAATTCGGAAAGTCTATTTTTTATATGTTAATTCTTTTTTAAATCTTGCATCATGTCTTGATACTTAAGGAAGATTATCATTAACATCAAAATGTCAATGTTTTCTTTCATAAGCGTCACTTGCAGAAATGTTTATTGGTGATTTTATGATGAAGAGTACTACTTTATCTACCACATTATCGCCATGTAAAGAGGCTCCAAAAACAAGCAAAGGTAGGAACACGATATTAAGACACTCAATATCCTTTAGAAATCCATATGTCATATCTTCCTCAGAACTAATGATATTGAAGTGAATTCTAGTCTAGACCTCAGATGAATCTGATCAAGGTAACATGAGATTTATCACGGAGTATATGAAACAGGAGCAGAATTAATCATTCCTGTCATCGTTAATGAGCGCTATATCTCAGGTTGTGCACCAATATTGATATTCCAGTATCAAACATGGATGCTCTGATACCGCCGAGATGCGACACAGAGACGGACAAGATGGGAGCCAAGACGAGCCACCACTAATTAGTCTCATTAACGCTCAACTTCCCTTTCCAGGCTCGTTCCTCAACACTATCTCGAGGTACATCTAATCTTGTCAAAATCTCCCGCATGTCCCTAAAGTTTTACACTTGAGAAATTACACAGAAAAGGTGCAACTAAATTTTCAGGAACCAAACATGATGATTATTAGTTTTATCATTATCATTATCTAGTGTCTGGTAGACAAGACAGTATCAAAATTCTTCTGTAAAACATATTCCGTATGAAGTGATCCATTGCATCATCACAGAAAATTGTCCCTTTCTTCCCTCGCAGTACATCAAAGCCTTGTCTGAGAAAGCCCTGTCATTAAAACATCTCCTTCCCTGTCTCAAAACTCATAAACGTATGTGGAAGTATGAAAAACTGAAATTTACAACCACTGAGGAGACAATTTGTTGATTACACCTGTCAGTACGTGAGTTTGTCACTGATAACAAGAAATGTGCGACAGTTATCTTTGTGCCGAGGCCTTGTCGCCTAAGGTGACCCCAGCGATGACCTTTACGTGTTGCGAGTATTAACTTCACTGGCCCCTTTCAGAGGCTACAGGAGGGGAGTCGTTGAAGGTGATACCTCTCTCGAAAGGCAAACCAAATGTTGTGCTTTCCCTTTGACTCGCTGTTCTTCCCTCTTTCATCTGTTGTTCATTGTCAATTGACATTTGTTGATAGCAGGGGTTTGGATGTCAAAAGACAACTGTTTGAAACTGGAGCTGTTAGCTCGGAGCTGTCCCTTCATTGTCTGAGCTGGCTCGTATTCAGGTCGACTTGTAGCTTTAGTTTCAGTGTTGCAAAAAAGTAGTTTCTCTGTGGTTATTCGTATACTGTAATCAACTTAATGTGCCGCGGGGTTCCAGTCACAGGGCGTTTATTAGGATGGAAGCTAGGATGTGTTTACATCCTCACGGTGCTGCCATGTTGTCATTATCTACAAAGTGTGTCAGTGTGTCAGAGTGAGTGAGTGAGTGTGAGCATGTGTCAGAATGTCTGTGTGTGTTCGTGTGTCTTTGGGAGGTTAAACATTTGAACAGAATAAGTACAAATAGTGGCACATCATCATCATCATCATCATCATCATCATCATCATCATCATCATCATCATCACCACCACCACCGTCGTCATAAACATCATCATCATCATCATTGACATAAACATCATCATCATCAATGTCATAGCATCATCATCATCATCAATGTCATAACATCATCATCATCATCATCATCATCATCATCATCATCATCACCACCACCACCGTCGTCATAAACATCATCATCATCATCATCATCATTGACATAAAAATCATCATCATCATCAGTCATAACATCATCATCATCATCATCATCAATGTCATAACATCATCATCATCATCATCATCAATGACATAACATCATCATTATCATTGTGATCACATTGTGATAATTGTAATCAACATCGTCATTGTCGCCATCATCGTTGTCATCAACATTGTCTTCTCCAACATCCTCAATATCGATATCACAATCAACATTGTCATCATCATCGCTATCAACATCGTCATCACCAGCATTGTGATCATTGTTAGCAGTGTCATATCACCTTCCCATCCAACTTTACAAATTTATATATTTGTGTGACAGAGTTATTATTTATTTATTCCATTTTATTAATTTCGTAGGAAGATACACATTAACATAGCTAGCACTTGCCCCATCATTTTCTCCATAAACCTTTTAATCATAATTTGATAGTTTTGGTTACAAATGGCGCCGTGTGAAGTTGTTCATGTGATTTGGTCACACGAGTCCTTGATCATCAGACGATAAAATGGGATGATTTGAACCATCCAATCCCCATTGTGGTCAGTTCTCACAAACGCACACAACTTGAATCCCTGGGGGGAAAGGTGGGTGGGGGGATCATAATTTAAGTACCATGAAGAGATTTCACCTCTTGAGAAAATCTTGACAATGAAAATATGGGAAGATTCGAAACACATTCACCAACAATAAACATTTTTGGTCAGTACACTGAAATATCCCTTGTGACAAAATGTACTAACATTGAAATAAAAAATACCAATAAAAAAACCTGATTGTTTACATGACACTAGACACCGTCCAATAGTATCTGCCCATAGCCTGGAGATGGCAGATTACAGGAATCGCCAGATCTCCACGTTCTCAATTCCCGACACTTGAGCTATAATATGGTATATTAAGGCTGTGGCATGGGGGACTTGTTGCTTGGAAGTGGAGCTATTTCACCGTAACTGTTAAATGGAAAACACTTGTGACATGAATACTTAATGCACAACTGACTGATGGGCCGATATGATGAATCAGCAATATTTCAGATGTCAGCCTGGAGCTAAAGAACCAGCTGACTGTGAACGTGTCACAAACCGTTTGGGTCTGATGCTACACCAGCTCTGCCAGGCTAGGGTCTCCAAAAGTAGAGTGAGTGAGTCTAGTTTTACGCCGCACTCAGCAATATTCCAGCTATATGGCAGCGGTGTATTAATAATCGAGTCTGGACCAGACAATCCAGGGATCAACAACATGAGCATCGATCTACGCAATTGGGAACTGATGACATGTGTCAACCAAGTCAGTGAGCCTGACCACCCGATCCCGTTAGCCGCCTCTTAGGACAAGCATGGGCTCTAACCCGGACCTTCACAGGTATCCAAAAGAAGACCTACATGTCTCCAAAAGAAGAGGTTACATCAAGTCACGAAAGGGGTCTACAAGGGTCTCCAAAACAAGGGTCTACACATCCTTCCAACAGGAGTTCTACATTGGTTTACAAAAGAAGGGTCTGCATGACCCTCGAAAAGAAGGGTCAACACAGACTTCCTGAAGTTGGTTGATATGGATCTAAAATTAAGGAGCTATATGTAACTCCAACAGAAAGGTCTACATGGGCTTCCAAAAGGAGGGTCTACAGAGACTTCCTAAAGAAGGTTGATATCGATCTAAAACATAAGGGGCACCAAAACAAAGGTCTACATGGGCTTCCAAACAGGTTTGTCCAGAGTTCCTGATCCTGCATCTACATCTCACCCACCACACATCACTAATTGACTGGACATGTTGTCCATTTGAATAACCCAGCTTAAAGCCATAGTACTAAGCCTCTGTAAACCCCAATGTACTCAGAAGCCACACACGCATGTTAATGTCGCAATGTACAATGACAAGGGTCGTCAATATCGGAATAAACGAGCTATTCCAGTCCAGAGAACACAGAGCAAAATCAATGTAAACAAATCAATTCCTTTTACTAAACGTTCATATCAAACCCACAGCATTCCACCACAAATGTGGGTCAGTATCGAAACCAGGTTCTTCTCAATCTACCCAATCCCCTGCCAACTTTTGTTCCACGTTGACGTCATTTATATCCCGATTATGTGGGAATGGTCAACCTTAAATAATTATGGTAACCTCCTGTGGATTTGATTGAATGGCTACAAACACTGTTGACACAAAAACTGTTACATTATGTTTCAGATTTAACCCATAACCTCTGACCTTTCTAAAGGTCACAAACCTGGCAATTTCGCCTAATGATAGCAATAGAGTCATTTCAGTGTTGCAATTGTTCAAAAGGCCAAAAGCAATATGTCCACACAATGCTGCATTTGTGTTGTAACACAACAATTGTGTTCAGCGACACAATGGATCATAACCTGTGTTTATCACCCGGCGTTGTAGTTTCCATTTATCACAACATGTTCCAGTTTCCACCATGATAAGAAAAAATTAAGTCGTCTCTCATCAGGGCTCTAGATAATTTTTCAACATGAGGAGTACGTACTCCTTATTTTTTAAATACAGGAGTACTGGAAAACCTTAAGAGTACATTTGGAGTACTGAATGGAATTTAATGGAGTATGTGATCTTGTGTTTTGTTTCATATATGCACCACAGCATTGCTACTCTTTTGTAAACAGGTAAAAAACAATAAAACAATACTTTTTTCAGATAAATACGTCTGTAAATGATTCTAAGATGGTACACCATTGCTGTGCTGCGTATCTGCTACTGTTTCTAAATTATTTCCTACCGTATCGTGCATATTTTTTATCCGTACATACGCCCATACGGCCCTTATCTGGAGCCCTGCTCGTGTTTGGCACAGCAATGATCCATGTCCTGGTTGGACATACGATTAGCTTCGACGGTTTCACATGAACTGAACACTAACTTATATTGTCTCTACATTGAAAGTAATTATTGATCATTGACGGTATTGTCTTCAACAACACTGAGGTGTTAATATCTTCTGTACTTCAATTCTTTTCAAATTGTCCGTGCTGTCAAATATCAGGATTGAATCACCTACTGAAATATATTTTAACGAACACTTATGTTGGTAGGTCACTGATATTGTGAAACTTGTGTTCCATTTTATTTAGATTATCAGGGTTAAAGTTCAAACCTCCTTTATTTTCGACTTTGGAACACAAACCACGCATTTCAACAAACCTGCTGAGTCATCATATCTCATTTCCAGCCTTTCCCAAAATAGGTCGAGGACATCACATAAATTTATTACCAGAGATGAATTTGATTTTCAGCGACACTTAATCAAAGTGGAATATATTTGCATGCACCCAAGGGTCTCGTCTCAGTATCGTCGACTGTCGGACATAACAAATATGACATGTACGACATCATTCTATCTTCAAGCTATGCAAATACAAGCACTGCCTCCTTCAACGCCTGTATTTAGACTAACGCTGTATGACAACCAACAAACTGGGTCATCTTGACTTTGTCAAATTCATTAAAATATATACGACTTAAATTAATATTGACAGGCGACTCAGTGATTACTTTCCAGTAACTGATATGTTCTATTTATCAATTTCTTTCTTTTCATTTGCACATTTATAATAAAAAAAATAATTTTAAAAAAAAATATGTGAGTGGATTAACTTTTTTCTTACTCCATTAAAACACGTAACTGTTACCTTGTTAAGGAGTACATGTAATGAAGAGTGAGTGAGTGAGTTTAGTTTTATGCCTCTTTTAGCAATATTCCAGCAATATCACATGAGGGGACACCAGAAATGGGCTTACCACATTCTACCCATGTGGGGAATTGAACCCGGAACTTTGGCGTGCGGAATGAACGCTTTAACCACTAGGCTACCCCAGCGCCCCACATGCAATAATGAAATCTGGTTTCTATACTCAATGTCTATACAGACATTTTGTCAATTTACCTGACAAGCAAACCATTCAGTCTATTTTCAGAGAGCTGGGGACATAGACTGAACGAAACAGTGTAAATATTGTATGTTGGGGGTCCGTGTGCCCCCTCCCAGAGATTGTGATTGTGTACTGTCACTCCATGACAGAGGACTGTAAATCTTCCCAAATTAGTACCCCCATCTCAGAGTCTAACGGACAGACAAGTCTTTTGTGCCCACTAATTCAACATATGGAACAACAAGACGTGTGTTCATGTTGTTGTTCCAGACTTTTGTCAACAAACCGCCATTGTGGCTAGGTCTCCTCCCCATGCTGATGTGTAACCCATGTTGTCATACAAAGACAAAATCGAAATAATTGGTCCGTATGTACCAATCACGTGACCCAAGCCATCCAGGTATCGCTGCCGATCGGAGCAAATACACAAACAAGCTATACCAATTGGTGCTGTTGTGTTGTCTGTAGTTTACCCGTTATATTACAGCCTCGCATTGGGCTGTGAAGATCATTGTTTTTTTTCAAATTAATTCAAACCCAGTAAACTCAGTGAGATTGTAATTTGTCGGTTATTTGGGACAGCGAGGGTTTTCAGAGTCAGAAATATCATGTGAGCCTGTAAAACGTTGAGTGATGTAGAGGCGGACCAATGGCTAAGAGCATGAACAGTAATAAAGATGTGTGTGTGTGTGTGCGTGTGTGCATCTGTGAGAGAAAGAGAGTGTGTGAGTGAGTGAGTGAGTGAGTGAGTGAGTGAGTGTAGTTTCCATTTAATAGCGATATCCCACAAAATACCATACCACAACAGTGACTGAGACCACAAGTGCTTATCTTATACATTCAATGCCGAGTGTCAGTGTATCATTATGCAGCTTTTGTTTTGACCCCTACAGGGTTCATACAGGGCTCAAACCACAGCCTTCCCCATTCCCTGTGGCCTACCCTTGAGGCCAATCAGGCAGTGATCCATGTTTAAAAGCACTTGGACACCCAGTGGTTGACAGCATGAATATGATTAACAGGGCACCTGGTGGCCAATAATATGAACGATGATCCACGTTAAAGGCACAGACACCTGGTTGTTGATATGCATACCAATCCACATATAAGGTTGACCAGGAGGATGGAGGGTCGGTAGAATGAACACCTGACCATGTGTACTGGCATGTGTTTAACGCCTCTGGAACCACTGTACACCAACCATTGGTTGGCTCCTTCATAAAAAGTGAAAACTGATGATCAAGCATGAAATATAATTCAGGGACAGTGAGCTTTAGCCTGGCCGATTCAGCCCTAATGTCCCAGGTGAATTATTGCAGGCTCCAAGGTAGTTTTTGCTGACTTTCGATTAAGTTTCAATCTATAACTTGCTCTCAAAAGATCAAGACAAAACCGTGTCGTGTAGTATTGACATTCTGTGATCAATAAGTCGCGAGTATTCACCATCGAGGGCTCCTACACAGTAAACCTCTCTCGCCATTTCATATCACAACCACTGCCAAACTCTCCCTCATACAACACAACAACACCCCTTCTCCTTATATTTAACATCATAATTAGGTGTTTCACTACCAATAACATCCCCTCAACCTCCATTTGCAGAAAACATGTAACTATTTCACATTGCTAGCTCTTATCTTTTCCCTTAACCAAAACCAAACAATGCTTCATCCAAACAACAGCAGACTTGGGGCAAAACAGGAGCAGTGTTTGCACAACCCTGGCCAGGGAACGCATTTTCAGTTTACCGTTCACAATACAGGCCTTGATGTTCAAGACTAACGGCCAAAGGACAGAGAATTTTATATTTGATCTTTTCCCCTGATGTGATGTATAGAAAATACAGTTTGTCAAGCAATAACTATGTTTGATTAAACTCAGATAGAGTCTCATTCTGATCACAGCTCCTTACTGGGTTAAAATTCCTGTGTTGGTAGATAGGACCTTCTCTTGGCGGTAGGACGGATGGTATGCAGCAATATGTTACATGCTCATAAATCTATATGTTTGTCGACTGTCTCTGCAAATCATATTGTGATTCTGAGCCAACTTGTCACAGGCTTATTGTAGGATTATGGGTTTGACAAATGTCGAATATCATTACGAAGTCTAAAGTTAAAATGACTTAATGGTTCATCTTAATAAATTGTCATGTTTTATGTGATATTTTTATATGGAAATATTTTGAGGGCAATAAAAGCAAAATTATAAGTTTATTACAACTTATGTTTTTCTCACTAGGGAAAGGGAGAAATGATATTGGTCTGAATATAAGAAAAGATTCAGTATACTTTTAGCGAACGACTGCAAATAAATCAAGATCTATATAAGATATGTTTTCACACATATCAAATCCATCAGGAAACATCTCTCGACCGAAATCCATTACTCCAACACTGCAAGAAACACCATTGCCCTTGTCATGCAATGGGCGCTGTCTCTCAGACCCTAAACCATATTATTGTCATTCCGCCCAACCCTTTTCAAAATGCTAAAGCCCCAAATGCAGAAAGTTTAGATTTTTCTCAGGTTGTCAATCACCCAACTTCCAGGAGCTCCATTAAATGGAGTTTTCTCTGTCAAAATTATAAATTTTCAGATAATAAGCATTAGTATACCATTCTTTGTGTTCAAATGTTGAATTACATCCTGGCTGACTGAGTAATGTTTTGCATGACTTCCCACAGTGGGCACAACAAGGACAACATATTTCATCGAGACGGCACACACTGCTTCCCCAACCACGACACGGCACACATTGCTTCCCCGACCACGACAAGGCACACACTGCTTCTCTGACCCAGCACCGCACAAAGTGCTTCCCAACTACGTCACCGCACACAGTGCTTCCCCGACCATCACACGTAACACACTGGTTCCACGACCGACACGGCACACACTTCTTCCCAGAACAGTATATGTCTTATTACTAAATTTTCATAAAACAATTATTAAAACTGCATATGTGACATTGATGTCGCTGCTAGTACTACCGAGTGCAGTTGCATATATGTGCTATATAGGTATCGAAACATGCTGTCACATTGGATGGCGTTGACGGTTTTGGCAAACAAAACATGCAATGTTACATTGAGGAGGTTTGTCAATAGTCGGCCTTTGGGTCACCATGTTTTATATTCCAATGATGAAAGGACCGCCTCCGTGGTGTAGTGGTTAGAGCATCCACCCGGAGAGCGGAAGGTCGCGGGTTCGATCCCCGACCGCGTCATACCAAAAGACGTTAAAATATGGTACTTGTTGGTCCCACACATACATACATACACATCGTCATATGAGCGAAATATTCTCGAGCACGACGTAAAACCCAATTTCACCTCACCTCACCTCCAATGATGAAAACACATGCTGCACTGTTTCTACAAGTTTCATGGCTATCAGTTAATATCAAATACAATGCTACCTTCAACCAGCAGATACATATAAAAAAATGTTTGTCGATACAGATGATGTCAGAAAAATAAACAATTATTAGTTCTCTGTTAATAGTAACGAGTGACGGAGAGAGGAGGCAACTGATGACTAAGTGAGTGAGTGAGTTTAGTTTTCGCTGCTTTTAGCAAGATTCCAGTGATATCCCAGTGGGGGACACCTGAAATGGGCTTCACACATTGTACCCATGTGGTGACTGAAACCTGGGTTCGGCGTGACGAGTGAACGCTTTAACCACTAGACTACCCCACCGAGCCAAGAGAATGATGAAGGATGGGTTTATCAGAGATCTATCGGGTAGGCATTTTTGTCAATTACTACTCCTTTCTGCAGTACTGAAGTGTATGTAGGAATCTCATGATTTTCTATTTTCTTCACTTCATCTTTATAACTTGGTTTGGAGTTTTTGTTAGAATAGTCATTCCAACATGTTGTCTAAGATGAGGTGACACATGAAACCAGTCAAGTGTTTGTCTTGTAAGTAAATGTCACTGGTAGACATTAGGGAACAACGTCTTCTTTGTCCCCAGACTCGGCACACGACATCCATGCTGTGACAGACGCTGTAAAGGTCGTTACATGGAGAGTGTGTTGATACGTCTGGCGAAGAACACTGGTGGAATCTCCTGGCCTCATCCTTCACTGATGCTGTTGTTGATGTCTATTTCAACATGTTTTTAAGGTGTCACCATCGCCATGACAATATTTATCATGTTTTCTCTTGTCGCTATCTAGCTGTTCTTGAACAATACTTGCACTCATTCTCATTTCGTAGTATGGTCAGTTGTTATCAGTGTGTTTACCACCACCACCACCACCACCACCACCACCACCATCATCATCATCATCATCAATTTTCATTAAATTTGTAATCATCTTTCTGTCATGGTAACATCATCATCATAATTATCATCGTTGTCATCGTCGTCATCATCATCATCATAGTCATCATCATCATCATCATCATCATCGTCATCATCATTGTCATCGTCATCATCATCTTCATCATCATCATTGTCATCATCATCATCATCATCATCATCATCATCCACAACAACCGCAATTATCATTATTACCATTATCATCAACCACAAAAACAACAATACAAACAATGGTCATTGTTGCCACTGTTTTTGTTTAATTTGTCATCAACTTTCTGTCATGCTCATGTTATCGTCACATTCATCATCATCATCATCATCATCATCATCATGGTAATGTAGTTCAAGGCCACCATCAACTCTATCCAACAAAGAGATGACGTCATTGCAACAACAAATTCAATCATTACTCCTGCAATATCAGAATGCCCAACATAAAGTAAATACCGATAAATCCAAACAATGGAGAAAAAAACCACATTATAAAAAATGGTTATCAAGCTGTTGTGCCCATCCAGCCAGTCAAGTCTGATACAACTTACACAAGAATGTCATTTGCAAACCAGCTCAACCTGCCCTCATGCTAGGAGAGTATCCATCACATATGCACGCTCAAAGGAGATACCAGTTAGACTTGATCAACAAAAGAGCCCTTTGTTTCCCAGAAAGCTTTTTGGATAAACCAGCCACTAAACGATTCTTCAGACTGGGAGAGGAAGGAGTCTATTACCATGCTGTACGTTCAGATACACCATGAAAGTTCGTATTGGAGCAATTACTTCGGAACTTGATGAGAATGTTGATGTAAAGATGAGGTCAATTAAACTTGATGCTTTGATGAATTCAGATGTTGTAGTACACAAAAATACCACTTAAATTGGACGCTGATAAACTCTAAAAGACTAAACTTCATAGGTGAGGCGGCCTCTTCGAAATACTGGGTTCTATATTTCAGTTTCCACATCACGGGAGGTACAAACACAGCACCCATACATTTTCAAAATGACCTTTGAATGTATAACTGACTGAGTTTTGGTTTTACGCCGCTTTTAGCAATATTCCAGCAGTATCACAGCACACCAGATATGTCCACCATTGTGCCCATGTGTTTCGAACCCGGTGTGACGTGAGCTTTAACCACTGAGGCTACCCCACGCTTTTGAATGTGAGACGCTGTTGGTGAGTGAGTGAGTGAGTGGAGTGAGTGAGTGAGTGAGTGAGTGAGTGAGTGAGTGAGTGAGTGAGTGAGTGAGTGAGTGAGTGAGTGAGTGAGTGAGTGAGGTTTATGGCTGCTTTGAGCAGTATATTTAATTCTACACTCCTGGCATGCTAAAGGGAGGCTACTCTGCACAGCGACTTGCATGCAGTATATGACAGCTCAACACACTGCGGTCACCCACAAGCAATACACCGATGTTCCCGATATCTTTTTCAGGTTGCATTCGAATCATTTACAGAATAAAACCAGAAGTAAACAGCGCAATCAACAAACTTCACCAACTTCGCGAAGGCAATCTCAACAACACAGTCAGTCTATTACTCGTCTTATCAAACTTTGATTGTAACCATCTCTCGTCGGAAACTTTGATTCCACATCCACATCAACGTCAACCTCCGCACCGACAAAGCAGTCCAAGGGGAAACAAGTAAACTGTTCCTCTTAATCTTTTGATGAAGTTCAATTCCAAGAGAGATTGATTTTAAACACGGTAAAAGCCTGTCCTCAGTCCCTGCCCAAGTTAATGGAGTAGTTCCATGGCTCCTACAAGACTGCTCATTACTCCATCAACGAGGAACACAGGGCAATCAATGTCCACCGAGACCTTTAGTCACACAGGTAGACAAGCTGTCAATCAAGACATACACCTGCGGGCACAGAAACACCCAGGTAATCACTAGAGTGATTGCTCTTGACATGACACGAACAAGACACGACCGTGGCGCAATTTGGAATTAAACTCAAGCACCAACTCCTTCCATTTGACAATTCTTTTATCCTCAACAAAAGGAAAATATGGCCTTGCTTCAACATAACATTTACAATTTAAGTCCCATCCTTCATGCATGTTCGTTGCTTTTTTGAACCAAGAAAACACATCGTGGAGATTTCAAATGTAACCTCTGGTAGGCCATCAGTTGATTGCTGCGTTCTACTTCAGATTATTACAGGGATGTGAACGCTGAGATGAAATTCCTGCCAAATGACACTCAAAGATGAATATGTACAAATATTCTTTTGATTTTGTAAAACCATTCCCGGACAGATTTGTCACCCAAGTGAAAACTGGCAAATAGTTCCTTGGAAAATAGTTTTCATCAGTCACACAAATATGTGGATGCAAATTACAAAACTCAAAGTGTGAAAAAAACCTATTTTGTCAGTATAAACATATTTGAGTGTCATTCCTTCTGAGTACTTTATCATCTCTCCATACACAGCAAATTAGCAGATATCTCTCATGTCCACCTCTTCTGATAAAGGTCAGTTGAAGTGAAATTATGAAAACTGGAAATAGAAGCTTATCGAAGTGTAAAATTAAAAATCATAAGCTTGTGATTGTCAGACAATATATCAAGGAAGATTGAAATAATCTGGATGTGGCAAGTTGGAGCTGACAAACAATACAACAACAGGGTATGAAGACATTGAACCTCACGTCAAAATCGTCATTTTCGGTGGTTTGTAGAACCACAAAGCTATTTTAGTTCTACAATTGTGGAAATAAATTTCAAAATGTTAACACAGAGCTGGCTTTCTGGAATGGAGATGGAATGGGCACCCATGTTACCATGACAGCAAACTCAAAATTCCATTATGGATCTGAATTCATCGTTGATATTTTCCATCCATTTTCCATTTTATCCATCCAATCAACGAAACAAGACTTAATAGTAAACCATGCTGAAGAAATACTTCAACACTGTCGAAGTGAGTGAGGTTATTTTTATGCCGCTTTTAGCAATATTCCAGCAATATCACGAGGGAGTTATTTCACACAATGTGCCGATGTGGGGAATCTAACCCGGTTTTCGCATGATGAGCTTAACGCTTTAACCACTATTGCCCCGAGCAATGTTGATTAATAATCTAATCATAATCGGGCATTTAAATGCACTGCCACAGTTATAGAGCCTACGCCACATACAGAACATGGGCTTCATACAAACATGTGCATACAGGGAGCCTGGTGCATGTGGGGAGGATACATACAGAACCAGGGCCTACATACAGAACATACAGGAGCCTGATGGAACATACAGGAGCCTACATACAGAACTTTAACCCTACTACAGAACTACAGGAGCCTACATGCAGAACATACAGAGCATTGTACAGGAGCCTACATACAGATGTTGAACATTAATAATCATAATCATACATCAGAACATACAGCCTACATTTAAATGCACTACAGAACCACAGTTATACAGAGCCTACATACAGAACATACAGGAAGCTACATACAGGAAGTCAACACATTTCCTTCAACAGAAACAAATATAAAAAATATAAAAATACACATTTGAGATTGTTATTTATATAAAACAAGTGCCACTTTAAACGTTGATCACAGAGCTTAGAGCAGGACATTTTAGACTTACACAGAATCAACCTGTAGTCAAGACAGGCTAATTGAATCACTACGACAGAGGGATCGAAATTTTATTAAATAAAGACGAGAGATCCTAATGGTGCAGAGACTACCTCTGGTTACCAAGGAAACAGTTTAATGACAGTTATTAGAGTTTGTAGAATTCTTTGACTCTCAAATAATGTGAAATCAGAAAAAAAAAGATTTTTTACATTTTTACAGACAAAAATGATTTTCTTAATCTACAGATTGGAAATATAAGATATCTGACAGATGAATCATCATTTCATTTTGAAAAGTTGAAATATTTGATGTAGAAATTTCAGCTTTCATGATGATCAAAGTTTGACTTGATATCTTTTCCTGTGATTTCAAACACAAGAAAACTGAAACAACTACTGCTTGTCATGATTACAGAGTCATTTTTTCAGAATTAATTTTAGATAAAAGATGATTTCATAACATGTTTTGCTCTGATGTGATGACTGACGGTACGTTAGCAAATTTCCTTGACAAAATCGATGAGGATTATTACAACAATGCTTACGAGCCCTATATCATCAACAACATTGCCAAGCCTGGCCAGGGATTACATTCCGTCAAAGTAATCACAGAAGCAAAGGCAAGTTCAAACATTTTAGCTGTCCACAATTGTAAATTTTAAGATAAGAGATTCCTACAGTTGATATCCAGTCATCATCCAAACATATTTTTAACATGGTGGCTTATGTTTTTGTATGTAAGTTGTTTAACCCGACAGAACATGGTGGCTGATGTTTTTGTTTGTAAGTTGTTTAACCCGACAGAACATGGTGGCTGATGTTTTTGTATGTAAGTTGTTTAACCCGACAGAACATGGTGGCTGATGTTTTTGTTTGTAAGTTGTTTAACCCGACAGAACATGGTGGCTGATGTTTTTGTATGTAAGTTGTTTAACCCGACAGAACATGGTGGCTGATGTTTTTGTTTGTAAGTTGTTTAACCCGACAGAACACGGTGGCTGATGTTTTTGTATGTAAGTTGTTTAACCTGACAGAACACGGTGGCTGATGTTTTTGTATGTAAGTTGTTTAACCCGACAGAACATGGTGGCTGATGTTTTTGTTTGTAAGTTGTTTAACCCGACAGAACACGGTGGCTGATGTTTTTGTATGTAAGTTGTTTAACCCGACAGAACATGGTGGCTGATGTTTTTGTATGTAAGTTGTTTAACCCGACAGAACATGGTGGCTTATGTTTTTGTATGTAAGTTGTTTAACCCGACAGAACATGGTAATCAGCTGTCTCCACACGGAGTAAGTTTGTTATCTATTAATATTCAGCAATACGTTGGAGTCGACACAAATCTGTCTCATCAATAGCATCCCTCTGATTCAACATCATGTGCAGGTGAGTGAGCGAGCGAGCGAGAGTGAGTGAGTGAGTGAGTGAGTGAGTGAGTGAGTGAGTGAGTGAGTGAGTGAGTGAGTGAGTGAGTGGTGGTGAGTGGTGAGTGAGTGAGAGTGAGTGAGTGAGTGAGTGAGTGAGTGAGTGAGTGAGTGAGTGAGTGAGTGAGTGAGTGAGTGAGTGAGTGAGTGAGTGTGAGTGAGTGAGTGAGTGAGTGAGTGAGTGAGTGAGTGAGTGAGTGAGTGAGTGATGTGAGTGAGTGAGTGAGTGAGTGAGTGAGTGAGTGAATCAGTGGGTGAGCGAATGAGTGAGTGAGTGAGTGAATCAGTGGGTGAGCCAATGAATGAGTGAGTGAGTGAATCAGTGGGTGAGCGAATGAGTGAGTGAGTGAGTGAGTGAGTGGGTGAGCAAATGAGTGAGTGAGTGAGTGAGCGAGCGTTGTCACTGTATCAGCTTAATGTAGGAGGACACCCTGAAGTGATGCGTGTCTGAGAATACCCCCCCTCACTGAGCTACAGATTCCTATGTTGACAAGCTGATGTTGCCGCCAACACACAAGTGCAAGAAGGTGAAGAGCTGGATGCTCACTGGCAGTACTGTTATCTTTACAACTTATTGTGTGCCATCGACAGTGATGAGGTACCTCTGACAACGTTCAGCACACTTCTGAACAACACAAGCCCTGCCCATTCTATCTCAAGCCAATCGATTAACAGGCTAACTTTGCCTAATTTTCCTTTCATTTAAGAAGAAATACGAAAAACAAAAATACATTTTTAGCCAATCAAATACCAAATAAATGTTTGAAATATATTTTTTTCGTCTTGGACAGTCAGAACATTCTCTATATGCCCTTGTAATCAGAATACCACAGGGCACCCTGACCTCGGTTTTTGTGGTCCAATCTCCAGACTCGAAAGGCCATCCGGCCATCACACATATCATGTGTGAAATTGGCCCAGGTTTAATTTCCTGAAGTCTTTGGACCCTTGAAAAGTCACAAGCATTGCAAAGCTAAAAACTACTTTCCATCAGACCAACAAAAATAATTTAAAAATACCCAACTTCACTGACCCATAAAAATATATGGACTATGGACACACAACATGTCTATCTTTTCCTCTCTGCTTTAAAATCCGCTCACAAAAACATTCAGATTTAAGCCCAATTCAAATCCATTTAAAAAAACACAAAGCTTTGAATGAGAGTGTTTACGTGCGGCCAGACGGTGGTAGTACAATCATCCACATTGATTCCAAAACATCAGCATCTACACGCCCGTCGATCATTGCCCGTTCTGACCACCAGGTAGCGCTCTAACTCAGCCTGCCTGCCGACCAAACCAGGATCAAAGCCAGGAACACTCACGTCCACATATGGCTGGTAAATGGATTACAGAGCCTGCTGCGAGTCCAACTGCCCAATGCTGCATCAAATTGGCCAGATGAAAATTGACAATATAATGACCACTCGGACGGTGACTTATCCAATTTCTTTTCCAGACATAGAAAAAAACAGGGGTTATTTGAGGTGTGGGTGCCCTCACAACCGCTTATTGATCGAACATCCATGCTTCAGTGTCCGGACAACAGGCTACTTCGTGGAGGCACCACTGATCTGATGTACATTCTGTACCTATTACCACACTTACAGGTCCATCGTTACATCAATTGATTTTGTAACTAAATATCTGAAGACCATTCATTTCAAGTCCAGCTTTGTTCTCTAAAAAACACTACCGTGTAAAAGGTTAATTATCTTTGAAAACATCAAATGAAAATGTTACACTGAATAATTCATTAAATCAAATTGCAGTTTTGTGACGCTACTTCTTTTTGTGTTGCCCCACAGGATGCAGTAATCTTTACCCATAATGCCCAACACAACTGATCGTATACAATATCTTCAGGTAATACAGTATTCCAAACAACAAAGAAACAACGAAGTGCTAGGTTTGCACGAGATCATATTTTTCATGACCTTGTCAATGCAAATTTCGCTTGAAACAGGGTCAATCTAAACATTTAGTTTGCAATTCATTTAAAACTAAAATATACCAATTTCTATTCAAGCAGCGAAACCAATGATAAATAGACAGGTAACAAATTTACATTCCCTGTTCGACGTATAGATCAAACCTGGGCTATTGCATTCAATACTTGTAACGTAAGACGGCAGTAATCCCATGATGTAATCAATAAATCTTTGTCTCCGTAAAGAGAACTGCTTCTGCACATTTATCGAAGCGAAGAAGGGAAATTCTCTAAAAGGAATTCCAGTTCAGCCGAGGCAAACTGTTCAAACAAATATAAGTGAGTGAGTGAGTTTAGTTTTACGCCACACTCAGCAATAGTCCAGCTATATGGTGGCGGTCTGTAAATAATCGAGTCTGGACCAGACAAACCAGTGATCAACAGCATGAGCATCGATTTGCGCAATTGGAAACCGATGACATGTCTCAACCAAGTCAGCGAGCCTGACCACCCGATCCCGTTAGTCGCCTCTTACGACAAGCATGGGTTACTGAACATCACTATTCTAACCCGGACCTTCACGGGTAACAAATCTAAGACAACAACACTTGTTTATGAACTGCTAAACAAATCAGCACAAACTGACAATAGTGTGAAAAGTCATTTGTAGGGAAATTTACAGGATGAACCATGAGACATGAACTGTCATGACCATCAACCATGACAGCATCAACCATGAGACATGACAGCATCAACCATGACAGCATCAACCATGAGACATGACAGCATCAACCATGAGACATGACAGCATCAACCATGAGACATGACAGCATCAACCATGAGACATGACAGCATCAACCATGAGACATGACAGCATCAACCATGAGACATGACAGCATCAACCATGAGACATGACAGCATCAACCATTAGATGACAGCATCAAACCATGAGACATGACAGCATCAACCATTAGACGACAGCATCAACCACATGACAGCATCAACCATGAGACGTGACAGCATCAACCATGAGATGACAGCATCAACCATGAGACATGACAGCATGACAGCATCAACCATGAGACATGACAGCATCAACCATGAGACATGACAGCATCAACCATGAGACATGACAGCATCAACCATGAGACATGACAGCATCAACCACGAGACATGACAGCATCAACCATGAGACATGACAGCATCAACCATGAGACATGACAGCATCAACCATGAGACATGGCAGCATCAACCATGAGACATGACAGGTCAGCACTGGCCATACAATAAAGTGTATATGTGTGAGTGAGTGAGTTTAGTAATACGCCACTTTTAGCAATATTCCAGCAATATTACGGCAGGGGACACCAGAAATTGGCTTCACACATTGTACCAAGGTGGGTAATCGAACCCAGGTCTTCGGCGTGACGAGCGAACACATTAACCAATCCGCTACCCCACGGCCCTGACCGGACAATAAAGTGTACACGAACAAATTCAGATTCGAGGCTGACTCTATCCTCCAACGATTCAAGAAACCCCAGAGAGGACAATTTATGAACGCAAATAAAGTCATGAAGCTTTTTCTGGATTTCTGTTCCAACATTTTCAGACTACCAATGAAATTCTAAAGTCTGAAATTGAAACGATTTTGTGTATGGTTCTCAAAGGGATTGAAAGTCCTGACGTGGAAATACATTTATTTTGATGTTTTTGTGTTTCTCAGCTTTTCACGCAATCTAACAGCTTCACATGCAGCAACTATAAGTGTGGAGCCCCATTAAATGAGTGTTTAGAAATGGTTTTGGAAATAGATTCAAACAGATAGGTACAGTGACATAGCACACTCTAACATAATCACTTAAACAACCTGTCTTGTCAGTGAACATTTTCAGAATTTCTACTCACTATATCTCCTGGGAAATTTCAAAGACACTTACCAGAAACAAAAACAAAATGCATTAAGCAAAATATCAACCTGATAATCTGTGATGCTTTTTAGCATCATTTCTATCTATCAACACTAAACTAAATCAATTTTAAATTTTGTCAGCTGGGTGAAGATATTCTAACTGAACCAAAACAAGCACTTGCTGAATGAAAACCCGGTCAACATTAAAATACTGTAAATGTTGCTTTCAATAAATGATCAGTAAACAGGTAAATAGTATCAAGTAGACTTGTACCTTGCAAACTGGGCTGGTTATCTTGTAAAACAAGACAGCAAGCTCCTTGATACTCTATCTCAAAGCAATCACACTTTTCCCATTAGAACTATAAAAAAATATGCACTTAAAAAATGATTATTCGTCTCCAAGAGAAGACTCTTCAAACAGCTGTGTATCGTAAAGATGACCTAAGAAAACATCTTAGCTAGAGACTCATTCACCTCAGGTGAAGAGAAATTCAATTATGGGGGAAAATTAAATGGTTTTTACAAATCCTATTTCTGAAAGCATTTACTGATAAGGTACAAATGCTATTTACACATCCAACTTGACGACTATTTAATTACAAAAGGCAGTGTTTCAAAAACATTTGTTTAATTCCTTTTTTAAATTCTAAAAGATATTACTTTTCCATCTTGTCTTACATAGCATCATGTTGTCTATCATACAGAACGTCACACAAAGCGCTTCTCACATTTTTTAAAGATTTTAAAATTCTGTCATATTATACAGCAATAGCGCAGGGTTAAGTCAGTGCCAATACTGTGCAGCTGTTGCACATGTCAAGGAAGTCAACAAAAATATCACTGGTTTTCTTTAAACTTTAGCTTACACTTAAACAAACAAGCTTCGACTTCATTCACAAACTGTTGCCGGCTCCACTTTTTGCTCTTCCCGGAAGCAATTTCTCATTTCCCATGTCTATTTCAACGTGTGAATGAACACATGCTCAGGCGTGTGAATTTCAGAAACTGTATCAGCTTGGTTCAAACTACACCTATTTCCATGGCAACCCATCATTAACTTTTATTCGAAAACATTCCTGAAGAAATTTATGGTGAAACTTGTCAGCATGTTTATGAGAACATAAAAGTACATTTTTTTGTCACATAAAACAGCCCATCAATTAGTGATAAATTACAGCATTGTATTTCAAACCTGCCGTCCTGCTCATCAATAAATGGCCACCTCAAAATCATTGTTGCTTTAAATAGTTGAATCAAGGTCCGGTGAACCAGTGGTTGATAACATGAGCACCAGAACCATATTTACTTTTTCCCAGCTGCCCAATATAAAATCTGATGGCATTGTAGTTCACACAGGAATTCATCATTAAGAACATTAAGAAATAATTGAACTTATCTGCAAATTCCATCAAATTCTGAAAGTTCTGTTTCTTTCCAATTATCCCGTCAAGTTCCGGCAATAGAGAGCCAGAGATGTACTTAACCATGCTTTCTGCAGATACAGGCATTTGATCTGAGATGTTAAGGGAGGTCTACATTCCCCGAGTTGCAAAGTACGATTTATCTGCTAACTGACAGCTATCATCCCCATAATCAGCAAGCCTCTTTATAAGAGAGGGAGACAGCCGTAAAAACCAACATCTTTGTTTAACTTGTAACCCAAGCGAGACGAAGCAAGCACCACACTCTATTGAGCTGGGAGGAATATGTCTGTCAATGGTTCACAACGGTTCACAACCATCTTCTCAGGCGGAGGCACTCTCTGCCAAGATAATTGTCTTCTCATTGAGACAGAGGATCAAAATTTGATGATTAGTTAAAAGGGTTTAAGTTCACGAAAGTTCAGAGAACATATTTTATATGCAACTTTAAATGAATTCTATATCTTACCATGGTCACCTCATATATTACTTCCATGTCATTATACCACATGATTTGTAAAAATTGTTATAATGTACATCATTCATGTGTGAAATGTATCTATATTTCTTGTACCTACTGTGTAAATATTTGTAGCTTATAGAATATTGCCACTGTTTCTTCATGGAAATGGTATGCAATAAATATCTTATCTTATCTTATCAAAAATCTGATAATCAGATGAAAAAGAATATTATTCATTAGTTAATTTATTTCATTTTTCACTGAGCAACGATGAAAAGGTTGTGTATTTGTGTAATGATCCAGTTTTATTTAATATTTTAATTGATTACGTATATTTATGACATAAATGATAAATACTTCGAAAAAATGATATTGCTAGTTTTTATGTCAACATTCTTTACACATGTGTATACATTCGTGGTTTAAAGAATATTGTTGCTGTTTCTGTTGTTTCCATGGAATGCTGTTATAACTCACTCTCAAATAATGAGTCCACACCAAACAAACATATTCTTTAATCTGAACAAACCCATATGGTATATATTCTGTAATATTTACCGGTAAATAATCAGCCCGACAAACCTCTAATCAACACCATCAAGCATACACAGGATATGTCCTTCCTCTGTGCTGAATGGAAGCTCTTATCGAACTCTAATTAAGTCATTGATCAGAAGCCTGGAGATCCTATACGACATGAAGCGTTTAACCACTGAATGGCTGCCCTACGATTTCCATAAAAAACACAACAGGAACTAGGTTAGAGTCACTTAACTTTTACACAGCGCTACTAAAATTAAATTTGCTTCTTTGCAAGGTTGATGTCTTTCAGGACAGAATGTTTTTTAACGAGGTTGTTTTGTTGGATCTTAACTTTGAGAATTGATCATTGTATGGAAACAGAAAAGTCGAGAGACACCATGTCATACTGCCGGGTACCCATTCACTGCTGGGTGAGCAGAGGTATAATTGGGTGAGGGTGGGGTGGTGTTTTGTAGGGTATGTTTTGTGGTGTGGTGTGGTGTGGTGTGGTGTGGTGTGGTGTGCACACGAACCCTTCCCCTCCCCGTTGCAAGACTGTTCAGTTTTGTATCAAAATAGTCAATAATTCCCGAGCAGTGTTATGTAAACATACAGAAATAGGTGCCATGTCTAAACAAATATGTTGATGACCATTGTATAAGGGACCAGAAATCTATCAGGAAACTTTATCGCTTCCTCACAATATTTTCACAAGCTCTGCTGACAAGATAAAAATACCCAACTGTTTTACAGTCAGACAGCAAGACTATAAAAGTGAATGGTGAAAGTCTAACAACATATCTAGTTTAACCACTACCTTGTCGAAAACAAAATTCTTAAAACCTCGGAAACATCCAAGTGTTTTTCTTAACGAACTTCTCAACTCCGCCCACCTTGATGCACAAAGATAATCATTAGTGAGTTTATTGATTTACTTCCTCTAATAAAGGAACTTACGAGCAGGGTCATGCTTGTGTTACAAGTACCGATCTTCCCCCTTGTGTGTCACCTGTCGATAACTGGTTACCATGGCAACAGATGATCGGTACTCAGGTGTGCAGGAGGGAATCTTACTGGTGAAAGGCAAGCCTTGTTACCTGATCAGCGTGACACACCCAGGAGGCAGAGAGCTGCAGTAATTAACCAGTGCTTGGAGACAGGCTTTCCTTACATCATCTCATCAGGAGAGAGTTCCGACATACATTCATGACGCAACAGCACTACAGAGGAGCTGCAGCAACTCAAGTTACTACTTTCCAACTGACATTAAAAACAAAAAGTACAAGAATTCCATAGGTCACTGTGTGGACTAGAGCAGAAATACAGATATAATGTATACAGTTTTAGGCCTTGAGAAGTGACATGTTCGTCATTTTGCAAATCCTATTAAGTATGCTGTGCTAATGGTACTTTTGGAGGGCAATTAATTAATTTTGGTTTGGTTTGGTCTGGTTAAACAAACATCTTGTTCTTATAAGAACCGTGGGAAAGTTTGTTCATATTGTTTGTCTGAATACCACCCTACTCGGCTGTATTTCAGCTTCATGATGCTGGTCAGTTCATGATTCCAGACAATTCAGTGATCGACATCATGAGCATCAAACTAGAGCTGGGACACAATACAGGCAACTATATTATTAACGCTGTCGGGAAATCAATTCCAGATTTTAACCAAAGAGTACCATACATTTTGTTTGGAAATAAAACTTAAGATTTTCTGAGAAGTTCCTGATGAGCTAAATTTTACGTATTTTCTTCAAAGCCATATTTATGTTTTGCATTACCGGGAATTTCCTGGAATTATATCTGAAGATGTGCGAGCCAAAAATTAATAGATGAATTTGAATGATGATCTCCCTTTTAAAGAAAATATATAAAATTAAAAACAAAAGAATTAATTTTAATAAGGTGAAAATGACAGATAATAGGTGTGTTTTGTTCCACTGCCCTGCAGGAAGTGACTAGAGAACTACCGAGGAAATAAGTTCAACATTGCCGATATGACCAGCTTTGTCTGCATCGGCAAATATGTCTCATCCGTTGACCACAAAGAAAACCGGTCTGAGCAACTGACGTGATGAACCAATAAAATACCATGCATGAATATAGGAACAACTAAGGGCTTTATTTTAATGGTCTACTTACAAATGTTTTGGTGTAAAATTCAATTTAACAAGCCAAATGTCAGCAAGACTGACTAACATCCCCAATTGTACCTTCCATCTTTAGCTGTACAACAATTAATAATGATAATTCTTGACAAAAATACAAGATCTGTGTAAAACTTAGTCTGTCTCACAGCCCCTGAACTGTATTATTTCCCCACAGCCTTCCCCTTCCCTGCAGTGCTAAAGCCGTACATGAAGCCAGTCTAGATGTCCCCAGGTTTGGGATCTCTGGTCTCCCTGGGGCTCCTTTTCTATCTAAATGGGTTTATTTGTTACAATCAAAATTATATAAATTCAGAGAATAAGCTTTAGTCTGTATAACACTTTGCATTGCATCTCTTTTCTTGGTTCTGGGTACATTAAATCATACCTAAAAATAGTAAAAATTAATAAAAGTATAAAAAAGTCAACATCCAGATTAGTACTGCTACCAGTGTATGAAAAACAAAATGTTTCAACATATCAAGATAATGAAAGACTATGATTTGTTTATATCAAAACAAACATTTTAAAACAGTTTATTAAGCACTTTTTACAACTACTGATGATAAAAACCTCACGGGTTATCTTTTATTTTTTTACATTTCATCTAAATGAAAAGAGACTAGCAAATCTTATTTTCTATAAAAAAAATTCTAATTTCACTTTTTTTGGCTGGTTGTTCTAATAAAAAACAGAAAAAATACATAGTTCCAACGTGAGAGAACATCACACCTATCAGAGAAGGAAAATTAGTTGTGGAAGGTGAATGACATACTTCCTTGAGCGATACATTTCAAATGTCACACATTGTGTTTTCAAAAACAACATCTTTTTCAATCGTGCTGCGAAATCTGACACTGGAGTAACAGAATGACAAACGAGTAGCAGTGCCGACTGTCCCCAGCAATCACAGCAGATTTGCCGTGAAATTAACTAGCTATCGACGTGTTGACAGTAGGTAGAGTCAAGTGAGGGACCTAATGCAATGACATGAAGGAATGACACGTTAGATGTGCTGCTAAACGGGACCCTCCAACGTAGCAATACCTGAGTGAAGTCTGCGTTACATCGCCATGTTCCTCCCACACAACCTTCAGGCTTTCCACATTTCGCAAGATTGAAATGAAATACAACACCTGATTGAAAAGCATTGCAATGTATTTCAGTCTTCAAAAGCTGATGTGTAATTTGTCACAAGGTTCCCAGTCTTGCTGAAAGCTCTTACAGAGGGCTGACAGATGACGCTTGACTTGGGTCACAGTGCAGACCTGCTTCATGGCTGGGAACAGCAGTTTGGAATGAGTGAGTGAGTCTAAGTTTTTTTATCCTCTTGCGCATCACATCCCCAACCCCGTCTTCATGCACCTTCCCCTTTTTGTGCACCCTCCCCAAAACCCAACCCATGGCTATAAATTGCACCCTCCTTAAAACATCTAAAATTCAAAGCAGATTCGTGATGTGTTGTTTATTGCGTCAGGATTTAAACCAGACTGGTACTCTAATAATCCTAAATCCCTACAGGAAGCGTTTGACGCCATGCCACCATTAAGAAATAACAGCGACAGATTTTTAAATCAAATTAATTTTTTATGACCTCTCCTTGCAATGTCTGGGAGAGTGCAACGTGACACTGTTCTCACAAATTCATTTGAGAGAAGTATGTTTATAAATTGGAAAGGACAAAAACAAAACTAGAGAAAAACAACAAACGCGAATCTCGCAAAGCACATGTAGGAAAATGTGTGTTGGTACTGTCTCAGTGTGCTTACCTCCAAAACATGGTGTTTCAGATGAATGCTTGGCATAACCGTGGTGGTAGAAATGTATCATTGCCAATAAAGTCAAACCCTGTCGAGTCACATGACATTTATGCCACATATCGCTTATATTACTGCAACCTCATCATCTCAAACACAACATTTGGTGAGTGAGTGAGTGAGTGAGTGAGTGAGTGAGTGAGTGAGTGAGTGAGTGAGTGAGTGAGTGAGTGAGTGAGTGAGTGAGTGAGTGAGTGAGTGAGTGAGTGAGTGAGTGAGTGAGTGAGTGAGTGAGTGAGTGAGTGAGTGAGGGAGCGAGAGCGAGCAGTTTTATCCAGCTTTCAGCATTATTCCAAGAATGGGCTTCTCACATTGTACACATGTTGGGAATCAAACCCGGGTCTTCGGTGTGACGAGTGAATGCTTTAACCACTAGGCTACCCCACCGCCTCTAGTGCCACAGAGGTGTGACCACACACAATGAGTGAGTGAGTTTGGTTTTACACCGCTTTTAGCAATATTCCAGCAATATCATGGCGGGGGACCAGAATTGGGCTTCACACATTGTATCCATACAATGGGGAATCAAACCCAGGCTAAACCTGAACGCTTTAACCACTAGGCTAACCCACTGGCCCCAAGGTCTGGCTGTTTTAACATGGAATCACAACGTTTTTCCCGCTCTGCTGGAACTGAGAGTTGGAAGCGTCAGTGTACTTGTAATGACAATGTATTGTCATCCTGCTTGAACATCCAACTACGCCATCACCGCAGACTCCATATGACGTTCATGGCGCTGCTGCTAACTCTGTGAATCACCTCGCTGGCTTGCCTAATCTTATTACAAGTGCTGTGTGATTTCAGTCACTACAAAGGGCAGGTAATTCATCCAGTTACTGGTGATCAAGTAAGTGACACTAATTTAGATGAACTTATTAAGCTGGCGAGATAATCCGCCTTTGTAGCCGAGATCCTCTTATGTGTGTGGAGAATATCGAACTGCATGTGCAGTATGACGATACTAGTACCTGACAGCAGCAGTCCGTTGGGTGTCGACCCACATTGGATGTTAGTAAAAATATTAAAGGTATCAAATAGTCAAATAGACTGTTAATAGTTCTGTAAACAACGTGGGCCAAAAACACTCACTGCATAATAAACATGGAACGCACTCGTATCTGCCCATACTCATAGAATTAATATCGAATTTTTTTGTATCTATACTCTACTCACAGAATTAATATAGTACATATTTTATTTCTATCCTGTACTTACAGAATAAATGTGGAACATATTTTGTATACATCTTCTGCTCATAGCATTATCACTGTACATATATTGTATTCATCTTCTTCTCACAGAATCAACAGAGTACATATTTTATATCTATCCTTAATGCACAGGGGCAACGCAGAACAGATTTGATATCTATCCTCTACTCACAGAATACATATGGTACAAGTTTTGTATCTGTCCATACCAGTACTCACAATATAAACGATGTGCTACATACTTTATATCTCTAACATGCTAACTGTAAAATCCATGATAAATACATTGTATCTGTCCATACCAGTACTCACTATATAAACGATGTGCTACATACTTTATATCTCTAACATGCTAACTGTAAAATCCATGATACATACATTGTATCTGTCCATACCAGTACTCACTATATAAACGATGTGTCCATAGTACTACATATATAAACTATGTGCTACATACTTTATATCTCTAACATGCTAACTGTAAAATCCATGATAAATACATTGTATCTGTCCATACCAGTACTCACTATATAAACGATGTGCTACATACTTTATATCTCTAACATGCTAACTGTAAAATCCATGATACATACATTGTATCTGTCCATACCCAAAACATTGTTACTGACAGTATATTCCAAAAGGTACATGCCTCTCAGAAGCTAGAACTTTGTATCAGTAATGCAGTACATAATTTGTATCCTGAGCCACTGAACTGCCACTAAAAACATTATAAACCAACACACAGAGAATCATTTGTATGTTGCTATGTATTGGCGACATATGATCATGGTGTTTTTTAATCAGGTCACTGAATAATTGTTTGATGTCTTGCTGCACTAGAGTGCATGATAACTATCGCCATCTGTTTCCCGAACTACACAATCGCTAGTGGTAATATCATCACTCAGCTCGACTTCCCTCCAAGTGGATTCCCCGTGACACAAGATCCCGAACTGACAATGTGTAAAGTGTTAGAAGGCCATGATAATCTCCATCAGAATGAACGCGTATACCGTAAGAGTGGCTACAGTGAACAGCACTGCATGGCGGTGCATTCTAGCCACATACTGCATGGCGTACCGTTCGACAGCTCCACCGCGCTGCTCAACACAATGCCTGCCGATGCATGTACATTCAGATATGCAACATTGTGTGATTGGCAGGCACCAGCTGTCAAATTGGTTTGGTTTTTAAAGGCATGATGTCGGTTTGAGGAATATAGATATTGTGTGATGCCTGCTGCTTGATAATGTGCTAAACAAGGGTATCACTCATACTGTAACAGAGGGGGTTCCACAACACACTTCACCACCAGTGCCCCTTACCTATGTCACTATGGGAATTATAGGGCACAAAAGAGCTGTATCTCATGCCTATCGCACTATGGGAATTATAGGGCACAAAAGAGCTGTATCTCATGCCTATCGCACTATGGGAATAATAGGGCACAAAAGAGCTGTATCTCAATTATAGGGCACAAAAGAGCTGTATTTCATGCCTATTTCCCAGCGGGAATCATAGGTCAGAAAAGAGCTGTATCTCAATTATAGGGCAGAAAAGAGCTGTATCTCAATTATAGGGCAGAAAAGAGCTGTATCTCAATTATAGGGGAGTAAAGAGCTGTATTTCATGCCTATTTCCCAGGGGGAATCATAGGTCAGAAAAGAGCTGTATCTCAATTATAGGGCAGAAAAGAGCTGTATCTCAATTATAGGGCAGAAAAGAGCTGTATCTCAATTATAGGGGAGTAAAGAGCTGTATCTCATGCCTATCTCCCTATGTGAATTATAGGGCAGAAAAGAGCTGTATCTCAAATATAGAGGACAAAAGAGCTGTATCTCATGCCTATCTCCCAGCGGGAATTTTAGGGGAGAAAAGAGATGTATGACATGCCTATCTCCCTATGGGAGAAAAGAGCTGTATCTCAATTATAGACCAAAAAAGAGTTATATGTCATGATTATGTCCACATGGGAATTATAGGGCAGAAAAGAGCTGTATGATATGCCTATCTCCCTATGGAAATATTTGGCTGAAAAGACCCCTTCCTCCTGCTCCAAGCTCAACCAGTCAAACAACCAAATCAAGGGAGGTAACTTCCACACCATGGCAATCAAAGAAGGTAACTTGACAAATTAGGAATTGTTTCATGTAATTACAGTTTTAACCCAAGTAAACATTATTTTATGATTAATATACTTTAACTTTCAGAATTTAACTTGGCAATATGTGGATAATAGTATGATTATGAGATCCGGGAATTGGATCTTCACGGGAAAGAAACAACCAAGTGAAGCTATCATGGGAGCCATCTGTATGGGAGACATCAATAAAAACATGGATGTCTGGTCAAACACACATTATTTACCTGCCATAAGCACACTTCTGTTAAAACAAGCCCAGTTAATTCTCTACTTCTGCCTCTAAAGATCAAATGAACTACAATTTGATTATGAAACTTCCGTACTGTCGAACAATCAAAAAGATAAATATCTTTGGAAAATTATTTTGATTACAGTGAACTTTCGTCACCTGGACATCTGTAAACTGTTCAGCTTTTCCACTCTCTCCTTTCGTGGAAGTGGAAACCGGTGAACTGGCTCTCGAGGGACCAATGCTAATGTGTACTTGTAATCGTTTCGACACACTACCCTTTTTAAGTGTGTTACCTAAATTCAATTGCTAAGAGAGCCTAACACATCTATAATACAATTTCCCTTCGTGAAAGAAAAGATTGAATTTTCTTATCTATCTCTCAACGTCAAAGTGAATGGTTTTTATCGCCTTCCTATCCTGTACTGGAGAATTGTACCACACACTTGACATTGATAGGTAATTAGGACAACCACAATTTTTTCAAAAGCATTACTTTTAAAATCATTTTTTCCATAAATCAATATCATACCCAAAACAATATTTTAAGTAATATTAAATATACTGTGGTAATAGAATTTTAAACGATTTTTGCGCCAAAAAAGTAATGAGTTTCCTTAAAGAAAAAAATACTGCGGTTTAGATACTTCAAATTACAAAAATGCACAGCAGGAATACTTATTTTTTAATAAAACATCTGACAAAAATCTATGTGAAAAACAGAGCAGATGTGTATTATTTTCTTTAAAAGGGAATGAAACTGTACAGAAATTCATCAAAATACAGTTTTTGTTAAACCCCTGATCATCACCCATCATCCCAGAGTCAGTGAGTATGGTTTTATGCTGCTTTTAGCAATATTCCAGCAACATCACGGCAGGGAACACTAGAAATGGGCTTCACACATTGAACCCATGTGGGGAATCGAACCCGGGTCTTCTGCATGATGAGCGGTTGTTTTAACTACTAAGCTCGACCGCCACCTCACCCCTATCAACCCAGAATCCACGCTGGGCTGCTACAAAAATTTCCTGTAGATTTAGATCGCAAAAATGGATAGTTCTAGCAAGGATTAAGATACAGGTAGCAACTTTACTGAACACGGATATTTAAAATTAGTTAATGTCTTTATAACAGTGATCAATATATCAGTCCTGGAACCACTGCAGGTAACCCCCGCTAGGTAACCCCCGCAGGTAACCCCGCAGGTAACCCCCAGAGGTAACCCCCCTTCCTCACCTCCATTGCTCTCATATTCAGACGTGAAGTTTATATTTTCAGTATTCTTGAACATATTCAGAAATAGCCTTACCAATCTTCTGCTTCTAAGGAATATCATTCTTTGACCTTTCAAAAATTTCTACAATTTTCAGTAAATGTTTGACCTTAACAGACAGAGATATGAAAACCACCAAAGCAGTTCTAAACGTTAATATCTCCTTAATTCATAAAATTATTTCAACAGATTCACATAAAACTTCTCACAGTATGATCGTATCCTCCCCAAATTCTACCTCTTTACTCAGTGTCTCAGAAATTTCATGCACATCAAATCGACAATCACATCATTTCCTCTGCCCAATCATTTCCATTGTCTTTTCCTCTGCACATAGCTTTTGTTCAAAGCAGAGATATTAATCGCCAGCAGATCTCAAACCTCCATTAGCTCGGAGTCATTTCGTTCACTATCACTTCATGCAAAGTATAACATTCCCATCCAGCTAAACAACTAAATGCCAGGACCGCTATATCTAATGGAGTTTCCTCATCGCTGGTGAGTTCACGCTCACCTGAGAACAGGTACTAACGACATCAAACAGTACAGGTGAATGAACAAGGCTCTTCTCCATTAACCCTTTCACTTCTGTTACTACAGGTCTGGCTGACACACAAACAACGCCTGGTATGCTAACATCAGGCAGGAAATCATTGCACCATTAATCACAATTTTAATCATTTGTACAATGATTGCATAACATTGAGTTTGTCTAGTGGTTGATAAAACATTTAATATTCTTTGATTAAATGTTCTAAAAACTCTTCATATGAGGACAGCACTACATTTAACCCTTTTAACAAAAAGCAGTACTTTGTTTAATCCCTTCAGTTACAAACAGTACTACATTCAACCCTTTCGACTGAGAAGGGTGCTAGATTTAACCCTTTCAACTTTGAACATTAAATACACAGAGCACTTAACTGGGAACAATAGTGATAACATACGTTCTATCTGCATCAAAACCTCTCGATTTATACTCTTGTCTACATATCCATTAATGTGTCAGCTCTTTTCTGTCAATCCATTCAACCCTACTATTCAACCCACCCATCAGTTAAATCACGCTGTTAATACTTCAGCCACAAGCTCAGCACTACACAAACTAGTCTGTCTCAGACCTTGAACCATATTTTTCCTTCCTCTAAACCCTGTCTGTAAAACAAGAGCCCTAAATGAAGCAAGTCTCGATTTCCCTCAACCACAAACTAGTCTGTCTCACTTCCTGAACCATTTTCCTTCCTCCAAACCCTGTCTGTAAAACGAGAGCCCTAAATGAACCAAGTCTAGATTTCCCTCAGGTTTTGAAGCTCACAGGGGTTTCCTTTCAAATTTTAAGTTCTTTGTTTCTGTCCGGATCCTATATCACAGAGACTAATCATTAGGGATGAAAGAGAATATCTTACCTCTCACAAAGAGCATTCGTATCTCCATTAAATTTGAATAAACAGGTTCAACTTACCTGCAAAATAGAAGAAAACATTGTCAGCACATAATGTTTAATTATTCACATATATGCAAATATTCTGCACCCAAATTCTGTGATGCATAATGTTTACTGTTAACTCCATGATATTTAACAGTATTTCCATAACAGAGGATCTCCCTCGTTTCAGTCACCTTTATGTCAGCTGTTTGCTAAAAGGGAGAACAAGATCACTTTTGTAACTCCATTTTAATTATGCATAAATGATCATTAGAGAATAAATAAACTTCCCAGTCCCAGAAGAGTCAGGTCATCATCATCATCATTGGACATCATCATCATCATCATCATCATCATCACTGTCACCATTGTTGTCATTGTCATCATAATTGTTGTCATCTTTATCATTATTATCATCATAATTGTCATCATCATCATCATCATCATCATCATCATCATCATCATCATCATCATCATCATCATCATCGCCGCCATTATCTTATCATCATTCATCAGTATTATTGTCGTCATCAACATCACCATTATCATCATCATAATCATCACCATATAAACCTTATTATCGCCATCAACGTCATCATCGTTATTATCTATTGTCATCAGTATCAAAGTCATCATCAGCATCATCATCATAAGAAAAGCAAGACTTAAGGATGTCAACTTCTTTGTGATGAAGGAGGTGAGGTGAGGTGAAATTGGGTTTTACGTCGTGCTTGAGAATATTTCGCTCATATGACGACCTGCATGCATGTGTATGTGTATGTGCGGCTGCTTGTACTAGCCCAGACTTAAGCTGGTTTTATAGTGCTAGCTCACTGAGATACCATGCCGCAGTGAAGCATGAATACCCCACTCAGACACATTATAGTGACTCCGAGCCGACCAGTCCTTGTTTTACCTATTAATGCCGAGCGCCAGGCAGGGACCAACAAGTACCATATTTTAACGTCTTTTGGTATGACGCAGTCAGGGATCAAACCCGCGACCTTCCGCTCTCCGGGCGGAAGCTCTAACCACTACACCACTGGAGGCGGTCCGTGTTATTCAGAAAAAAGAAGTTGACATCGATAAATCTTGCTTTTCTTACATATTCCATTTCTAAATGCCCTTCAAAGTAAATCATCATAGCACTCATCTGCATTATAGTCGTCATCAACATCCTTATAGTCGTCATCAACATCCTTATAGTTGTCATCAACATCCTTATAGTCGTCATCAACATCCTTATAGTCGTCATCAACATCCATATAGTCGTCAACATCCATATAGTCGTCATCAACATCCTTATAGTCGTCATCAACATCATCAACATCCTTATAGTCATCATCAACATCCTTATAGTCGTCATCAACATCCTTATAGTCGTCATCAACATCCTTATAGTCGTCATCAACATCCTTATAGTCATCATCAACATCCTTATAGTCGTCATCAACATCCATATAGTCGTCATCAACATCCTTATAGTCGTCATCAACATCCTTATAGTCATCAACATCCAGATAGTCGTCATCAACATCCTTATAGTCGTCATCAACATCCTTATAGTCGTCAACATCCTTATACTCGTCATCAACATCCTTATAGTCGTCATCAACATCCTTATAGTCGTCAACATCAACATCCTTATAGTCGCTCATCAACATCCTTATAGTCATCAAACATCCTTATAGTCAGTCATCAACATCCTTATAGTCATTAGATCAACATCCTTATAGTCATCAACATCCTTATAGTCATCATCATCATCCTTATAGTCATCAACATCCTTATATCCATATAGTCAACATCCTTATCAACAACATCCTTATAGTCATCATCAACATCCTTATAGTCGCTATCAACATCCATATAGTCGTCATCAACATCCATCCTTATAGTCATCATCCATAACACATCCTTATAGTCGCCATCAACATCCTTATAGTCGTCATCAACATCCATATAGTCGTCATCAACATCCATATAGTCGTCATCAACATCCATATAGTCGTCATCAACATCCTTATATCCAACATCCATTTAGTCATACAAACATCCTTATAGTCGTCAACATCTTTATAGTCATCAACATCCATTTAGTCGTCATCAACATCCATCCATATAGTCGTCATCAACATCCATATAGTCGCCATCAACATTTTCTTCATCACTATCATCATCATTTCAAATTCTCATCAAGTTAATATCATGGACATCAAAATTTCATCTTGTTTCTCTTCCTTGTTCATCAGACCAACATAAAGATGCTCATTTGAACTGAAGCAAACATTTAATTCAGTTACAAAATCTGCAGAAACCATCAGCCACTTTCTTCCAAACCCTGCATTAAAATAATATGGATGTTTCACACAGCTGTAAGAGCACCATCACCCACGATACTCCATCTCCCCATGAAATAATTTCCAAATGGATTCATGTGTGTGCGATGATTAATATTATTTGAAGTCTGACTGCAGCCCTGTCCTAAGTGCTGAAAGCAGATACTGCGATGGCCACAAAGCCCTTATCTACAGAAACAAAGTGATCTCCGACTGAGGAAGGTTCCTAGCGACTAGCTGACAATTCAAATCAACCCCCAATAGTACAATATCCTTCTATACACTATATCCAACCCCAATTTCATCAAATAACATCATGAATATTTTACAAGAAGGAGATAGTTATTGGGAGACAGTATTTCCTTTGCTGCGGTGCTATTTCCCCGAAGACTGATATTTCATCAACAGACTTGAGCTGGGCAGTTTGGCGGTGCCCTCAAATTTGACCTGCCACCTTTTGAGTGGGGAATATTTTCTGAGCTAATTAGTAATACTTGATTAATATTGATGTTATCAATATTGATGGCGTAATTATCACATTGATTGATGAATGCACAGTGAGGGGCACAATCTGGTGATTGTGATCACCCTTTGTATTAATTCTGTGGAGGCTGTCAAACAAGCCATGACAGAATCGCGTGCGGCAACAACTGTAATTACGATTACCTGCAGCTTAAGGTTTCATCTTCATAGAAATTTCATTAAATATTCATGGGCAAAACTTCAATTTCAATTAAACTTTTCTTATTGTTCTTCACAATGCTTCAAATAATTTTATCAGGAAATCAAGAATTTTCAAGAAAATAACACATTAAAGAAACACTTGCAATCAGTGGAATTACTTCTGTATCCAAAGCAAGAAAAGAATTTTACAATAACAAATGAAATTCTGGACAAAAAATTGCATGGAACAAATTATCAGAAACAATGTCATTGATACATTTATTCACCAGGATTAATACTGTCAACGAAATTGTTTTATGAACAAGTGTGAGTGAGTTGATATTACACCAATTTTAGCAATATTCCAGCAACATCACAGTGGGGGACACCTGTAATGGGTTTCACACTTTGTACCCATGTGGGGAATCAAACCTGGATCTTTGGCGTGACGAGCGAACGCTTTTACCACAAGTCTACCCCGTCGTCCCTCAGTAAAACTAAGCACAAATGGCTCTATCTTGTTATTGAACCTGCTATCAGTGAAATACAAGTCCACTTCACCAAGCCATCACTTCAATGCAGCTATGCTAACTTGAACTGAGGTTTTAATCCCGGTTTGGGAATATTTTCACTGACAGTTGCTGTAGACTTGGGCTGATACCAGTCTCTGAACAGTCTCGATAAATCCCAACATATGTAAGAATATTATACACATCTGTAGGTCTCCTTGTTCTGATTATTGCCACGGTAACCAGAGCAGTCCTTCGGGATCAGAATGGCCAGTGTCCCTCTTCTATGCACAGCTAAAACCCACAACAATAAAGTACTGATATAAGCAGTACTCTCCCTAAGGAGTTGAGACGTCAATGTCAGTGATCTTCTATTTGCAATTTAACATACAACTTGAAACATGAAACATGCTGTAAGGATTCACGAAAAGACAATTTATAAACACCAAAGACACTTTTGTTCAATTCCATGTTTTCTGAATTGATTTTCTTGTTACATGGAGAGCAGTCACCATCCATATCTAATTCCAAATATTTTATCCTTATCCTACAACCACCATCCTCATCCTAGAGAGGTATGAATGGCAGAAGGAACCATTGCCAATAACCTGTGTCCTCATCCTACAGAGGGAACCATTTCCTACAACCTCTTTCCAAAACTGAGAGAGATGCATGACAGAAGGAGCCTTATCCTAAACCTCCGTCCTCATCCTAGAGCCATATATGACAGAAGGAGCCTTATCCTAAACCTCCGTCCTCATCCTAGAGCCATATATGACAGAAGGAGCCTTATCCTAAACCTCCGTCCTCATCCTAGAGACTTATATGACAGAAGGAGCCTTATCCTAAACCTCCGTCCTCATCCTAGAGACTTATATGACAGAAGGAGCCTTATCCTAAACCTCCGTCCTCATCCTAGAGCCATATATGACAGAAGGAACCCCATCCTCTCATCACTGTCCTCAACCAAGTGAGAGGGTTATGACCAACCCCCAAAAAAAAAACCTGTCCCCACCCCCAAAACTCTGTCCCCACCCCCCAAGCAGACTTCTGGAAGCCATCACCGGCACCTCAGCCTACTTCTGGACCTCATCACTGCCTGAGCCGAGTCTGGCACCATCACATCCATCTATCCCCAGCTTCCCTCCCAACCTACTGTATATAATCAAATAAACACCACATCTAAACTGCCGGGATATCAAACGACTGGCTGGGAGAAAACCTTTGTTGCTGAACAACGTACATGCACAATTTATTTGTTAAATTCAATAAAGGAGTACTCTTGTAAATCTCAGAATATTTGATGGTGAGAAGTACCGGCTGTCCTACCGCAACAACTAAACAAAACACTGTGTTAAACAACACACTCCCTGATAGATGAATGTGGAACATGAGACTGACTGACTGATGGTCCTTGCAACACAATCACGGACTGTATCCCACACAATCACAGACTGTATCCCACACAAAACCTGGCCAGAAACTAGCAGGATATTTTGAACACAGAATTTCAAGTGGCCGTTTACAGTTGGTGACATATGAGTGAGTGAGTGAGTGAGTGAGTGAGTGAGTGAGTGAGTGAGTGAGTGAGTGAGTGAGTGAGTGAGTGAGTGAGTGAGTGAGAGTGAGTGAGTGAGTGAGTGAGTGAGTGAGTGAGTGAGTGAGTGAGTGAGTGAGTGAGTGAGTGAGTGAGTGAGTGAGTGAGTGAGTGAGTGAGTCCCTGAGGGACACAAGTCAATACAGTGGATTTCTGCTCCTAAGACAACAGAGTAACCGATATTCTGCCCCACTCCCAATCACTTGACAACAGACCTTGGTGACAGACATAAGAAACATCATGAAAAGACAGTGGAGTAAGACCCTTGGTGACAGACCCATCTTAAAAAATTATAAATAAATGACTTTGGTCGCACCCTTAACAGACTGACTGACTGACTGAGTTTAGTTTGACGCCGCTTTTAGCAATATTCCAGCAATATCATGGCGGGGGACACCAGAAATGGGCTTAACACATTGTGCCCAACACATTGTGCCCATGTGGGGAATCGAACCCGGGTCTTCGGCCTGACGAGCCAACGCTTTAACCACTAGGCTACCCCAACGACCCCCACCCTTAACAGATCGTTGGTTGGTTGTTTAACACTGCACTCAGAAGTATTCCAGCTGTATCGCGTTGGTCTGTAAATAATCATGACTGGACCAGACAATCCAGTGATCAGCAGCATGTGCATCGACCAACACAGTTGGGATACGATGAGCCTTAACACAGATATACCAAGAATCTTTGTATGTGTTTAGTAGGCTGCCTTGAAAACACAACAAATGTGCTCACACCAGACCCGATTCGGAATCCAAATCGGTTGCTTTTCATCTGCGGAAGTTTGGAATGTGTTTGAACGTGGGAATCAGGCAGTGGCCATCACAAGGTGTGCTGCCATCATCCTGCCAGGCCGATGAAGACCGAGATGGATCCGTGTACACCGATGGACCAGAGATGGCGGCAGGGATATTATGTGAGAGAATGCAACTCCTTGAAAAGTTCAGCTAAGTATATCAGATTACCAGGCCATTAAACACATAACCAACATTTGATGGGAAGTGCTAAAACAGGAGTCGTCGGCTTCTTGGCAACATAAAATCTGATTTGGGACTTGCCCCCAAGCCAGACTTAGCATTTGTTTCATTTTATAGACTTCCGAAGACATTATACCTGGATGCAGGCCACCAAATGATTAAAAACACGTATTCTGGTATTATTTTGAAGAAATATCTTAAAATTACTTGCCAAAAATAACTAAATACAAAGTGTTCAACAGCATATTTTCAAATACAGCATTAGTACTAATTACTTTTGCCGTCAGGGAAATATGTTAAACCTCAACTGTGAAAGAAACACTGTCTGCAATATTGTCAGACCTGAGCCCCTCTGAAGGGAATGTTGTGTTAGTTTGAAACACGGACAGTGAAACAAGTAAATTCTGTATTCAAAGCAGTCTGATACTATGTTTAAACAAGAATCAATTTGGGGGACTAACTGTGCCTCACTCAGCGAACCAAAGGGCTTCGAAGTTGGTATTTGTCTGTGTAATGACTTCACACAACCCGTGGAGTTAACATATGAGGAAATATGTTTGGAAATAATTTTTTACCCAAATAAACTTTGTGGAAAAAGTTAATGAAATATACAAAATCCTATGCTAAAAGCCTGGCACTATTTTATCAAATCACTCACAGATATTCCTTTTTCTAAAACAAAGACAAACAGACAGTTATTGCAATATTCATGTTGGAATTTCAAATACCGATTCATTAAGATTGTTGCTATGCAACAATATACTGATGAACAAAAATAAAGTAACATATCAATCTTGTCAAAGCCAGCTCGTTGTTACTTTCTCTTCATTCTTCAACATAAAATTTTAGCAAGAACTGTTTTAACTTGCAAAACTTTGCCCAAAACCATTACCAAAATCAGTTCATCAAATAGCTGTTCCCATATTTCTTTGTGAGCATAGCTCACCCAGCATAATTTACTGGCCATGTTTCCAAGACAGCCATAAAATATGCATCAGATCATATACACAGCTAGCATCTTTGCTTTCAGAAATAATGTGCTTCATCTCATTTTGATAAAAGCATTGTGCCATCACAGCATACGCTGATCATTAATTATGACAGGTTTATAAAATATCTCTCGTCCCCTCCATGCTATTGTCATCGCCTGAATTATAAACATCCCTGTGGAGCCCTGCTGTTTACTCTGGGGCGTATGGGCAGAGAAGGGATGTCTACCATTTGTTGGTAATTCTCTGTGTTATTGGAAGGACAAACTTTTTAATTTACGTTACTAGGTAAAAAGATAAATTTACAATATACATTACAATTTTATATCATTACTTTTTATTTCTACAAAAAATTTCATTAAGTGGTTAAGAAACGTGGAGAATGAGGAATAATAATTTCTGATGATTTATTGTGTTTTGAAGCTCTTAAGATAAATCAATAGGTTAATAGATTTTGATTACAGTATCTTAAATGTATTTAGAGTAACAGTTACTTCTTAAATGAGGCTGCTTATTATCATGACACCAATTTCATATTGCTAGTAATTTCCTAGCCTTGCTCCAAGGCTGTACTGAATGCTAAGCCCATGGATGTATAGCAATTCTATCCTTTAAAGAAGAAAGTCTAGGTAAAAGGGAAAGGAGACAATCTGTTATGTATTTTTTATACATTATCATTTAAACTATTAATTATTACATTAGAGACTAGTGCAAGCTTAGTAATTTCCTGATATTTCAATTATTGTGAGTTGCCTGATATTCTTAGCTAAATTTGACAGGATATGATCCATTATTGCTAAATAAATGGGATGTCTGATACAATATTATTACTTGTATCAACGAACATCTTAACTTAATCCTCACACTGAACATCATCAATAATGCAAATTCATTTACAAAATGATCACTGAAATTAACGACATACATTGAGAAACTGCAATCATGTTCCAACATCGAACCCTCATTTGTAAAGCCTCATATCTGAGGGTATTACAGCTAAAGGGGTTGAGTCTCATGTTCTCTTGTCTGATGATCTATTAGGAAGGATTCTGTTCATTTCCTGTAAGTGAGTGTTTCCATTACATATATTTCATAATTGTTACCCCTCTATTGGCAAACACAGATAACACTAGAGTATTTGGTCTGAATTGTGATCCCACTAACTGTACAAGAAGCTGGACGTAGATACTGACAAACTATGGGGACTGCGGCCTGGGACCACAGTCATAACCTTATTCCTGGTCACCTTCATTCAATGAGTGAGTGAGTTAAGTTTTACACCACTTTTAGCAATATTCTGGCACTATCACGCCAGGGGACACCAGAAATGGGCTTCACACATTGTGCCCATGTGGGGAATCGAACCCGGATCTTCGGTGTGATAAGCCAATGCTCTACCCACTGCCCACCTTCATTCAAACATAGATAACTCAAAACTCTTGTTGGCTTTTCAACCAGTAGGATCTCAGTCTTTCTGGTGCACATTATATCCCAGAATGCATTGGTGTGTATCAATGACATTTTCAAAAAAACAGGGTGTTGCAACACTGTTTCCATCCAATTCACATTGAATATTAGCTTCATTATATACACAAAATATACAACAGTATTTGTTTCATTACAGACTGTCTGCCAAGCCCGATAAATATTAAATAAATAAGAGCTTTGAAACAATGAAAGTTTACATTTCATATTTTCCAAAATATAAATTACAGATAATTTTCTTCCCCGATACTCTTCATACCATGAAACATGAACATGAAATAAAGATCACTAATTTTCTTGAGATCATAATGCTATTGATAGACGGACAATTACCGTTTGAAACGAGATAATAAGATGCAACATGGCAGTGCCTATTGTGTGTGTTCAGCTACGTGTGAATGCCGTGTGATCAATAGAGCAGTTCTTTACATGAAGCACACTGGATGACCCTCGCTGTGTCATGGTGAGTTGACAGGCAGCCTCACAGCCAGTGCAGGTCAGTCGTTCCTCAACACAACACAGTCTGCCGACTTTCAGTGTGTGAGTTGACAGTCTGCCGACCTTTAGTGTGCGAGTTGACAGTCTGCGACCTTCAGTGTGCAACAGTCTGCCGACCTTCAGTGTGTGAGTTGACAGTCTGCCGACCTTTAGTGTGCGAGTTGACAGTCTGCCAACCTTCAGTGTGTGAGTTGACAGTCTGCCGACCTTTAGTGTGCGAGTTGACAGTCTGCCGACCTTCAGTGTGTGAGTTGACAGTCTGCCGACCTTTAGTGTGCGAGTTGACAGTCTGCCGACCTTCAGTGTGCGAGTTGACAGTCTGCCGACCTTTAGTGTGCGAGTTGACAGTCTGCCGACCTTCAGTGTGTGAGTTGACAGTCTGCCGACCTTTAGTGTGCGAGTTGACAGTCTGCCGACCTTCAGTGTGCGAGTTGACAGTCTGCCGACCTTCAGTGTGCGAGTTGACAGTCTGCCGACCTTCAGTGTGCAAGTTGGGACACCAGAAATGGGCTTCACACATTGTACCCATGTAGGGAATCAAACCTGGGTCTTTTGTGTGACGAGCGAACGCTTTAACCATTAAGCTACCCAACCGCCCCTTTATGAACTAGGAAAATGGAAGTATTTCCTATTTTTTAATTGCATATTTTATAATAAAGTATAAATATATTTTTATATTAAGAATTCAGATAACATCAGAATATACAATACTTAAGGGATTAAATCAGTTTTAATCACATAACCATTCTGACTCACGCTCATCAAACACACCCTCATCTTTGTAAAGAAAGAGCTTCTGAAATCTTCAGTCAATACCACTATCTACATCTCCCACAAAGACTGTCATCCAATTCTTTCAAAACATCAATAAAACATGAACTGAAAAGATCAAGTTAACCGACAACCATTAACCTATCGACTTTTAGATGTACACATCGACATCCTGACGTTAGCGCTGAACCTACTCAGATTCACAAAAGAACATTCATACGATTTAAAGAAATTATGATGACTATGTAAAAATAACCCAATTAAACAAACATAACTGAGTGAGTCAGTTAGTCAGTGACTTTAGTTTAATGCCACACTCGGCAAAATTTCAACTATATGTTGGTGTTCTGTAAATAATCGAGTCTGGACCAGACAATCCAGTGATCAACAGCATGAGCATCGATCTACGCAACGGGGATACGATGACATGTCTCAACCAAGTCAGCGAGTCTGACCACCCGATCTCGATAGTCGCTTCTTGTGACAACCATAGGTAACTGAAGATCAATTCTATGCCGTATCGTCACGGGTTGGGAATCTCAAACCAGTATACTACACGGAGCTTGCACACATCAACAAGCTGGATACCTCTTCTCTCTAGACCCTAGCTACAAGCCAGCAGCTTTGCTACCACCTTGAAATCCCTGTGTCAACATCCAGATTACCTCCCTTTCTGTACGTGTCACAGGCCAGGAAGTGTTAACATTTCCACTGAAGTAACAGTAAATATTCAAAATTTAAACCTCAAATATTTTGTCGCGTGGAATCCCACAGGAAAACAAGCATGGTGTACTGGGATCCATGTAGTACAGAATCCCACAGGAAAACAAGCATGGAGTACTGGGATCCATGTAGTACAGAATCCCACAGGAAAACAAGCATGGTGTACTTAGGGAAACTTACTAAGATCGCTGACTTTGTGTGCTGGCAGTTAGGTGCCCCATCCTATCTGTGACTGGGGATAGAATCTACATGGGACTCAGCCTAAGAAAAGTACAAGAATCAAGAATAGTTTACTGAGAAAGTGTCATCCTAAAATAACACGTTACATTTGACCACTTTGTAAATGGCATTGTGCATTCATCACTGGAGACTTATTCTGCCATCGAATTCCCACTTGGAGACAGCTACCGGTTGCTTTTGATTTTTGTGAGTATGGTTTTTTGCTGCTTTTACCAATATTACAGCAATACCGTGGCAGGAACACCAGAAATGGGCACCACACATTGTACCCATGTGAGGAATCACACCCAATTCTTCGCCATGATGAGCAAACGCTTTAACCACTGGGCTACCCCAACACCAACTATTTGAACAAGTCACCACCAATTCATCATATCCCACAGATTTGTCAAGATCATCTGAATATATTAAACGATCAACTGTCCTCAAGTTACCAATTCCGTCCGACACAGTTCATCATTTGCAGAGCTCACATTAAATTTGGATGAAAGACAAGTAAAAACCATTTCATCTGGTGCTCTGCAAGAAGCAAGCAATGGTAGCAGGCAAAAGCAATTCCTTGTTAAATAGAATTTGGCGCCAAGAAGTTGAGAGAAGCTGAGGACTTAGCTTTGAACTCTTTCTCTACAAAAATGATCTGTTCGATCCAATTAATTAGGCCCATTGAGTATTAAAAACAAAAGGAGCTGCCTTCTGAAGGGTACGGGGCATCTATCATCTGATCATTTACTGTCTAACTCCTGCAGAAAAACTAAGACCTGGCTTCAAATAATTAGGGTCGAAATCAAAGAAAATACAGCCACATGGCTTTTGTTGATCGTATTGGTAAAAGAACCTTTGTCACGTGGTTTCTGCAATGTGATATGCAGATATTGGTTGGAAAGAAAAACCAGAACACAGCACCATGATATTCACAAGCTCAACAATATTACACAAGTGTGGTGAACATATTTCGAAATAATTACAAACATGTTGTCAGATTTGTGGATTTATCAAAGGAGACCTGTGTTCAATGATCATGTTCCAAATTAAGTCAAGAATATTCTAAATTCCTTGCTTCTGAGCGCCAATGGTTAAAATCATAAAGACACAGTTTATGTTCATTCAGGGAGCCCAAGGGTCTCTCTGTAGGATAACAGTCTTCATAAGACTATCTCACAATGATGTATATTACCGGGAACTAGTGGTAAAAGGTTTGGTCCCAAAGGAAACAAGACAAATATGTCAAACACAAACATCATCTACTGGATCCTAAAACAAACCTGGGTGTATTTTGGACAGGTAATAAAATTCTTTAATCCAAAAAACGTTTGAACAGCTTTGCTTTGTATTGTGGTGAAAACATTTTTTTAAGAATTTTGTAAAAAAAAACTGTTACGTATTTGATGTATATTTACTAACAAAACTGCAAAACAAGTCATCAAAATAGTCATGTACAAAAACAAGCGCATGTAGTCAGCAGTTGCCTGGATTTTCCCATCTGACAAACACTCTTTCAAAAACCACCAGGAACAAAACATTTCTCTCAATCCAAATTAAATGCAAAAAGTTCAGAGTGAAGAACGTAAAACAATGACAGTGGGGTTACAATGAAGTTCCACGCTGTTCAAAAAGACATTTCCTAGCACATTCTTGACAAATAAAAACTTCAAACAAACTGTTGTCAACTTGGCTACAAGACAAGGTGTGGACATCATTTGTCAACTATGTGTCTATTCAATAAGACACAGCGATGGTGGCTGTATTGGGAGATGCTTTGTCGCTCGGCGCCGCATCCTCACCGATATATGACTCAGCTGGTACCATAGCTCACTCTCAAAGACATTTATTTTGCCATTTAGGAACATTACAATGGCTGAAATGATCTCCTCAAGACATTTGTTTGACGAGGGCTCACTTTGGTTTCCAGGAACTATCTGTTGGGAATGAGAAGTGTTTCTGTCATAGATGGTATGTGTTACTATCAATATTGACCAGCCACGGAAAACGAGTTGGTAAGTGGATTTATCATTCAAAACTGGCTTCCTAAGGAGATATAGCTACAAAGAAATTGGATCGCAATGCTTTTCAGACCATTGTGGTGTTATCATTTACTATGACGTCACAATCAAATGACATCACTAATCTCTCTGCCATGAGGGGACTTCTTACACTGAAGACACAGAATGGAAAAAGTCGGGAACTGAAATTTGGTTCTTTCAATACCAAACCACATACACATGAATACAATGACCTCAGCCTCATCCCCTACAATGACCTCAGCCTCTTCCCATGACCTCAGCCTCAGCCTCCTACAATGACCTTAGCCTCTTCCATTGACCTCAGCCTCAGCCTCCTACAATGACCTCAGCCTCTTTCCATGACCTCAGCCTCAGCCTCCTACAATGACCTCAGCCTCTTCCCATGACCTCAAACAAACACCAGAAATGTAAGCATCAAACAGGGACCCCAGTTCTGGTCCCAACCCATCACTGAACTCTGTTTTCACCCCAGGGCCCCCGTTCCCAATACCTCAGACTGGGTACGAAGACAATGACAGACTACATCAGTTAAACACTCACTGTTTAAGTATGATAGAACTCCGTGCAAAAATACCTAAGCACAAGAATTGATTTCGGCTTAGCACCTAATATTTTTTCTCCCATTCAATCAATAACGTAAGCTTAGGCTGCGAAAATGTAATCTTCTGGTATTAACTTGAGCAATATCTAATTATCTTGATAGTCCTGCTCTTATTTAATAACACAGTCTCTTTAGAAATGCGATGCTGGCCATAGCTTGTCGAGCAGATACAGACAACAACCATCGTCTGAGGAAGCTGCTTCCACGTTTTTCAACTTCCTTTCATCTCTGAATATGTCACATCCAAAAACAAATGTTTGTGACAAAAATTACTTAATACCCAGATCTCATTCAAGACAAAAGGACCTTGGCCAAAGCATTGTTTGACATTTTTTACATTTTTAACACAAGTTGAGATTAGCCGAGTTGTCTGTATTATAATCGCAAACATGATTGTGAATAATGATTTTGCAGTTTCAGATGAAAACAAAAATATCAATTTACAATTTTGAAGAATTAATTCATATTGATTTTAGCTGAATTAAAAAACAACCTTTTCTCTACTGATATTCTTTCACCACCCTCAACATCATCATCACCACCACCCTCGACATCACCAACCTCATCATCATCATCATCATCAACATCATCAACATCACCACCCTCATCATCATCACCCTCAACATCATCAACATCACCACCCTCATCATCATCATCACCCTCAACATCATCATCATCACCACCCTCAACATCATCATCATCACCCTCAACATCATCAACACCCTCAACATCATCATCATCACCCTCGACATCATCTTCACCCTCGACATCATCTTCACCCTCGACATCATCATCACTACCCTCATCATCATCAACATCACGATCCTCAATGTCATTATCATCACCACCTTCACCATCATCGATATCATCATCACCACTCTCAAAATCATCAACATCACCATCCTCGACATCATCATCACCACTCTCAACATCAACATCACCATCCTTAACATCAACATCACCATCCTCGACATCATCACCACCCTCGACATCATCATCACCCTCGACATCAACATCATCACCCTCAACATCATCACCACCCTCATCATCATGAACATCACCACCCTCAACATCATCACCACCCTCGACATCATCATCACCCTCAACATCATCATCATCATCACCCTCAACATCATCATCATCACCCTCAACATAACTACCTCAACATCATCATCATCACCCTCAACATAACTACCTTTACATCACCATCAAGACCATCGTTAACACCAGAACAACCATGGACCTGTTGTGTCAATATTGACAGATAGCACAAGGCTAAAAACAAATCTTCAATTACATGATAAAGTACAAATTTGTAACAACACACAGTAACCAAAATCATCCTATTTTTTTTTGAGTATAATGTACACATGATGTCAGTACACAGCCTCCATTCATGAAGGTCCACATCTTGGGGGATAATTGGTATTTCATATTGTGCACAATCAGAAACTACATGATGGCTTCATCTGCACAAACAAGAGATAACGAAGCTGGTCAATAGAGAGGTGACATTTGCTATAAGACAAGATTATTTATGAACTCAATTGAATTTTCTTATCAGATTATCATGAGCTATTGTCTAATCAAAAAAACTGAAAATAGCAATTTAAAAAAGCTATTTTCTCTCATAATTATGCCAGAAAAAGTACCTGTGAAGATCCAGGTATATATTGATCTTCAGCCATCCATGATTGTTGTCAATGGCAACGAATAGCATCAAGTGATTCACGATGGTTGACGCATGCCATGAAATACCCAAATCACTGATCGATGCTCATGACGTCAATCATTGGATTGTCTGGCAGACTGACATCATACAGCTGGAAAACTACTGAGTGAGGTGTTAAATAACAACCAAATATTGTCAGCAATATTCCAGCAATATCATGGGGTACACCAGAAATGGGCTTCACACATAGTACCCATGTGGGGATTCGAACCCGGGTCTTCGGAATGACGAGCCAACGCTTTAACCATTAGGCTACCCCACCTCCCCATACACAAGAAGAGGCAGAGGTACAATAGTACTATGGTACTATGGTACTATGGTACTATGGTACTATGGATACGATACAATTTGTATCTTGATAGTGAATGAGTTTTGTTTTCGCTGCTTTTTGCAATATTCCAGCAATATCATGGGGGACACCAGAAAAGGGCTTCACCCATTGTGCCCATGTGGGAAATGGCATGAAGAGCAGACACTTTAACTACTAGGCCACCCCACCGCCCCTGTATCTTGTTAAGTACATTTTCATAAGTTCACATTCTCTGATTACACAATACTATTTAGAAAGTGGTCAAATGTAACATATGTTATATTTGGGATTACACTTTTTCAGTAAGTACAAATTCTAGTCCCATACAGGATTCGAACCCACATCCTCAGAGTCACCAAATCGCCAGCACACAAAGTCAGCCGCTTAACCCACTCAGCTACCACGGTTTCCACATTCTGTCTGCCGGTAAATCACATCCTACAATCATTGTTTATTAACTTCATTGAGTGAGTGAGTGAGTGAGTGAGTGAGTGAGTTGGGTTGAAGCCACTTTTTGACAATATTCCAGAAAATCATGACAGGTTTATAGACTTCAGACGAGGAACATGGCATACATCATGTGAGAAACATACCCAACATGGCGCCGTACAGACTCCTCTGAATATAGCAAGCCAATTACTACTGAATCTGCAACACGGTTGTACAACAATTTCTGTTATCCCCTTTTGACATCAAAACAACTTGCTGCATAACGTTTAATATGTATTGTGACAGAGGACCTTAAATAATTTACTGTATCAGGAGCCTCGTGTTGTAATATGATACTGTATTGTCGCGTCTTTTACCACCTGTCATTACGTAGGAATGACGAGGACGATGCAGCCCTGGAACATGATTTGACATGACAAAAAACACAAGGATCATGTCCAAAATATTTATCTGATGAGTCCTACTCTATGATGGCTTAATATGCCTTAAGCTGTGAAAAACTCAAAAATCTTATTTTGTGAATAGCTTGATCAAAATAATTTTGCCGTCTAGTATTGACAGAATCATATTGTAAATAAGGCTGATTCAATTGACGCAGGGATCGCGTTTCGGGATCTAATAAGATGGCATAGTTTGGTGGAACAAACGGAGGTTGGATGCAAGATACTGGCTTTCAAAAGTGCACGCTCGTCTTGCTATCTCAAACAAGATTTCCACAAACACTAAAGGATTTTCACTTCTTCTTGTCCTGCAAACAAAATTTGTATCGATTCCTTCATTATGGTGCAATATGAAAAGAAATCGATTCCTTGTCAGGTTAATCAATGGCGAGGTGATGACAGACAAAGGGTCTCTGTGACAAGCTATACAACGCAGCCTTGTACACATTACTGACAACTTGTATTCCACTTGTATCATGTTGATGTGAAGTGCTCTACAGCTTGTGTTGTGTCTTGCTGGAATCATATTGTGTTATGTTGTGTTTTTGTGTTGGAAGGGGTGACCTATCTTCATACAGTGAGTGAGTGAGTGAGTGGGGTTTCAGGCTGCATTCAGCAATATTCCAGCAAATGTTCTACCCACAAAGAAAGAAAGAAAGAGGGAGAGTGCTCTTTATTGTTAGAATGACAGAAAATGACAATGCATTTCGTATTGAGAAAGTGCATGAGAGACGGGTAAATAGATGGATAAATGGGTGGGTGGATGGATGGATAGGTAGATGGGTGGATGGGTGGATAGATGGGTGGATGGATGGATGGATGAGTGGATGGATGGATAGGTAGATGGTGGATGGATGGAGGTAGGATGGATGGATGGGTGGGTAGATGGGTGGATGGATAGATGGGGTGGGTGGATGGATGGGATGGATGGGTGGGTGGATAGATGGGTGGATGGATAGGTAGATGGGTGGATGGGTGGATGGATGGATGGATGGATGGATGGATGGATGGATGGATGTGGGTGAATAGATGGATGGATGCACAAACAACTCAATGCCTAGGTGAACATACATTTGCCAAGGTAGATGGCTGGTGTCATGCCCATGATTTAAACCTGGTTGATGACTTTTCGTCAGCAATGCAACTACTTCACTTCAAAGAAAATCTCCCTGAAAGTCTATAGACTGTCCTCCGACAATATTGCACAAAGCAAGTTAAAGAGGCACTGATCTCTTCCCCATGATTAAAGCCAGCGCATTGTTTACATTACCAACAGGCATAAAATTGACAAATGTATCCACGACAAGGAAACAAGATGACAAAGTTGACCTTCATTTAGAAAAATAAAACCTTGCAGTACTCGTCGGAAGAATGGTATGCCCTATCAATGGATTACTCGAAAGAGGCTATCAAACAAATACAATGTCCAAGGGGATATTTGAAACAAAATTGTGGAAATTTACGTTTGCAGATGGCCGTTTTAACTGTCATGGTCGCCATTCCTTTCAATTTTATTGTCGTGAGCCTGGTCTACACAGGAAGTGCAGCTGGGAAACAATGGCTACCTAAATTGGACGAGACCATCCAACATAATTGTTGTCTCGACTAAAGATTCCGTTATCCTTTGAACGTCTTTGTGGAAGGAAAAATGGAGGTGATTTTCTCGAAACCAGAGCAAGTTCTTAAGAAATAAACTCTTGATCAAGAAACAGCTTTGAAGACTTCATTTCTTGATTCTGTTGACTTAAAGGCCACTGACAAATATTACCTTAGTTTTGTAATAACTAGAATTTTTAGATCATTTTGATTTAAATTTATCACATGCAAGCAGTTCTTCTAATTAAAACGCCTTCAAATATTTCTGCTACCACTCAGTTAGACAATATTTTCAACCATAGAGACAGTATTAGTACTCCAATGAGATTCTGTAGTTTTCTCGAACTTGATGGTGAAGTTTAACACGTGAATGATATTCAGTCAACAACCGATTGTAATGAAACACTTTTCACCGACTGCACATTCGAAGAACAGCACATGGCTGCGACAAAACAATCAGCCAGAAATTATCCTCACTTCAGCACACATCTCAATCACATCAACAAACCATGACCGTGTAAACAAAACCGGAATTTAATCTATATCATTTTTTATAACATTTTTTCAGAATTTGCAAAAAATGGATACCGACACACAGTTATACCTTAGAATAATGTTTGGCAGGCAGATTCCGCCAGAACTAAATTAGAACCAACCATTTTTTAAAGAGCAAATTAGGTTTAGGGCAATGTTTAAATATCAAACAGAAATGAAAGAGTGATTGCAACCAAGGCAATTCCTGGTAGACCAATTAAAACTTGCCTCCTCGGGGGCTAACAACCATACTGATTGGTCAAAACCTGATCATGTGACTTTCTTTCAGTCCTTTGACGTTTATGGTTGTCATTGACTTTTACTGTCAATTAGGCCTGCGTTGTTTAACCATGAAATGACTGGTCGCTGTTACACCTGGTCTCTGTTTGTTAATGACACCTGGGAAAACTGCAGGATTTGTGGGTTCGTAATTTGTCAAGTTTTGTCAAACAATTTTCTTAAAATCTTTGAAAAGATGAACATGGAATCAGAGTTAAAGGATTCGTTTCCATAACGTTTAAGTGATTTAAGTGCTCCGACGCGATTTAAGTGCACAATGTCGGTTGAATTGAGTGTGGTTTTACACTTAAGTCTTTAGCAAAATTACAGCAATATTACAGCAATAGCAATACTACAGCAAAATACTACAGCAAAATATTACAGCGATATTACAGCGATATTCAAGGGATATTCCAGCAATATTCCAGCGATATTCCAGAGATATTACAGCAATATTACAGCGATATTACAGCGATATTCTAGTGATATTACAGCAATATTACAGCGATATCATGGCATGAATGCTAGGAATAGGTTTCACACTGAACCCTTGTAAGGAATCAAACTCAAGGTCTTCAGTGTTAGGATGAATTTCTTATACCACTCAGCCACCCAACATCAGCTTAAAATGCTGTTAAGCGACTTACTCTGAGAGTGTAGGTTTGAATCCCAGATGGGACTAAACCCCCAAAGTTCTAGTACATGAATCTGTACTATACTGGGAATGTGTAATCCGTATGTTAGCACAGCAGCTAGCAAATGTGGTGCCTCACTATGATAGTGTGAGTTCGAACCAAGACGGGACTCAACCCCCAAAAGTAAGAGTACATGAATCTGTACTATACTGAGATGTGTAATCTGTATGTTAGCACAATAGCAGTATAAGGCTCAACATCCGTGTCCTGGACAACAGGTGCTACACAAGGTGATAGTATAGGTCTAGTGCCTTTTGTGATAAAATCTGAAAACTCTTACATAACTGTGACATGAGTATCAGACAGATAATTTATTTGTTCATGTAAACCCCATCAAGGATGAACATGCTTTACAGTACATTAAACAACCTATCATGATTTAGTGTGACTGCATTAGCCCCAGCCACATGCGTATCTGCGACCGAGGATCTAATCATAGACGACATACTTTCATGAACATTATAAAATGAGCCATTTCTCGATCAAAGGGAGGAGACAAAAGCTGTTGATTTCAGACCTTTGAAAGCATTTTAAGCAAACATAAGTTCTTTTTCCTTGAAACTGAGTGAGCATGTTGGAACATGAGTCACTGTTTCAGCTACATCATGCAGATTTGGGATAATTCATCCCAGAGCTCCAGATAAACCTTTGGCCATGTGGGTATGATACCCATACTTTTTAAACTAAGTGGGTATCTCCAATTTCAAGTGGGTATCTATCTATACTTTTAGACACCCACCATATTTTTAAGATCCGGGTATTCATTTCAAATAACAAGTGTAAGAGGTGTGCCTGACACACACCACAACATGACCTCATAACACCTTTTTTTATTATTTTCTTTTCCACATAGCAACTGGTTTGGTTTTTTTAAAAACCTTGTTCCAATCGTGTTGTTTCACTTCCACGCAGCGAATAGCTAATGTTACAAGTTACATTTAAGATATAACCAGCAATTGATTCTGATTGTGAAACACAGCATAATATTAATTCATCTAGCAGTCCTCTAATGAAGTTGTTTTCTGTTTGTAGCGTAATTAACCTAGATATTTTATTTTGTGCGTGTGGAAGCTTTAGACCTTGTTTGCATTGTTTACAGGATATGTACGCAGGAAACAGCTATATGATTGGTCACTATTTATAGATTGGCCAATCAGTGAAGGGTTAACAAACCATGACTGGTATTCTACCTGCGTTGCGCATCTTAATTGCGTTTAGAATTATTCAAGAATATTTTAATCGCAAATATTTGGAGATGGAAAAATTTGTTTCGATTGGGTTGAATTGATACGATACCAACATAATTTTGATGTATTGGGTAAATACGCATTGTTATTTTGACATAATGTAAACGTAAATATTTAGTGTTTTTTCATATGCTGGCATTTATTTTTCTTGTGTATTTCAACTTTTCTATGGCGTATTATATGCAAATACCCAGCTGATCTGGAGCTCTGTCATCCCTACTGCTGTAAGTAAACCTATCTACAAAGGGCAATTATATAACTAGATTTATCAAGCGAGTGAGTGAGTGAAGTGGAACACTTATTATGAATGGACAACTTCTGTACTGCAATAGATGCGACGTGTCGGTTTTGATACGAACACCGCTATCAAGCAAGTGATGATAACAGTGTTATTTATGGTCTATACCGAATGTCACATCTATTGCAGTGAAGCAGTTGTCTATTCATAAAAATGTTCCTCTTCATCATACCAGCTTCTACATACCACTTAAAGAGGTGATGTGAGTGAGTGAGTTTAGTTTTCTCCTGCTTTTTAGCCATATTCCAGCAATATCATGGTGAGGGACACCAGAAATGGCCTTCACACATTGTACCATGTGGGAATCGAACCCGGGCTTGGGTGTGGTGAGTGAACGCTTTAACCACACCCCAGACTTGTCAAGATTTATATTACCAGTGTATTGCCATTAAAACATATTGCTGCACATAAACAGACCTTTGCTACCAGTAGAGTACACCTAGCAGGATTTACACCATTACTTAGGTTTTACATCTTTACAAGTTGAGGCCACAAATATAATCAATAATTATTCTACAATTAAAATTTGGTGATATATAAATATACTGTGAATGTGTCTCAGGAAGACAAAACTATACACCACTTTAAACCCTATCACTGATGCAGACACTAACACTCGCAGTTGTTTTTTTCCTCCAAAGAGTGAGTGAGTGAGTTGGGTTTTACGCCACTTTTAGCAATATTCCAGCAATATCACAGTGGGGGACACCAGAAATGGGCTTCACACAATGTAGCCATGTGGGGAATTGAACCCAGGTCTTCGGCGTGACGAGCAAACGCTTTAACCACTAGGCTACCCCACCGCTCCTGTATTGATATAAAAACTTGAATTTACAATACAATTGTTGACTCTATAACATTTGTGTTGTTTGTTGTTTTCACTAAAGATTTTTGAGTTAGCTTATTGTCTCAATCGATAAATTGTCCAGAAACCCAGGACAGTTTGTTGGTCAATGCTCATTCTATCCATCACTGGTTTATATGTCCAACCTATCATTATTTTGCAGACTGAGAATAAAACTAACTCAATAACTCAATACACAGACATGATTCAAGATGTACAGATGTGTTAATCCAAGATGTTTCACGTCTATGTCAAACATCAACACAGTCAGCCATGCTTGAAACAGCAGGGCCCTTTTCCCCAAGTCTCACAGTCAGACAACATCAAACTGGTTCTCTATTGAGATGCCCACCTCAGGTAAAGCCTGAAAGGAAGCATTTTTATTTAACCATCATTAAGTGGTGGAGAACAGATGTCGTACAGGTCTGACACAGAGGGTAGAGATGTACAGACAGTGTGTGGGAATGTTAAACACTGCTGACGGAGGACGGGGAGTTAGTGGGGGGCGGCCATGCTTTTGTGTTAAATGACTGGGAACAAACCGAGTCACACACAAATCACTGTACAAATACCCCAAGCTGGTGGCTGTACACTTGTCTACCAAACAATACTTGATGATATTACATCTTCACTCTGCCTGGTCAGACGGTCCTGATGGTCAGTCAGTGATCCAGGGTCTGGTTTTCCAGTTCTGTTCATATGGAGATAGAATGCAATTTGGCAGAGGCAGCAAGTGCATTGAGGAGGGATATAATTAGATAGCCTGAGTGAGTATGGTTTTATGCCGTTTTTAGCAATATTTCGGCAATATGATGGCGGGGGACACCAGAAATGGGCTTCACACATTGTACCCATATGGGGAATATAACTAGATAGAGTGAGTGAGTATGGTTTTATGCCGTTTTTAGCAATATTACAGCAATATGATGGTGGGCGACACCAGAAATGGGCTTCACACATTGTACCCATATAGGGAACATAATTAGATAGAGTGAGTGAGTATGGTTTTATGCCGTTTTTAGCAATATTACAGCAATATGACAGCAGGGGACACCAGAAACGGGCTTCACACATTGTACCCATATGGGGAATTGAACCTGAATGTTCAGCATGACGAGTGAACGTTTTAACCACTAGGCCACCCCATCACCCCTATACTTGATGATATTACATCTTCACTCTGCCTGGTCAGACTAATGGTCCTGATGGTCAGTCACTGTTCCAGGGTCGGGTGTTCCGGTTCTGTTCATATGGAGATACAATGTTATTTGTCAGAGGCTGCAAGAGCTTTGAGGGGGAATAATTAGATAGATGCACAAGAAATATATGGTTGAACTAGAGGCAGGGACGGATGAATTTTTATCTATTTATTTACTTTATGGTGGAGGATAGATTGTTTTAAACATTAGGGATTCCGTTTTTAATTGTGTGATACAAACCAGGTGAAGACTGATGGCTTTGAGAAGATTAATGGCTCCTTTTTGTGATGTGGATGGAGGTTGCAATGAAGCAGTTAGGATGAAGCTAATAGATTGATGATGTTGGTGGATCTTAGAGGATGCAAAGCGTCGTCATGTTGGATAGAAATGGTCCATCAAATGGAGATTGATGAGGGTGGAGTGAGTGAGTGAGTGAGTGAGTCAGCAATATTCCAGCAACATCACGGCAGGGGACACCAGAACGCCTTCACACGTTGTACCCATGAGGGGAAGTGAACCTGGATCCTCGTCACAATAAACGAGCCCTTTAACCACTCGGCCACCACATTGACCAGTGAGTGAGTTTAGTTTTACGCCGCTTTTAGCAATATTCCAGCAACATCACAGTGGGACACACCAGGTATGGGCTTCACACATTGTACCCATGTGGGGAATCAAACCCGGGTCTTCAGCGTGATGAGTGAACGCTTTAACCACAAGGCTACCCCACCACCTTTACTGACCAATGAGGTTTAGGTCGATGCTGTTGTATGGCTGTATGTCAGGATCATATCAGGTTTAAACTCATATGGGGAATCGAACCCAGGTCTTCAGCTCAACAAATGAGCCCTTTAACCACAAGGCTACCTCACTGACAGATGAGTTGGGAGTGAGTGAGTGAGTTGGGTTTTACCCCGATTTTCAAGCAATATTTAAGGGCTTCACACATAGTACCCATGTGGGGAATCAAACCCGAGTCTTCAGCGTGACGAGCGAACGCCTTAACCACTAGGCTACCCCACCGCCCCAGATGAGGTGGGAGGTAGTCGATGATGTTGTGTGGCTGTATGCCAGGACATGATCAGGTTTAAATGGAAGTGGGGAAGAGATTTGAAAAGGGTGAAGTTAACTGTGCAGACATGAAGTTGTGGACTGAAGAATTGTCTGTGCATGTATGTATGTTTTCTCAGAATGGATAGCAGAAAAAGAGTTTAGACATCAAGGTTCAAACACTGATCAAACTGGGATAGCAAACATAAAATTGAAAAATCTATCTACAGAAAAACATCAGAAAACACAACACAGCAAAACAGTAGACATGTAGTCTGTCTCTCAGTAGTCTGTTTCAGTCCCTGAACCACATTATTTTTCCAACTGCCTAGCCCTCCCTGCAATGTTGTCCGTCTCACAGTCCCTGAACCACATTATTTTCCCAACTACCTAGCCCTCCCTGCAATGTAGTCTGTCTCACAGTCCCTGAACCACATTATTTTCCCAACTACCTAGCCCTCCCTGCAATGTAGTCCGTCTCACAGTCCCTGAACCACATTATTTTCCCAACTACCTAGCCCTCCCTGCAATGTTGTCCGTCTCACAGTCCCTGAACCACATTATTTTCCCAACTACCTAGCCCTCCCTGCAATGTAGTCTGTCTCACAGTCCCTGAACCACATTATTTTCCCAACTACCTAGCCCTCCCTGCAATGTTGTCCGTCTCACAGTCCCTGAACCACATTATTTTCCCAACTACCTAGCCCTGGCTGCAGTGCTAAAGCCCTAAATGAAGCAAGTCTAGATTTCCTCAGGTTCAATCTCACAGCTCACTCCTTTTCAATTTAAATGTGTTTATTTATTACTATAAAAATGTTACAGATTCAGAGTCTAAGCATAGTCTATAAGGTATGAAGCAAGTCACCATATTGCAGATGGTAATATTTTTTTTGAAGAAATCAAAACTATATTGATATACATTTGCTGAGACCACACCTTTCCCTACAGATATCGTTTGCGTTCTCAAATACGGAGACGTAAATCACATGGCTTGACCTCGCTCTACATCTCACATCTTAAAAGGATTTCCTGTCTACTGACATATGACTTGTCACCAGTGTGGTCAATGTTCCTTTAATGAACACACAAGACATAGTAATGGAGCTTGAGGTCACACAGTCAACGTCAGTAAAACCAAAAAATCCTGCTTATAAAAGTTGAGTTGAGGGCGTTGAGCAAGTTGACAAAGACTCACCATTGTGTTTGTTGAGTCTCCAGGGTAATATCTCCAAACCTTGCCCTCCGTCATGTCCTATATCCACAACAGTCAATACACCAACGATTTGTAAAGTGACGACGACGACCTTGCCTCTACCCCACCCTATTGGAAGAGTCGGCGGACACACCCAGGTTGATGGAAAGTCCCGAGATTTGATGGAAAGTACGGAGACTCGCTAGCATGTCAGCCTGCATCATCCGTACCAGGCATTTATATCAATATATGACATGTGTCTTCACCTGTGACAGATATGGACCCTGATTCTCTATGACGTACAGGCAATTGAGGCCCACGACAACTCGCCATGCGTGCAGCTCATTGTGATGGGATGGGAGGGAAAGCTCAGCTAGTTTCTGTTATGGGAACGTGAAGAGTGAAGGGTAAAGAGTGTAGATTCAGTGGAGGTCAGGCTGATGGACAAAGATCATCTAAAGAGGCAGCAATATCAAAAGCTCCAAAGCATTAAGATGACAAGAGGATACACTTTTCAGCGAAGTCAACTTTCTAAACCAATCAGGAAAACCTCCTATTATGTGACACTGTCAGCATATTCCTTTATACCTGTCTGTACCTGTAACATGCCTTATATATATGAGTGTGAGTGAGTGAGTGTGTGTGATGCTGTCAGCATATTCCTTTATACCTGTCTGTACCTGTAACATGCCTTATATATATGAGTGAGTGAGTGAGTGTGATGCTGTCAGCATATTTCTTAATACCTGTATTTTTATTATACCCCTCTCCTTTATATCTCTTTGCATTTCTCAAATTGTTTGAAAGTGAGTGAGTGAGTGAGTGAGTGAATGCGTGAGTGAGTGTGAGTGAGAGAGTGAGTATGGATTTTAGCAATATTCCAGCATTACCAAGGTTGGGGACACCAGAAATGGGCTTCACACATGGTACCCATGTGGGGAATCGAACCCGGGTCTTTGGTGTGATAAACAACACATTGACCACTAGGCTACTAGCACCCCAAGTGAGTGAGTGAGTGAGTGAGTGAGTACTGAACAGTTTTTGTCCGTATAATGTCCTAAACAAAGCCCAACTATAGGACAACTCTTCACAGTGAGTTGCCAACAGATATACTTCCAGTAATGGCAGAAATTGAACAGCGCCACCTATCATCATGAACATGTGGCAACATGTAGACACTTTAGTCTCCAGTGTCGGCAGATTTTGAAGTTAAAAAATCAAACAGAAAGTCCTTCAGCGATTTCATTGTTTCTATGTTGTCATGTATCATGCTACTAATGGTGTCATCTGTCTGAATCGGTAACTCTGTATCACATCGCGAGATCCCAGTAATGCTCAGATCTACCGCTCCGACCCCGAGCCCCTGGGACGAAGTTAATCAAGGAAAACTGACACACAGAATATTTCACCAAACTATGCAATTCGCGATATGGAAAGTGTCCTCGACAACAGACCTATTTCAAATTCAAGCAACATCACCAACTCACATTGTCCAATCATCAACATTTTCACCACAAAATCCTTAAATAAATCAATTCCGATGATCAATATTTCCATACAAGCTCAAAACATTGTCTTGTTTTCACGTCCCCCACAAAATTCTAATTTGATGTAAAATCTTAAAATCTCTTAGTAGGACTACAGTCTGTGATATCGACCAGCAGATGGTATTATCCCCCTTCAGCTCTGACAATAAGATTTATATTTCTGATGGCTTTGGAAATAACATTTTAAGTCCTCACTTTAAATATTACACATCTTTCCTCTGGAAAGTATGGAAATCTTTAACAAAGTGGTTTCCTGGGCAACACCTGCTGCCCTAACCAACTGCCATGCTGACAGGTCATATAGACCAGTGTATGTTAACAAGCCTCAACAGACTCCTGGTAAATCAATATACATGTAAGTATTTTAGAAAAAAAGTAATCCTTTTTTTATCAAACAAAGTAATAAAGTCACAAAACACAGTAGTTGTTCACAATACATGATATGTTTTTGGAAAGTAGGTTTTGGCTCCTACCGTCCCAAATGAAAATAAAACCCCATGGTTTTACAAAGCTGAACAGAAATTCTGCTACATTTAATATTTCTCTGACAAGAAAAAACAATTCTTACCTCAACTCAAATTAAAACTTTCAAAAGATTCCTCAGATATTGTAAGATACAGAAATAATAGGTATTATTACATAGAAATATGAACATTGATACATGTTACTAATTAAAACTAATATTTCACAAATATTTACACTTCTGAAAGTATATGAATTTATTCACATTTCATTATTGTCCCTGTTAATTTTTGTATGATGTTTACATTTCAAAATAGAAACAACACATAACTGTGTCCTACTGAACAAAACTACTTATTGCTTCTCTCTCAGAACATAACAAATTCTATAAGTACACGTCTGATCCACTGTGACAGACAGTCGACTCCAAAATCCATCTTTTATCCTTCAAAGTCAGCCTGACAGATTTCCCTCCATAACCTCAATGTCTGGTCCTTCTATCAGACCCTAGCCATTAACCCTTTAGCTTTTGAGATTTGTTAAGGATTCCCATCTGACAATGTTGATTGAATCCAATGGACTCTCGAGTCTCGACACTGACAGACGCAAAGCACAAACAGGAAACAATGACATCGACGTATTGACATGAACTATCAAGAGGGATTTTTAATTGTGGATATTCATAGTCTGTACAGCAGTTGTAATTATATACACTAATATAGTATTATATCTACTGTACAGGCACTTCCTGTCTGACACGACATACTTCAACTGGCCTTCATTCACAAATGGACAGAGGATGGAGACCGGCCTGGATTTACTGTTGGCTGGTCTGGGAAGGAGGTAGTATTGTCCTCTGTGATTAGCACTCAGACATCCTTGGTGCTGTCGTGAGTGAGTGAGTGAGTGAGTGAGTGGGAGTGAGTGAGGTGGGTGAGTGAGTGAGTGAGTGAGTGAGTGAGTGAGTGAGTGAGTGAGTGAGTGAGTGAGTGAGTGAGTGAGTGAGTGAGTGAGTGAGTGAGTGAGTGAGTGAGTGAGTGAGTGAGTGAGTGAGTGAGTGAGTGAGTGAGTGAGCAAATGAGATCTTCACCCAAAGGTATCTTGTATCTAACAAACCATCAAGCAGATCCAACTTTGTAATTCAGAACTTGACCAAAACATAAAATGTACTTCATCTGACTTAACATTAGACTCCATCATGATCTACCTTTTAGTAAAGTATTCGAAATACAAAACTGAACCAAAGTCCCATGATGATAGCTCCAGATGATCAAACAATTTCATCATAAATACTTAAATTCGAGCAGACCAAGAACCAGTTCTTTCAGATTGGCTCCTACACATAGTTATTACATCCCAACATTGACAATCATCTCCATGCTATCACGAATATAATTTGAACTACAACCAAAGGTTGACTAAATGCCCATGTCTTGGACAAATGCGAAACTAAAACCAAAGACCTAAATGACAGCTCTGCTTGAGCAAATGAATCATCAGCCTTTGTCCAACCTTTGATTTCAAGTCCAAATCTAATGTGATCTATTAAGTGCCAGCTGAAGACATCTTTTTCGGCAAATAAATACTATGTCAAGCTGCCAGAATCAATCACCTGTTTCCATGTCTAAGAAACTCATTTGCATAAATGGGTAATAGCGGAGGCGGTTCCCCTACTGGCGCTCACAGGAATCTGATTACATTACTGGTAACCGGAACAATCTCACCGATCTGGCGATCAGCATTCACCACCGTTCAGTCAGATCACTTACCTGTAACAGAAAGGAACATTCAGTTAGTAAGCATGTTTAACACTTTACAAATAACATCTGATGAAACACAAACATTGTTTCCTTTAGGGAAATTAATAACTTGACACATAATGTAATTAATCAATGAACTATTCGGTGGATGTCCAAACAGAAACACTGTACACTAACCATACATATGTACGGGTCAGTGGAGAGCAATGACCACAACAAAGCATTTAGGTATCATGTGTTATAACAGTGATGTGTAACTGTTGGGGGTAACAGTGAGATGTTAGGAGGGACTGTACAAGTTAGATCTTAGGATGGGTGGTACGACTGAGATCTTAGGATGGGTTGTACGGGGATGGGTGGTACGACAGATCTTAGGATTGGTGGTACGACAGATCTTAGGATGGGTTGTTAGGATGGGCGGGGATGGGTGGTAATGGGTGGTACGACAGAGCTTAGGATGGGTGGTACGACTGAGATCTTAGGATGGGTTGTACCGGGATGGGTGGTACGACTGAGATCTTAGGATGGGTGGTACGAGTGGGGAGTTGTAAAATTTCAGAAATGGTCCCTGATGAGTCAATATTGTTCAAATCTGTCTTGAAATTTGTATTGAAGTTTACCCCAAGCAGAATCACAAACATATCTAACTTATATAACCGATGTAACCGCTCTACAGCTTCAAACTATAGGAATGACCTTTGTAGGTAAATAGCATTTGTCATTTCTATTATCACACGCCTGTGGATACATCAACATTGATATTTATTTATTTATTTATTTCACAATAAAAAACCAAGGGTTCTGTAACCAGGGAGCCCCTGACAAAGTATCAGCTGACATTTACAAGTAATTATGTTAGCGTTAGACGAACCTACACGCTTGCACTGTGCTGAATATTGTCAGACCAATGTTCGACAACACGTGGCGACTGACTCATGACGTACAGTCAGTCTGGTATCTGTGTACCCTCAGAAAAACTTAATCGTGTTGATAAAACTACCTAAAACCACTGTTCAATGGTCAGAAGGTACAGACTTAAGTAGTGAACAACTCATGTTCTATGAAACTGCAGTCAGCAGAGCTTCAGCTGTCACGTGATCTGTAAACAATGGATTGTTGGTTTGTTGTTTAACGTCGCACTCAGCAATATTTGAGTCTGGACCAGACAATCAAGTGATCAACATCATGAATATCGACCTACGCAATTGGGATACGATGACACGAGTCAACCAAGTCAGCGAGCCTGACCACCCAATCCCGTTAGTCGCCTCTTACGATTAGCATGGGTTGCTGAAGACTGACTAACTGAGTTTGGTTTTACGCCGCTTTTAGCAATATTCCAGCAATATCACGGCAGGGGACACCAGAAATGGGCTTCACTCATTGTACCCATTTGGGGATTCGAACCCGGGTCTTCGGCGTGACGAGCCAACGCTTTAACCACTCGACTACCCCACCGCACCGGTTGCTGAAGACCGATTCTAACCCGGATGTTCATGGGTCCTGTAAACAACGATGACGTTAGGAGCAGACGTGACACTGGAGCAGAATACACGTTGATTCACAATGACAGACAAAGAACCACATTGCTGTTGACTCTGGGGGCGGTGGGGTAGCCAAGTGGTTAAAGCGTTGGCTCGTCCGCGAAGGCCAGGTTCGATTCCCCATATGGCTACAAATGTGAAGCCCATTTCTGGTGTCCCCCGCCTGTGATATTGCTGGAATATTGCTAAAAGTGGCATAAAACCATACTCTCTCACTCACTCACTCATTTATTGGCAAACATAGAGACTTAGTGAACCTAATTGTCAAAGTTTCAACTCATGACTGATGAAACTTAAAGATTACGCACCTCTTGAGTTAAATATGTTTCCACTAAGGTTTAACTTTAATGTAAAGGATGTTTGCAGAGACAGGTGGCGGACATTTTGTTTCCACTTTCATAAAACTTACATGATGCACTTTCTGAGGCAGCTCATGCTCGTTTCGTGTTGGATGAAAACATGCCGTACTTTGAGAGGCAGGTAAAAGTGTTTCCACGGATGGAAAGTTGCAAGACTGAGAACCTCCTCAGTCAAACATGTTTCCACTTTACGACCCAGGCACGTTTTGAGAGGCAAGTGAGGCCATTTTGTTTCCATTTTCATTAAACATACAACCATGGGCCAGTTGATGAAGTCGATAAACAATATTTCCACTTCATAACATTTACCACCTTCAACCGAAGTCCAAAGAGTGAGTGAGTGAGTTAGTGAATGAGTGAGTGAATGTGGTTTTACGCCGCTTTAACAATATTCCAGGAATACAACAGCAGAGGACACCAGAAATCGGTTTCACACATTGTACCTATGTGGGGAATCGAACCCAGGTCTTCAGCATGACAAGCGGATGCTTTAACCATTAAATCAGGTCACCCCACCGCCCTAGAATGACTGACTGACTGAGTTTGGCTTTACGCTGCTTTTAGCAATATTCCAGCAACATCACGGCGGGGGACACCAGAAATGGGCTTCACACATTGTACCCATGTGGGGATTCGAACCCGGGTCTTCGGCGTGACGAGCCAACGCTTTAACCACTAGACTACCCCACCGCACGGTTGCTGAAGACCGATTCTAACCCGGATGTTCATGGGTCCTGTAAACAACGATGACGTTAGGAGCAGACGTGACACTGGAGCAGAATACACGTTGATTCACAATGACAGACAAAGAACCACATTGCTGTTGACTCTGGGGGCGGTGGGGTAGCCAAGTGGTTAAAGCGTTGGCTCGTCACGCCGAAGGCCCAGGTTCGATTCCCCATATGGCTACAAATGTGAAGCCCATTTCTGGTGTCCCCCGCTGTGATATTGCTGGAATATTGCTAAAAGTGGCGTAAAACCAAACTCTCTCTCACTCACTCACTCACTCACTCATTTATTGGCAAACATAGAGACTTAGTGAACCTAATTGTCAAAGTTTCAACTCATGACTGATGAAACTTAAAGATTGCGCACCTCTTGAGTTAAATATGTTTCCACTAAGGTTTAACTTTAATGTAAAGGATGTTTGCAGAGACAGGTGGCGGACATTTTGTTTCCACTTTCATAAAACTTACATGATGCACTTTCTGAGGCAGCTCATGCTCATTTCGTGTTGGATGAAAACATGCCGTACTTTGAGAGGCAGGTAAAAGTGTTTCCACGGATGGAAAGTTGCAAGGCTGAGAACCTCCTCAGTCAAACATGTTTCCACTTTCATGGAACTTACAACTCAGGCACGTTTTGAGAGGCAAGTGAGGCCATTTTGTTTCCATTTTCATTAAACATACAACCATGGGCCAGTTGATGAAGTCGATAAACAATATTTCCACTTCATAACATTTACCACCTTCAACCAAAGTCCAAAGAGTGAGTGAGTGAGTTAGTGAATGAGTGAGTGAATGTGGTTTTACACCGCTTTAACAATATTCCAGGAAAACAACAGCAGAGGACACCAGAAATGGGTTTCACACATTGTACCTATGTGGGGAATCGAACCCAGGTCTTCAGCATGACAAGCGGATGCTTTAACCATTAAATCAGGTCACCCCACCGCCCTAGAATGACTGACTGACTGAGTTTGGCTTTACGCTGCTTTTAGCAATATTCCAGCAACATCACGGCGGGGGACACCAGAAATGGGCTTCACACATTGTACCCATGTGGGGATTCGAACCCGGGTCTTCGGCGTGACAAGCCAACGCTTTAACCACTAGACTACCCCACCGCCCTTGCCCTAGAATGACTCTCAAGAACTTGTATCATCTTAACCCAATAGGTCACCTGTTACAACTGTGATATGATTTACCGACAAATACAGCATAAAAACATTGTCCATAAACTGTCTTCCATAATCCAAACTTTCAAAATGTTTCTTTCACTGAACCGAACATGTCAACAGCCTTCCTTCACAGCGAACACAGCTGTTTTGATCAAAGATGTTGAAAAAACGTCAATTACGCAACCGGGGACGTCGATTCAGTTGATACCGAAAACCCATTACTGAATTATATATGATGGACGCATGTGTTTGTGTCGCATATTTCAAAACTCTTTCATCATTAGTTACCTCCCTTTGACATTTCTCCAGGATCAGTCAACAATTGTCCGTAGTTCATTTCAAGGGTCCTGTCACGACTACGCAAACTGCTCTCTGGGTCGCTAATAACCTAAGGGATCAGCTGTAATCGCAGTGTATATACTGTCTAGAGTTTACTAAATTAGCCAACATCATTACCAAGTAATTATCTCTTACTGTGCTTTATGAAGTTTGGATTGTGGGACATTACCCTCAGGCTTTTAACATAATGGAGAATGGCCATAATGCAGATGTCTCTGTCACACTTTAAAAAGATTAGTTTAAAACTTCTCCTCAGCCTTAACGACAACCCGGGCTTTTCCACAGTCATCTGAAAGGTTGTTTCAAGGGTTTTTTTTCCCAGCTGACATTTAGAAGTCTACGGAAATACTTATAAAGATCATTTATGAAACAACACTGTAAAGTACGGTATCTGAAGGACAAATAGGCTGTTTTCCTTCCAAGACAAAAAGAACAGGAAGTTTTTATCTGCTTTCTCCTAAATAAAAGCTACTTAACCTTTGAGTGGAATGCTCCTGGAGATGATGTTTCCGTCAGAGAGACTTAGAAGTTCCTTCATAGATCAGAGAACATGAATCTTAATTATATTTGGATTTTGTCGGAAATCAATTTTCAACGTTTTGCATTTATGGGATAAATACCATGTTTGTTAACGGAAAAATACATGGAGTTCTTCATCTATGATGATGGACATGATATTGGTTAATTAGCATAATTAATAAGCAGCAGTAAACACATCATCATCATCATTGTCGTCGTCATCATCATCATCATCATCATCATCATTGTCGTCATCATCATCATCATTATCGTCGTCGTCATCATCATCATTGTCATCATCATCATCATTATCGTCGTAATCGTCATCATCATCGTCATCGTCATCATCATCACCATCTCCACCATCACCATCACCGCAGCCATGATGGTGAAGCCAGTACGGTTTCAAGTAGCTTTCAGGAATATTCCCGTAATATGATCAACATCACAAATGGACACCACAAGTTGTATGATGAAAGCATTCAAACCATGGCCATCGGTATAAGGGAACACTATGCTACCACCACCACTATGCTACCCCTCTACCAAATTATCAGTGAGTGAGTTTAATTTTACGCCACTTTTAGCAATATTCCAGCAATATCTCTGCAGGGAATACCAAAAACATGGATTCACACATTGCACCTATGTGGGTCCACCATCCTAACCCTATGATTAACCCTTCAGCATAAGCGAGCACTTTAACCACTGTGCCACCAGTCCACCCTATTATCCAGCACCAGCAGCACTGTTATTATTCTTATTCACAGCTTTTGCAATCAAAACTTGTTTGTATATGTATATTAACTCCTTTTCTAGATTCCATATCTTAATCCCCTCTGGGTATCCCCATGTTGACCCGAACACACCCAGCCTGTCTTCCAGTCCAGCGCTTGATGAGCTGTCCTAAGCTCTACCGAGACTAGAACCATATTAGGGACTGGTCCAACTTCCGGCTAACGGAGCTTATCAGATTGAAAATCGGTGTTAATGACAACAATTTCTTAATTCGCGGGGGTCATTACAACGAGCTGGCCATTAATCCTCTTCAGCCGTTCGCCATCAAACCTCTCATCAAACTACCACTGGTAATTATAATAATAGGACAGCCATTTGAGGGTCGTGCAAAAGCGTTAATTCTAGTCAGTTGTCTCCCTGCTAGCATGAATGGTCTCAGGTGTACACAGGAAGTGTAATCTTCCACAAAGCAGGGGATTATGGGAGGTTGTGGACTTAGTTGGTTGGTTAATTACCGACCCATGAGAGATGTATGGCTCTCCCCTAAGAACAATGGCGGCTGGGAAAGGCTGCTGTCAATCAAACAATTGAGAGGACTCATCTTTCTGGAAAGCCATGGGAATCTTGTCTAACACCACACTCAGCAAAATGCAAGCAATAGGGAAACAGCCAGGTATTGTAGGACCAGACAAACCAGTGGTGGGTAATGTGAGCATTATCTTTTGTAACAATGCGTGAGTGAGTGAGTTTTGTTTAATGCCGCTTTTAGCAATATTCCAGCAATATCACGGTGGGGGACACCAGAAATGGGCTACACAACCCATGTGGGGAGTTGAACCCGGGTCATCAGTGTGATGAGCGACGCTTTAACCACTAGGCTACCCCACAGCCCTGAGTCACTGAGACTGACCACCTGATCCACTAAATCATAAAACCGTGTTGGTGTAGACCTATTTCTCCCACAATCCCCTTCTACAACCAAAGTGCCCACAACGCTCAAAACATGTCCTTCAATGGGATAATGTCCTGTTATGCAATAGTCAGCAAATTACTGACCCAGAAAGAAATATACCCAATACAGCACATGCCAGTCTAGAATATGTAGCAAGTCTAGAATATGTAGCAAGTCCAGAATATGTAGCAAATCTAGAAAATGTAGCAAGTCCAGAATATGTAGCAAATCTAGAAAATGTAGCAAGTCCAGAATATGTAGCAAATCTAGAATATGTAGCAAGTCTAGAATACGTAGCAAGTCCAGAATATGTAGCAAATCTAGAATATGTAGCAAGTCCAGAATATGTAGCAAATCTAGAATATGTAGCAAATCTAGAAAATGTAGCAAGTCCAGAATATGTAGCAAATCTAGAATATGTAGCAAGTCTAGAATACGTAGCAAGTCCAGAATATGTAGCAAGTCCAGAATATGTAGCAAATCTAGAATATGTAGCAAATCTAGAATGTGTAGCAAGTCCAGAATGTGTAGCAAGTCTATCTTGCCGCAGTTTTACAAAATGAAGAAAGTCTCTGGGATTCTTCATATTTTATGAATATAAATCTTCTTTTTTTTCTGTAAGATATGTTCATTTCCGAGGTTAGATGTTAGTTTATTAACAACTGAAGCAGTGTCTGGACCCAACAATCCAGTGACTGACATTTTAACCAACAACCTATGACTGTGTGAGTTGATCATCTATCAGTTTGTATCAAACATCAAACTATTTTCTTTTATCACGTACACGGTGGCTCAAGTTAAATTTTCATTGACTCAAATATAACAAATACATCTGGTTCTGGTGCCCTTTCAATTTAATTACATAGTGTAGTTTGTTATACCCAGACTGAAATAGATGGTTTGGTGAAGGAAAGGATCAAATCTAAGTCCTTATTAATCATAGAAATCAAAATTAATATCCAAAATGTCACAAAACAAGTATTTTGGTTCTATTCTTAGAAAGACTCATATCTGTCAGACACATCGTGCTGGTTGTCTGACATACACAAGACTTTCAAAAATAAAGAACCAACATATTGGTATAAGTTTCTCGTTGAAGACGAACAAGAATATATACTCATGGAAACAAATAAGGGAACACATGAAAGTACAAGTGTTCCTTTATTCTTTTCCAGGTTTCTTCACAAGGTATGTATTGCACTGAGGGTGAAATTCTGGAAATATATAAAGGGACACTTGTACTTTCATGTGTTCCCTTAATTGTTTCTATGAATATATATGTATCAACATAAATATCAGAGAAATGCTATGAAATAAGGAACACTTTCATGAAATCAAGAAGGCATTCCATAAAACTACCTTGTCGAAGGAAACTGATCAAAATTGACTGTCAGCTGATATCATATTCTCGACAAAAACAATTACTGGCAAGTTATCAAAGGATAAGACTGCTATGAGTATAAGCCGATGTCATCAAGTGAAACTGAAGTGTCTTGCAAATATATACACAACTCATATCGGCAAAACAACTTTTGACATTAGTCTTAGCAGTGATAAATATGGTCTCATAATTAAATGTCTCTTTCAACTCAGTTTTATGGTGTTTGTTATAAAAAGTGGTTACCATGACAACTATATCACAGATTACAAATACGTTCAGAAAAAGCACTGACATTTTACTGTATAATTCTAACACTTTTCCGAGAAAGATATGTTAGTACAAGAATAAGTATAAGCATAAAAATAGGTATTTTCTCTATTTTTAATGTAAGTTAAATCCATGCTAAAAGAACCACACCCTCCTCTCCCTCGAAGGACCAGTAATAGTCTCCCCCAGGAGGACAATGGTGACTTCCTAATACTACATCAATTCCTCCGTTCTCGCTAATCTTTTTTATGTTATTTCCTCCGTTCTCGCTAATCTCTTTTATGTCAAGCTGTTAGCATGCTGTTAACAAGCACCTGATGATGGTGTTATGCAACCTCATTGTCAGACATCCCCAGTCCTGCTGCAAAGTTCCGACATCTTGACCAGCTTCTGTTCACTAACTGACCCCAGCGTTTTGATTGACAGGTGGGCTTCATTGATGGAGATAAGCCTCTCTTTGATGAACTGCTTACAATGGCTGCCTGTTAAAGATTGCTTACAATGGCACTTCACACTTGAACGCTTGGTTGAGCATGGAATGCTGAATGTTCCACAGGTTTAACATGGAATGATTTTATGTCAGTTATTAGAGTGAGTGAGTATGGTTTTACGCAGGTTTTACGCAGGTTTTAGCAATATTCCAGAAATATTACAGCATTGATGTTCTTGAAAGGCAATAAACGTGTCATGTATTCATATTCAAGCATTATATAGTCACACAATATCACAGTAGGGGGGGCGGTGGGGTAGTCTAGTGGTTAAAGCGTTGGCTTGTCATTACGCTGAAGACCCGGGTTCGAATCCCCACATGGGTACAACGTGTGAAGCCTATTTCTGGTGTCCCCCGCCCTGATATTGCTGGAATATTGCTACATAGCGTCGTAAAACCATACTCACTCACTCACTCACAGTAGGGGACACAAGAAATGGGCTTCACACATTGTACCCATGTGAGGAATCGAACCTGGGTGTTCGGCATGACAAGTGAAATCTACAACATAGCATAGCCTGCCTCTCAGTCCCTGAAATATAACATATTCTCTAATACCCAGCTCAATGTGTAATGTAAAAACTCTAATTGAAGCAAGTCTACATTTTTATCACATACCCATTCTGACCTGGGGTCCTTTTCAATTTAAACAGATCTATTTGTTCAATCATAATCACATATTAAGGGCTGGTCTAGACATAGCAGCGAGAGGGTTAACAGCAGGTGCTTGTTCAAGAGTCCTGTTAGACTAGAGGTGTGACAATGGCCATTCACAGGCCTGACCAGAGGTGATACAAGTTATTAAGCACTGGTCATCACTATTGACCATTGGTCAGAGGTGGCAGGAACGTCCACAGGGATCAGCATCAAGACATCTGATGGCAGGATTTATGATTTGGCGCAAGATTGTCCACCGGAGGAGTGAAACGAGACCAGCCGATCAATACACAACTTAAGTGTGCCATTTTGACCATCACAGTGACAAACTGTCACATTAGCTGTTTCCTCAATTACCTCAACCACATGGCCCCTAGGAAATGGGACGCAGGTGTTCTCAAACATGTTTTATGTATGTCAGTTTCAATGTTTCATCTTGGTCAGTCTAACACTGGGGGCTACACACCAGTTCAGCTGACGAGTGAGTGAGTGAGTGAGTGAGTGAGTGAGTGAGTGAGTGAGTGAGTGAGTGAGTGAGTGAGTGAGTGAGTGAGTGAGTGAGTGAGTGAGTGAGTGAGTGAGTGAGTGAGTGAGTGAGTGAGTGAGTGAGTGAGTGAGTGAGTGAGTGAGTGACGCTGCTTTTAGCAATATTCAGTATCTGTATTTCTTGTACCTGCTGTGTTTATATTTGTAGTTTGTAGAATATTGCCACTGTTTCTTCATGGAATGCTATGCAATAAATATCTTATCTTCCAGAAATATCATGGCAGGGGACACCAGAAATGGGCTTCCACACATTGACAAGTGAATGCTTTAACCACTAGGCTACCCCCACCGCCCGTATTTAGGACAGGTAATCCTTCATCATTTTGTTCCAGGTTTTACAGGAGTCCAGTATTAAATAACCACAAGAAGTAAGTTTGATAAAATTCCGCACCTTACTATGTGATCTTATGGTTGAGATCAGACCAATGGACTCACTGTCAATCTCTCAAATTACATGAAAATATATTTGTTCAGAGAAATTCTCTCAGGCAAATGAATGATGAAAAATGATGTTCCAGGAACACTGCTTTCAAATGAATTCCCACTCGAGGTATCAGTGACTCCAATATTCACCTTAAACTCGGACAAACCAAAAGAATTAGTCTCATTCTGTTCATTCAACATAATTTATATGATAAATACAGAACTCGTGTTCCTCAGAGTAGGCGACATAGTGATATGAAATGATGTTGCGTGGCGATGAAGCAGTCACTGTCGATGCAAATATTGGCAGATAATCCACAAGGAAATCCTGCATTACATGAGAAAAATATTGTATTTCATTCCTTATTGTGAGTTTAGTATAATTATTGTTGGTACACAATCCACTCCATCTTATTGTGAGTTTAGTATAATTATTGTTGGTACACAATCCGCTCCATCTTATTGTGAGTTTAGTATAATTATTGTTGTTACACAATCCGCTCCATCTTATTGTGAGTTTAGTATAATTATTGTTGGTACACAATCCGCTCCATCTTATTGTGAGTTTAGTATAATTATTGTTGGTACAATCACTCCATCTTATTGTGAGTTTAGTATAATTATTGTTGGTACTCCATCCATCTTATTGTGAGTTTAGTATAATTATTGTTGGTACACAATCCGCTCCATCTTATTGTGAGTTTAGTATAATTATTGTTGTTACACAATCCACTCCATCTTATTGTGAGTTTAGTATAATTATTGTTGGTACACAATCCACTCCATCTTATTGTGAGTTTAGTATAATTATTGTTGGTACACAATCCGCTCCATCTTATTGTGAGTTTAGTATAATTATTGTTGGTACACAATCCACTCCATCTTATTGTGAGTTTAGTATAATTATTGTTGGTACACAATCCACTCCATCTTATTGTGAGTTTAGTATAATTATTGTTGGTACACAATCCACTCCCATCTTATTGTGAGTTTAGTATAATTATTGTTGGTACACAATCCACTCCATCTTATTGTGAGTTTAGTATAATTATTGTTGGTACACAATCCGTCTTATTGTGAGTTTAGTATAATTATTGTTGTTACACAATCCACTCCATCTTATTGTGAGTTTAGTATAATTATTGTTGTTACACAATCCACTCCATCTTATTGTGAGTTTAGTATAATTATTGTTGGTACACAATCCACTCCATCTTATTGTGAGTTTAGTATAATTATTGTTGGTACACAATCCACTCCATCTTATTGTGAGTTTAGTATAATTATTGTTGGTACACAATCCGGCTCCATCTTATTGTGAGTTTAGTATAATTATTGTTGTTACACAACCCACTCCATCTTATTGTGAGTTTAGTATAATTATTGTTGGTACACAATCCACTCCATCTTATTGTGAGTTTAGTATAATTATTGTTGTTACACAATCCACTCCATCTTATTGTGAGTTTAGTATAATTATTGTTGGTACACAATCCACTCCATCTTATTGTGAGTTTAGTATAATTATTGTTGTTACACAATCCACTCCATCTTATTGTGAGTTTAGTATAATTATTGTTGGTACACAATCCACTCCATCTTATTGTGAGTTTAGTATAATTATTGTTGTTACACAATCCACTCCATCTTATTGTGAGTTTAGTATAATTATTGTCGTTACACAATCCGCTCCATCTTATTGTGAGTTTAGTATAATTATTGTTGTTACACAATCCACTCCATCTTATTGTGAGTTTAGTATAATTATTGTTGTTACACAACCCACTCCATCTAATTGTGAGTTTAGTATAATTATTGTTGGTACACAATCCACTCCATCTTATTGTGAGTTTAGTATAATTATTGTTGTTACACAATCCACTCCATCTTATTGTGAGTTTAGTATAATTATTGTTGGTACACAATCCACTCCATCTTATTGTGAGTTTAGTATAATTATTGTTGGTACACAATCCACTCCATCTTATTGTGAGTTTAGTATAATTATTGTTGTTACACAATCCACTCCATCTTATTGTGAGTTTAGTATAATTATTGTTGTTACACTCCACTCCATCTTATTGTGAGTTTAGTATAATTATTGTTGTTACACAACCCACTCCATCTTATTGTGAGTTTAGTATAATTATTGTTGGTACACAATACACTCCATCTTATTGTGAGTTTAGTATAATTATTGTTGTTACACAATCCATTCCATCTAATTGTATTCGACATGAGTCTTCTTCACAGAGTCTGAAAATGATTATTTTGATTCCCCCACCTAAAAATGCATTGTACAGGATCATCTAGTGTTTATGTTATAATTATTTGCTAAAAATACAACCTATCATCAAAAAACCTGTTTTAGTTTAATAAAAATACCTTAGTTTATTTCAAATGTCAACAAAATCCTCACCATCTTTCATAAGAATACATTGTAACTGAAATTGTTTTTCCCGAATTTTCCAGTTTAAGGTCAGCAGATCCGCGACCCGAACAAATAGAAATGTAAGGCTTCACATGTCCGGCAAATTCCCTCACTGCTTCAGGTCCAAGCTTTGGAGAGTTGGGAGTGACATATTGAATTAAAGCCTATGAAATCCCTTTCCTTATGAACCTACACTCAGGAGACTAATTAGTGTGTCAGCAATATTGACCTCAATGACCGAGTTTCCAGGGTAACCGCTGTAACAGGTGACTAATGATCCCTATTGACCACTGCTTTGATGATGGCCATGTGCCTCATCACCTTGCCTCAAAATTCTCACCTCCGTGGTATGACTGGAAAATGGCTGTCTGATCATGATTAGATTGGCTTCATCTTCATCAAGAATGTACAAAGGAAACCAACAAATTGTACCGACATTCTTCCGTTAATTTTCTACAAAGGAAATACTCACTATATTGACATTCAGGACAGAAACATTTCCTCCTGCTGTTGGTTGTCATGCGTATGTTTTATGCCACTTTTACCAATATTCCAGCAATATCACAGCATGTGACACCAAATTGGGCTTTTTTTTTTATATTGGACCAATATGGGAATCAAACTCAGGTCTTCAAACCCAGAATCACACTTTAACCAGTCCACTATGCCATCTCATTGTAAAGTGAGGGAGAAAACTAGGGTCAAGGTCAATGTCAGCGTCATCATGACTTCAGAAACCTGATTTTACCACAAAGCCATCACAGCACTCAGGGGTGGAAATAACCCATTGCCCGACGTCCCAGTCCAGTGTTTTTTTCTGTTGGGCAAACAAATTTGTATATCACGCTGTACCGGTGTCCAGTTGACTTTCCAATGTTAATTATGTTGTTCAGTTATAAAATGAACAAGAAAATTAGGCGGTATAGTGTAAAAATTATCAGGGCAAGTGACATTACATGTGCCACTGTACCAGAGTACACTAGCAATTTTAAAGTTATTTCCACCCCTGGCAATACGACTGTCGTAAGTATATCTTAATGTCTTTGGATTACGATTAATTTGTGGAACCTGGCCCTGGTACTTATCATGTACAGCATCAGCAACAACAGCTGCCTCAGATTCACCCGAGTCTCTCCTTTCAATCTGATTAATGACTTCAATCTGATATCGGTTGTAAATATTATCTCACCGTGGAATTCAAAATGTCAAGACCAGAGACCAGCATGCCTTAATTCTCTACCGATGCCAGTTCCACTGGGCATGAAAGGCAAAATAGTGGTTATGACAGGATCACTAAAACTGAATGACACCAGGTGTTCGCTAAAAGGGTAATTATGACCTTCCCCCACATTTTGTAGCCTCACTTGTCATAGTAATTCCGAAACAATTCTGATGTCAGATGTTTTATGAAATGGCTTTATGTTTCATGAGTACGTTGAGTAAATGAGCATGTTTCATTAGCATAATAGCAAAGTAAGTAAAACTGTTTAAACTTCAATTACAATCATCAAAATGATCATTATAATCATCTTGCTCACATTGTCCGAACTTAAGACATGAACTTGCAATACTGGTGCCCTTAAAGGTACATTTTCTGACTGTGGCTCGATCGATACAAAACATAATAAACTAAACATTAAAGTCGGAACTTGTGTCAACTCCGAGCCTTTGTTCTGTCAATATTGCCCCGACTGACAACAGCGTCCCACCATATGAAAAGTGAGTTTGCAACAAAGGTAGACAATCCATGCTTTGTGTGCTAACCACTAGGAACGGTCTCAGTGAGCAATTCAACTGTGAGAGAAAGAACTGTGTGGGGTGAAGCGGAGGGTCAAGGGTGTTTAGGGTATTTAGGAGGAGTTTATCCCCTGGAGGGGGTGGGGAGGGGGAGCAAGTGGTAGATCCAGAAAAGAAGTAAAACATTAATGCTATTGTATTGCAGGGGTGGAAATAGCCCATTGCCGGACGTCCGAGTCCAGTGGTTTTTTTCTGACGGGCAAGCAAATTTGTATATCATACTGTACCGGTGTCCAGTTGACTTTCCAATGTTAATTATGTTGTTTATTTTAAAAAATCAACAAGAAAGCGGCTGGTATAGTGGGAAAATTATCAGGGCAAGTGATTTTACATGTGCCACTGTACCGGAGTACATTAGCAATTTTAAAGTTATTTCCACCCCTGCATTGACAGCTGGTGATAAAGCGACACAATCAAATTTTAACTAGGGATATGTACAAATACAACAATCTTCTTGCTCAACATTTTTTTTATCCCTTTATTTCTAAAAACATTGGAAATCCGCACAGAAAATCAAACCAGATTTGCTGCTGAATTATTGCAGCATCTGTTCGCTGTATATGTACAGGTAGTTGTGGCAGAATTATCCTCATAGTCTTTTCTTCAACGATTGACAAAAAAACTACACAGATTATTAATAATTAAAACTAATAAGCTCCAAAAAACATCAATGTACATACATCTCCATTAAAAGAAGAAAATATCAACACATATCTCCTTAAAACATAAAAAACATGGAGGCTCATAATATATTAATTTCTATACACTGAGAAAATGTCAGAGCAAGTATCCCATGACAAGGGAGATACAGTTCACAAAAGTCATCTTATCAAACAGACCTGGTGTGGATAAATTGTCAGGAGGAAATATGTCTTCATTTTCAAAATGGCTGTGATAATAAGCTGTGATACCACTTCATGAAAAATTGATTTCTCAGTTATGGGAAGAAAAATTAACTTTAATATCTTTCCTTAAAAGAACCTCTCAAAGCATCCTGTGATTACAGGGTTTACCGGGACCAACAAAATAAGGGTCCACATGCCCCCCGCTTACTTATTTCAAGGGTCTGTATGTGAATACGAGGGTCCTGTCGGGAACTGAAATGATGTAGCAGACTGTACTGCAAGGTTAAATGATTACTTTGATTACATGAACTTTATATTTTTTGTCATGAATTTTGAACAGTGAATATTCATTGTGCATCCCAGGGGACACAGCATGTGTATTTTCTGTGTTTATTATGATGGTGAGGTGAGGTGAGGTGAGGTGAAATTGGGTTTAACGTTGTGCTTGAGAATATTTCGCTCATATGACGACGTGCATGCGTGTGTATGTGTATGTATGTGTATGTGCGGCTGCTTGTACTAGCCCAGACTTAAGCTGGTTTTATAGTGCTAGCCCACTGAGATACCATGCCGCAGTGAAGCATGAATATCCCACTCAGACACATCATACTGACTCCGAGCCGACCAGTCCTTGTTGTACCCATTAATGCCAAGCGCCAGGCAGGGACCAACAAGTACCATATCTTAACGTCTTTTGGTATGATGCGGTTGGGGATCGAACCTGCGACCTTCCACTCTCCGGGCGGACGCTCTAACCACTACACCATGGAGGCGGTCTATGACGTGTGTTTATTGGACCCACATTTCTGTGTTGGGTGAAACCCGGGATTAACATTTACCACCGTGACACACTTGACGTCACTATTCTCCGACTTCAAATATGTCCTGGTCTATATGTTTCTGAACTAAGGTATCGACTAAAGAAAGATATTATTTTCTCAAATGAGGGCAGATATTCATGACAATTTTAATGCAGTTTATGTCCTATGAAATACAAAGTTTTACACAAAATTGCCATGAAAGAATTATTGTGATATATATCATATCATAAGCGTGTAGTTTGGTTTCACGCCGCCTTTAGCAATATTGAAGCAATATCATGGCAGGGGACACCAGAAATGGGTTTCACACATTGTACCCATGTGAGGAATCGAACCCGGGTCTTTGGTGTGCGAGTGAACTGTGACTTTAACCACAGGACTACCCCACTGCCTCTTATCATATCATGAAGAAAGTGGGATCGTGACTAGGGGTGAAACGGTACGTATTGCAGTACAATACCTTCGGTTCAATCCGTTTCGGGTTCAGTATATGAGATATGATCATTATGCAGAAAAGAAAAGAGACGCATACCGGTAGATTTTGACAAAATGATTCGATTTCTAGACATTTTAAAAGGTTATTAACATGACGGTACAAAAACCGAAAATACCGATTTTGTAGCTTGCATTATGGTATACCAAACCGAAGGCAAAATACCGCGATTCTACTAATACCGCGGTAAACGTTTCACCCCTAATCTTGACATCCCAGAATGATACATGATCACCCCAACAATTCACAAATTATCTTCTTGTTCCGAAGCTATTAATATGAGATATAGGTTGCTGAACCAACATGGCTCCATTATTACGAATTTCCCTTGCCGTTAAAAATAATTCCCTCATGGAACAGCCAACTCATTCTTTTTTTCATCATAGGTTTTCCAACATTTAATTTCTCTGGGCAAGTCTCGAATGTAAAAAGTAATTTGCTCTCAGATCATAATGGGAAATAAAAAGATGTTTAAAAACCCGATTCGACCCTTTGCAGAAAATTATCCAATCCCTTCTGAGAGGGAATGTGAAAATGGACCGTCCACTGAAGCATGACTGGATGCAGGAAGATGTTGACAGTGTGGAGTAATGGGGATGAATTATTAACCACAGTCGAAACAAGCAATTAATCAACCATTTATGTATCTTCATCATCAGGGAAACATCATTGTGGAAGATTTTGAGGTATGTATAATGTTTTAGTCTTATTAATTTGATAGCTGGAATTGTTTGTGAGCCACATGTGACATAGGAGACTCCGGAGAGACTAGAGATAGTCGGGATATCTGGGGAGTCTGATAGAGGAGGGGTTAGGGGGAGAGAGACTAGAGATAGTCGGGATATCTGGGGAGTCGGATAGAGGAGGGGGGAGAGAGACTAGAGATAGTCGGGATATCTGGGGAGTCGGATAGAGGAGGAGTTAGGGGGAGAGAGACTAGAGATAGTCGGGATATCTGGGGAGTCGGATAGAGGAGGAGTTAGGGGGAGAGAGACTAGAGATAGTCGGGATATCTGGGGAGTCGGATAGAGGAGGAGTTAGGGGGAGAGAGACTAGAGATAGTCGGTCTGGGATATCTGAGGGAGTTAGGATAGAGGAGGAGTTCTGGGGAGACTAGGATAGGTGAGGAGATCGGATATCTGGGGAGCCTATAGAGAGTGAGAGATAGATAGTCGGGATATCTGGGGAGTCGGATAGAGGAGGAGTTAGGGGGAGAGAGACTAGAGATAGTCGGGATATCTGGGGAGTCTGATAGAGGAGGGGGAGAGAGAAGAGGTGAGGTGAGGTGAGGTGAAATTGGGTTTTACGTCATGCTTGAGAATATTTCGCTCATATGACGACGTGCATGCGTGTGTATGGGTATGTGCAGCTCCTTGTACAAGCCCAGACTTAGCTGGTTTTATAGTGCTAGCCTACTGAGATACCATGAATATCCCACTCAGACACATTATACAGACTCCGAGCCGACCAGTCCTTGTTGTACCCATTAATGCCGAGCGCCAGGCAGGGACCAACAAGTACCATACTTTTAACGTCTTTTGGTATGAAGCGGTCGGGGATCGAACCCGCGACCTTCCGCTCTCCGGGCTAATGCTCTAACCACTACACCACGGAGGCAGTCAGAGAGAAGAGGGAAAGAGGGAGGGGGAATTGGTCTTCAGCAGCTCATACTTGTCATAAGAGGCGACGAGTGAGTGAGTGAGTGAGTTCAGTTTAACGTCACTTTTAGCAATATTCCAGCAATATCATGGCGGGGACATCAGAAATGGGCTTCACACATTGTACCCATGTTGAGAATCGAACCCAGATGACAAGCGAACACTTTAACCACTAGGCTACCCCACCGTCCTCAAGAGGCGACGAACAGGATCATGTGGCCAGACTCACTGACTTGGTTGACACGTCAGTCAAGTTTGGATGCTCATGATGTCAATCACTGGATTGTCTGGTCCAGACTTGATTATTTACAGAATAGTTCATATATTGCTGAGTGGGGCATTGAATAAACAAACTATAAGAACACTAATCCAGCATCACTTGTGTGAGGAATGTATACAACCTTTGTTTTACCTGATGCTGAAATGTGCATCCACTGCTTACAAAAATTAAAAGATAAAATAATTTGTGGAAGGAGATACACAACAATATTTATGGTACAAATTTTTTTAGAAAAAAATATATCTGTAATTAATCATCAAATTCTACAATACAGTACCCCCGCTGTGATATTGCTGGAATATTGCTAAAAGTGGTGTAAAACTACACTCACTCACAATACAGTATTTTAGTTCATTTCCTTCTATTTCCTGATACACTGAAATTTATCATTCGGGGTAAAAAAAACCCACTCTGCTTAAGAGAAGATAAACAACAATTCCTTCATATTACAGTACTTAATCTGTGACAAGACTATCACATTTCTATAGTTAATAGAATCAGGTGGGTTTTCTTAACTTATTTTGGGCAGTATATAACATCACACTGACATTCCTTCAGACCTGCAGTGACAAAAACAAGCTGCAGAATTGAAGAAGTAAAAGAAACATCATTACTTCTCTATACTTACCGCTACAGTTAACTTTTTGTCAAACTCAACTCCCCTTTAAATGTCAACGTACCCAGTCCACAATGGGATTCCACGAACAACATCTCACACTGCACATATTTCTACGTGTTCTTCCATAACCAAAAGACATTTTTATGAGGCGCCTTCTAATATGTTTGCACCATAAATCATGGTGGAGTTGATGACGCTCTGTTTTATTGTGATCAACATGTAATGAAATGTATTTTCTGGTGTGTGCCAATATTACTATGTCTGACTGTATGTTCCAGACCCGTAAACACTGGAGATCGGGCCGGCTTCACGCCACACCACGCAAACTAGGAAACATGGCTGTCACCTTCAGGCATTGTCAAGATTTCAAAAATATTTCTTTCCCAATTACACAGAATTTCTTTCTTAAATCAACAAAATGGCTCATTGATACTGAATAGTGATGCAAAAAAATCATAAAAATGTAATCATAGCTGTCAGTGTAGTGGTTGATTAGTTGAAGGCATTGCTACAATGTTAACACGTTGATTCCAAGATTTATGGTATTTGAATAACTCTCACAAGTTGATCTCAACCACAAAGTAAATAAACATGCGAGTCTTCAGCTGAAGAAATGATATACCAACTGTTAGTGTAGCAGGGCTTTATTGACCCCAAACATGTCATAAAAACATCAACCAAGAGTAATCTCTCCCGTTGAGTGTGAAGTGCCCATACAGAGCCCTTTACAGTTTAACTCTCACTATGTGAACTCCATAGAGAAGCAATCAAGCCCAGATTAAGGCAGCCGATTGATACAAACACAATTGTATGGGTATTCATATGAACGGGCATAAAATGTCCTTTTATTTGAATACCCACACATATACACTGTGATGCATTTGATGTATATACACATGCATAATCAAATGAACATCAACCTAATGGCAACGTGGGGATGTGACTTTATTGATGAGGAACTACGAGAACTCTTACTATTGAAGGTTATATGGTCATGCTAATCTCTCAAATGAGCTATCGCTTTACGATAAGATACATTATCAGTCAATCAGCAATTACATGTTGCCAATTAATTGTCATATAGCCCTGATAAGGTTTTCCTAATCGGGGCCTGGGTGTAGAATTGCCCTGGACTGCTTTTCAATGAACAGCACTCTAGTGACCTTTGCCAGGGAGTGATTACATTTGTGTTAGGGCAGGGGTGTAAAGGTTTGCCAGAGTATTTACATGTCAGTTACACCGACTCACACGCAATACCTCAGTCAACACAAATGAACAAACATCACAATCGCCTATTGTACATACGCTACAATTTCCAGTTTTTCAAAACGAGTCGCCATACAGGAAATCTAAGGTCCATCAAACTGAGGTATCCTTGTGTTTTTTGTTTGTTTTTGATGTTTAAGAAAGACAAACTGTGAGGACACAAAAAGTTACATTTCTTTCATAAATCCTTTTCACCAGCAAGAGTCTTAAGCAATCGTACAACTGATTCCTTGCTTGAGGTTGGAATGATGTTTGCAGTCTCCATGTTGAACATATTTCCTTCACGTTTGTTTTTTGAATATCACAACAACAATTATTTGTTGACTTCCTCTCAATGAAAAAAAACACCAAATGAACCAAATGAGTGAGTGAGTTTAGTTTTAGGCCTCACTCAGTAATATTACAGCTATATGGCGGTGGTCTGTAAATAATCGAGTCTGGACCATACAATCCAGTGATCAACAGCATGAACATCGATCTGCGCAATTGGGAACCGATGGCATGTGTCAACCAAGTCGAGCCTGACCACCCGATACCGTTAGTCGCCTCTTACAACAAGCATGGGCTACTGAAGATCAATATTCTAACCCGGACCTTCACGGGTACTTGAACCAAGGAGCACTGTTACTGAAACTAGCGGTAAATTATATCTCATGAACTAGTGAATAGGCGTTGATCCTTACTGCACAGTACTGGTCAATAGAATAAACATTGCTTCAGCAAACCAGTGGTTGAACAAACTAGTGGTTGATAAAATAAGCATTGTGTCTTCAAACTGGTGGTTGATAAAATAAACATTGTCTCTTGAAACTAGTGGTTGATAAAATAAGCATTGTCTCTTCAAACTGGTGGTTGATAAAATAAACATTGTCTCTACAATCTAGTGGTTGATAAAATAAACATTGTCTCTAAAATCTAGTGGTTGATAAAATAAACACTGTCTCTTCAAACTGGTGGTTGATAAAATAAACACTGTCTCTAAAATCTAGTGGTTGATAAAATAAACACTGTCTCTACAATCTAGTGGTTATTAAAAAAAACATTGTCTCTACAATCTAGTGGTTGATAAAATAAACACTGTCTCTAAAATCTAGTGGTTGATAAAATAAACATTGTCTCTACAATCTAATGGTTGATAAAATAAACATTGTCTCTACATTCTAGTGGTTGACAAAATAAGCATTGTCTCTACAATCTAGTGGTTGATAAAATAAGCATTGTCTCTTCAATCTAGTGGTTGATAAAGTAAACATTTTCTCTAGATATAGAATAGAACAAGCATTGCTTCCAGACCAATAGTTGGTAGAATAATCATTTGTACACCAAAACCAGAATTGTTTCTAAAGGATATTGTTTAAATGTTCAATGTTCCCAAGATCTGGTGGTCTTAGAGAATGTACTGCATCCACTCATCAGTGGTCAATATAATGAACATTCTTCACACGAAACTGAGATCAGTGGAATGAGGAATCTGTGCGAGCTGAGCGAGCAATGTTCCATAAGCTAGTGGTTAATATCATGAGCACCTCTTCATGCCCCTGATTTACAGTGACACAATAATTCATCAATCATTCACTGTAAGACTGGTATCCTGAACCACAACACACAACAAAACACTTGGACCCTCCCGAATGAGTCCAAACGTTTCCACAAAAGATGTTCAAAATATTTCACCATCAGACTGCTAGGAGCAGTCAAACTAATTGAACAGCACATCTGGTGATTTGAAAATAACATAAATCACAAGTCTGGGTTTTTTCACACCCATCCTCACTGTCCTAATACTGTCACAACAAAAGAAACGGTAAATGTTTGCGAAAAGATAATTACAGTTTCACAAAAACTATCAAACATGGCTTTTCTTGCATGCTCTTTTCTCATCAAAGACCCATTGTTTCGGCCAATAAGCAGCCACAAGTTCTGCTTCATCCAAACAACGAGCAAGAACATGGCACTCACCATAAACAAAAACATCATCTTTGAATATTTCCTCATTGATGCCGTTTTCATCCAGATTATATGAGATGACAAGTCTCCCATAATTACATGGATTATTCTAAAACAACATGAGCTGAATTTTTGAAAAAATATTCATTTTTTAAAATTCAGGTCTCCAACCGGGTATGAAATATGTCCATGCTTTGATGTCAGAAAACAGTGTATCATTAAATAAGTTTTCTTTATAAAGACCTAATAGCATTATATTCCCGAGACAGACTTTTTGGGCTCACAATGCCTGAATCTTTCAAGTTAAACATGAAAAGTTTCTTCTCCTTTGAAGAGCCCAGTGTTAATGTATTTCTCAAGAGGAATAGCGAATTGCAAAACACTGGATACAACCTGAAGGACAGGAGATAAAGATACATAATATTTACCTCAAAACATCAATAAATGATGAAAATAGTTTTAGAAAACATATAATAATGATGTGTCGATTAGTCTGAGTCGTTTGTAAACAAATGTTTTATAATTCTTGCCATGTGTGAGACAGAAATCTTCTTGATATTAAAATTAATAAATAATGACCTTACATAAAAAAAGACTCCTCATGGGGATTAACACATTTGTTAGACGCATGACATTGTCATTTAGAACAAACAAGGTCGTGAGGGCTGCGTTACATCATACAATAATACTGGAATGGCATCGTACCCTTGGAATAGTTCAGTACCAAGTTGGATATCAAACTGTGGTCTTTGGCATGAACCATTAGACTACATGCTTGCTGTAGTACTACTTCCCTGACCACTCATGTTACTAAAGGTGTACTGAACAACGTGTAGCAGCTCAACTTGTATTAATGTGGCTACTCTTGGACACCTTCGGAAATATAGTTGTTTGGCTGGTTGCTGTTTAACACCCTCTCAGCAATATTCCAGCTCTATGAAAGTGGTCCGTAAGACCATCGAGGATTGATTGGACATTTCAGTGACTGACGTCAGGAGCATCAATCTATGTGATTCAGACAAGGATGCATTGCTGAAGATCAACTCTCACATGGATCTTCATGTGTTCCAGAAATATTGTTATAGCTGACTGACTGGCTGAGTATGGTTTTGCGCCGTTTTTAGCAATATTCCAGCAATATCACGGCGGGGGACACCAGAAATGGGCTTCACAAGTTGTACCCATGTGGGGAATCAAACTTGGGCCTTCGGCGTGACGAGCGAACGCTTTAACCACTAGGCTACCCCACCGCCACGTTATAGAGTGATTGGTTGATTGGGCGAGTAAGTGAATATGCTGTGATACCATTTTGCGATTTTTAACCATTCAACAAATTATAAGAACATGCTGCACCAGGTTCAATGGTCTTGCAGCTTCTATGAGGTATCCAGTTTGCAATATACAGTGAGTGAGTGAGTGAGTTTAGTTTTACGCAGCTTTTAGCAATATTCCAGCAATATCACTGCAGGGGACACCAGAAATGGGCTTCACACATTCTACCCATGTTGGGAACCGAACCCGGGTTTAATGCTTTAACCACTAGGCTACCCCACCGCCCTGCAATATACAGAAAAAACAGGGCTATTCTATTCTCCCCAGTCTTATTACCCAATTTCCTTTCTATGTTCAACGATTAATTCACAAATATCTTTCAAAGTAAGAACTCTGCAATAAATGCCACAGAATTTTTAAATAAAACACCTTGCTTGTAATAGTACTGGTTAAGAAAATGCAGCTTCGGACTGAAAATATGTTGTTTTTTTAACAATTGGTGTCATTTCAAAGTAACAATGAAATTTAGTTTTGTTTACCTCTTGATAAATAACAAAACAACAACACTTACATACACAACAACAAATCATTGAAGTGTCTTACTCGAACTAGGATGTAAAGTCGCGTTAACGCAGATATACGGTACAGATGAAATGCATCAGTATGTTCTCTGGCGAATTGTTTATTTGACACAGGAGAGACCTTTCTAAATATCTGGAGTTTTACAATGCAATAAGTCATGGGTCAACTTATATATAGTGGCAGAATCATGAATTTCTTTTTTCTCCAATCTTCAAAAATGTTCCATAGGGTTTGTTCATGTTTCCCAAACCAAAATATTTAGCATTTTGGTAAAATATTCTAATTGCATAGTTTGATTTGAATATTTTGAGTAAAAAAATGTGTTAATGACAAATTAACCATCGTAACAGAACACAAATATCGATTTCTTGGGGCTTATGAATATTTTCTTGAACAAATGATTAATCAAGCATCATAATTAAACAAAAACCAGCCCCGCACCAAGTGAAGATCTGCAGCAGCTGAACAGGCTGCATCAATCATAAATGTATTAAATTAAGAAAACCACCATCGCAATATGAGAATTCCATGAGTTTAAGCCCAAAACAATAATTTTACATCATTATTTTGTAATATTCAAACATTTTCAATAAACTCTTTTCTTACATAATATGCACTGATAGATTTCAACCAGTATCATCTACCAATACTTATTTTATTTAACATAATTAATCATCTCGTGTACTAATTTGACATGTATATTATGTATGTAACTCACCTGTTTGTACCAAAAGACATATTTAAAGTGACACGTGTAATGAGACAGATGTATTCTCATCTGTAATTAACAGTTTTGCTGATTAAATCAGACACTCCTAAATGACAAATTGGTAATTCCGTGTTACTTTCACCTCAGAGCGGCAAAGTATCAGCCCATGGTAAAAATTCAAATTTATTCCTTGAATGACGAAAAGCAAATTCCTGAACTGAAACTCTCTTATCCATTCATCTTCAAGTCATATCAGAAATTCAGGGAAATACATCAAAAAGAAAAAAAACATGTAAAGCACAAACATCCCCCTTTAACACAAACACTAAAAAGTCTGTGATTCTTACAAGATCATAAAACAAAGTGCTAATCCAGAATGCAGACGTAGGTGATGCGCGCTAAGATCACTTGTCCCAGCTTCAGAGCTGCAACAAAACAGGCCTATTCCCCCTTCCTCTCTACCAAAAGCACCGCACATGTGTTGTGAATTTGGACTCGTATTTCGGAGGTCACGCTACCCTTTCTGCAACATGTGCTTCTGATGGTGGGAATCAGACCATCACAGCAGAGAATGCGGTAGCATCAATGGCTTCTGTTTGTCATGAGAATCTGGCTTCACGTAGCTCTAGGCTTTCGATGAATAATGTACAGCTTTGATCCGCTGCCTCAATCTCTCCAGTACTAGGTCCAATCTTAATCTTTTTTACTGAATTCAACGAGTATTTTGTGTCTTAAGAAATTAATCGGAACAACTGCAATGTTATGATGGGGTGTTGAGAATGCCAGTTGGATTTGAAGAGCGATACCATCATTTTTTACGTTTTCCAATTTCACTGAAGCTGGGATTACATTTTGGCCACACAGCAGCAGCGGTACCAGGCCAGGTTACTATAGAATGATATAAATTACAAGACGACAACAAATCACAGTATATGTCCATGATGCTATTTCCGTTCACTGATAAGACTAATCATTGTCTGTTGTTTACGAGACACAATCACGCATTTTGTGATCTGACTGAAAATCATATGGATCAATATCAAACTCATCATTTTAAAAAATCATAAATTGACAGTTGGTTATAATATCTGAATGAAATGATCAGATTTTGTACAGTTTGTATTTTTACAAAATTATTATATTTCGAGATACAAAATGGTCTATTTATGGATCTCCTGTTGTCAGCCAACACAGTTCAGTTTTGATAGCTGCTACATTAAACCTTGATCCGAGTCTAGTCCTCCAGACAGTACCACCTTATCATTCCTCCGTATCCATAGCAACGAAACTAATCGACAGGTATCATTTAGTCAGTACTCAATGTGAGCTCAATCAGATTGATGGGAAGAAAACAAAGCATTAAACCTTGGATTTTATTACAAATTGTAATTAATGCAAGCTGTTATTTACAGGTAGCCGGTTTGCTATATCAGACAACTGGGCTACATAGTGCAAACCTCCAATCTCGAGATAGCTATCAGATGCTGTGATGCCAAACTAAATGCCAGCACTAATCTCCAGCAGGGATCAATTTTCGACATAAGATAATACCAACATGGCAGAAAGCCGACCATTTTATACATTCCACCCAAGACTTGGACTCAAAAATCTTCAAATCATTTCATTTTTAACCCTTGAAAAGGTTTACGTCCAGTGCAAAGTAATATAATTACTTGAGAATAAAAGCGTTTCCTTTTGGTATTTACTGCAGTACCACTCTGTGTTTAGTGCGAGACTGCTCTGTGCACTCTCAACTTCCTGTTCATCGACAGTTATGATTTGTTAAGGGCAATTTCCCTTTCTCGTCAGTCTGTCTATTCCTTAATTAACTAAAACTCAAGTAGAACCCATGCTACTTCCAAGGGCCAATTAGCCCCATTCAGGGACATGGTTCACACGAACATGCCCACAATTCGCAGTCTAGACCAAAAATCTATCAAGTAATTTCAAGAAGGCCACCTTCCCTTTGTTAACATTTCTACCAAAGTGGAACAATCGCACCTCAGATCGTTAGACCATGGAAAAATCAACTTTTGGGGCAAAAAATGGGTAAAATCGTTTCGACAATAGACATTGTGCTCTGTCGTGAACACCTTGTACGGCTTAATGTGACGTACAGGCCTCCAAATCATCTCCTTCTCATGAAAGTTACTGCTAGAAAAGAATCACTAGTTTCCCACTCGGAATTCTATGAGACAAATTACCTGCATTAGCAAGAATTTAAGAGATTAGAATTTAAGAGATTAAAAGGAGGAAAAAGTCAAGTTTGAAACTAATTAACTACAGCGAAACTAGAAGAAAATAACATTTTACTCATTTACAAGTAGACATTTTAACTGGAACAACACTGTGAGTGGGTTACAAGACAGGCAATATTAAACTTCAGAAAAATAGTTTGAACAAAGTGAATGAGTGAGTGAGTGAATGTAGGGACGAATTCCCGCAATCTATAAGCATAAAATTGACAATGGACCCAACAAAATTTAATAGCATGTCCATGGGGACGCAGAAAAAGTCCAAATACTTTTTGAAAAATTTCAATCAAGTAACAATACGCTATCACTGAGTTTGCTACTAGCGGGGTTATGGTATCATTTGCAATTTAATTACTGTAACAATGTGATGATCATGATACACAATACAATAACAGTATTAATAATAATATTTAAGTGTCTGGGCCCTCCATTTGTAGTCCAGGGCCTAGATTTTCGAAGCTCTCTTAGCTCTAAGATAGTCGTAAGTTAATGTTAATGTATGGCACTTACTTTACTTATCTATGGCCTAAGAGAGCTTCATAAATCTAGGCCCTGGACTCCTGAAAACTAAGAGTATGAGTCCAAGAACCCTCAAATACAGGACTCATGGTAAATCCCTCTGAGTGACAGTACTCCATCTTAGCCAGGGTAGCCAGTAGGTAATCAAGTCTGGATGAGACAAACAAGTGGTCGACGTCATGAGCATGCCAAGACGCACATTGTAGCCACCTGAAACTCACTTAAGTCAGCTCTTGCTACCAGTATTAAGAAGTTTGTCTATTGTGTCTCGTACAAGCACTGGAAATCTACCATTGACTGTAACCGTCTCTACCAGCTTCAAATAGTTTGTCTATTGTGACTCGTACAAGCACTGGAAATCTACCATTGACTGTAACCGTCTCTACCAGCTTCAAATAGTTTGTCTATTGTGACTCGTACAAGCACTGGAAATCTACCATTGACTGTAACCGTCTCTACCAGCTTCAAATGGTTTGTCTATTGTGACTCGTACAAGCACTGGAAATCTACCATTGACTGTAACCGTCTCTACCAGCTTCAAATAGTTTGTCTATTGTGACTCGTACAAGCACTGGAAATCTACCATTGACTGTAACCGCTCTCTACCAGCTTCAAATCTACTCAGCACTGGAAATCTACCATTGACTGTAACCGCCTCTACCAGCTTCAAATAGTTTGTCTATTGTGACTGAAGCACTGGAAATTGACGTACCAGCTTCAAATAGTTTGTCTATTATGACTGCACACTGGAAATCTACCATTGACTGTAACCGCCTCTACCAGCTTCAAATAGTTTGTCTATTATGACTATGGAAATCTACCATTGACTGTAACCGCCTCTACCAGCTGGTCTATTATGACTCATAAGCACTGGAAATCTACCATTGACTGTAACCGTCTCTACCAGCTTCAAATAGTTTGTCTATTATGACTCGTACAAGCACTGGAAATCTACCATTGACTGTAACCGTCTCTACCAGCTTCAAATAGTTTGTCTACTCATTACAAGCACTGGAAATCTACCATTGACTGTAACCGTCTCTACCAGCTTCAACTGTTATGCATATGATCGCCTGTGTTTCCTATTGAACAAGAACATCGTTTTTGAAACATTAAGCATGAAAAGAGGCTGCAATACGTGTCCCAGCATCCAACACAATCACTTTAAACCAATACAATGAAACAGAAATTAGCTGAAAACATAACACATACACACCTACATGACCACATAATTTGTGAATTTTCCATACCCGCATGGATTTCAAAGCTTCCATCCAAATTGTTTTTCGGAATTTTCAACATCACTAGAGATATTAATTTGGTTTCAAACCAATCCTGAACTACCACAGGAGGCACAATGGTGCTACACTCCAGTTTTGGACTCCCTTGAGAAGAGTTCAACAAGGGAGGGAAACCAACAAACACTGCCCAGTCAGACGACCATTAATTGAGTGTGACTGACAATGAAAGCTTACAACAATGAACTTGGCATGTGTTTTGTGTAAAAAGGAACAGCCCATCCATGACGATTAATTCAATTGTCTACGAGAGGGAGTCGGTCATGTCCACCTGCAGGCGGCAGTGACAACAGTCCGCTACTCGCTGCTGCAGACACAACATCATCGGACAAGAATTGACCATGAACTTCCTCTCATCCACAATGCCAGAATACTTAATACACACAATGCTTTATTATGACCAAGAATTTACTACACTCTCAGAAAAAGAACAATTCCTAATAATTTTCACGAACAGAAGTCCTGAAATAATTTCCAAAATATGTCACCATCTTTACAACTTTAAATGAATTCTATATCTTACCATAGTCTCCTCATATTATTTCCATGTCATTATACCACATGATTTCTAAAAAATTGTCATAATGTACATCATTTATGTGTGAAATGTATCTATATTTCTTGTACCTGCTGTGTTTATATTTGTAGCTTATGGAATATTGCCACTGTTTCTTCATGGAATGCTATGCAATAAAATATCTTATTTTATCTTAAAAATCACCAGAGATAGCACACTGTAACTTGCATTTTCATTTTCATAGAAGTGTTGTTGCATTTTGTTTACAAATTAATCTCAACAGATGCAAATTCCTATGAATAACTGCGAAGGCCATGCAAATTTCAGCAAATATCTCACTTGGCCCCTTAAATTAGAATGAACAATTATACCATATGAATTCCTTTGAATGAAGTACAGGTAGACCGATGTTTAGTCTCGGAAAGTATGATTTTTACAGAAACAAAGTACTAAATTTAAATTGAAAAGGAGACCAAGTGAGATGGGAAATCTCCTGTTCCCTCCCCCATCGCTGATGACCCCCGACACAAGACAACAGGATGTAGATTGGGGGGAATCAATGCCAGGGGGTTTGGTTAGGGTTTGGTTTGGGGGTTTGGTTTGGGGGGTTGGGTTAGGGGTTGGGTTTGGGGGTTTGGTCAGGCGGTTGGGTCAGGGGGTTTTGTTTGGGGGTTCCTTTGGGAACCAGGTTTGCGGATGGGATTTGGTGAGGTATGCCTTCACTGAAGTAAGCTGATATTGCGAGAGGGCGCGATCACCACCAGCAGGTTAGACTGGCTTAACAGCATACAACTACACAACAGCTTAAATAGACTGGTTTCTTACCCTACCAAAGACCACACGTATCCATGGTAACCAAACAGGACTTACCTGGAAAAGAAAGAAAAACAATTAAGCTTTTGATTTAAGTATCATTTTGAAGAACATCACAATCATCATCACAATCATCATAAACATCATCACAATCCTTGTCATCATTATCACCATCATCATTTCCACAATTGTCATCATCATCACCACAATCGTCGTCATCAAAGTTGTCATTGTCATCACAATTGGCATCCTCATCACAATTGTCATCGCCATCATCAAAATCATCATCACAATTGTCATCTTCATCATCAAAATCATCATCACAATTGTCATCGCCATCATCAAAATCATCATCACAATTGTCATCACCATCATCAAAATCATCACAATTGTCATCATCATCATCATCATCATCGTCATCATCTCAGATATCATCATCCCCACCAACACCACCACCACCAAATTAAACATCTCATCTTATGTAAGAATCATCAAAATATGTAAAAAATATGACAATATGTTGGACAAATGGCAGCCTGTAGCATATGATCAACACCATCAGTGGAAGCTAGCAACATCACAGGCTGTAACCATTCAAGCCTGAGTGACAGATCATTCAACAACCTTGGGGACGGCACTGGGAAAATTTTCAGCTCAAAATCCCCATTCAGGGCCAGCAGCTTACAGAAAATAGAGACATAAATGATTTCAAACAGTAATGATAATTTACCAAAGCCTTTAATCCAACACCAAATTACTTTTTTAGTTCATTGAAAGCATGTTTACTCTTCATAAGCCTTAATAACAGAGGACAGTTGAACACTACTTCCCTAAATACTACTCACCATTCCCCAAATACACACACACCTTGAATCAATATAATAACATAGGCTGATACACGGTTTGCATTCCGCAGTGTATTTCATACCATCCAGATATATAGCCATTGAATACCTACAGCAAAACTGCCATTGCCAACCCAAATTACCAGAAAAAGACTCTTGAAAACCCAGGTGAGACCTTGGGGTCAACAACAACTCCTCAACCATCTGAAGTGTGAAAAAGCCTACAAGTTCATAAAGGTCGGTGGTAAAGAAAGTAGTACAATTCAAGCAATGTTTAACTAGAAACGAGAGTCCCATTTAACAGAGATGTTTCACACAAGAAGATTTATCTGTCCATTGTGCATCATTTGATAAGATATGCTATTTCCCAGAAGGAGATGACAATGAATTCAAGCATTACCATAACTCAACACAGACATTGTGTTCTATGTATATGCTTTCTATGGACGCTCCTAGTTTCATTGTGATCAGCCGCAACAGAATTATTTTCTTTTGTTACTATTTTTTACCCATTGACATTTAATCTGATGTTATAAACATTAACCTTCAACGACTACCTTCCATAGGAGATATCGCTCAAATGAAATTGTATCACAGTGCATTGTAGATTTTTTTGATAACATTGATTACCATGATCACAATCAAATGACATCACTAGCTGTTTTCGAGTGAGTGAGTGAGTGAGTGAGTGAGTGAGAGTGAGTGAGGCACCTGGCATCACTCCATGCACCCACAATGGATTTGAACCTGGGAACTCAGTACAAGGTAGCACTTATACCATCAGGCTACCACCATAAATAGTCCAATCCATACCAGATGAACCTGTGCTAGATCCAATGACCAAACTCAATTTTCATGACAAGAATGGCGACTTGTGTCCATATCCTCCTAACTAAACTCATTAAAAAATGTACGAGACTCACATTAACATGCTTCAGGAAATGTCGGTGTAGTTCTAATATCTCTCTTGAAATGAAACAAAAGTATCTTGAGCAGCTTAAATCACAATTCCATAAACTTCAACTTACAGTGCTAAACTTTCACGACTGGAAAGCAATCAACTCAGACATTGTCACTACCGTTCTCTATCAGCAAACAAGACCTGTGTTTTACCCTGTCAATCAGTTCTTAAAAACGTCCCAACTGTACAGTTTAATCACATTTACAAACTACCAAATATGGAAGGTGCCAAACTTATAAATACAGTACAATTTACAGAGTGATGACATTATTCAAAGTGGCATGAATCACATTTTTACAGCTATCTACTGTTAAACATCAAATGAATATTTCTAATCAAAATTGTTTCTGAAGAATATGTATTTTGATATTCCTTTGCCATTTAAAAATATTGCAAATGAAAAACTTATTACAAATCTGGCATTTCAATTTCCAAAAGAATACCTTATCTTAAAATTTCACAAAGTAACAAAATCATTAACTTCAAAAGCAAGAAAACTTTGTGGTCAAAGCATGTTTTCAAACAACTGGTTTTTTAAACAAACATTCTGAAATTGCCATGTATTTGTCAATGTTAATTACTGATGTGTCGGTGGGATGCTGTAGAACTTGTCCAGCGAACACAATGACAAGCGATGTACTTGTAACAACCTGACATCAAAAGCGCTGCGGATACATTCGACACGACACCTGTCAACGAGATTACTCAGATGTGATGTACCTCAACTTGTTTCCCCGGTGCACTGCTTCTTCAACACAAGTTTGGTCAAATGCACAATTTCTTTTTTAACATATCCATGAATTTACAGATTCAAATTTAGGTGAAACAATAGTCTGTATCACAATCCTAGTCTGTCTCAGTCCCTGAACTACATTATTTTCCCTACTGCCAAGCCCTCTCTGCAGTGCTAAAGCCCTAAATAAAGCAAGTCTAGATTTCCTCAGGTTCTGAATCTCTGGTCTCCCTAGGGCTCCTTTTCAATATAAATGGGCTTGTTTGTTACTATCAAAATTATATATATTCAGAGACTAAGCCTTAGTCTATCACAATCCCTGAACCCCATTTTTTCCCTACTGCCTAGCCCTCTCTGTAATACAAAAGCTCTAAATGTAGCGAGTCCTCCCTGGGCATCCTTTTCTATTTAAATTTGTTTATTTGTAACTATCAAAATTCTATATATTCAGAGACAAAGTGTTAGTCTAATGAAATAACTGAAGCAGCATATATGGAACCTGTCATATAGCTTCCTCAATGCTTTATAGAACAAGGTGGTGTGGTAGCCTAGTGGTTAAAGCATTCGCTTGTCATGTCGAAGACCCGTGTTCGATTCCCCACATGGATACAATGTGTGAAGCTCATCCCTGCCATGATATTGCTGGAATATTGCTAAAAGCACTCACTCTATAGAACAAGGCACAAGACAGAAGATTTTTCCAATGACGTTAATAACAAAATTCATGTTGTATTTTAATACATATTTCTCATCCAACGGACATCAAATAATCTCACTTCTGGGTCAAAGGTTCGTCCACATAAGCTTAAAGTCCTGATCGGCTTGTAGCATGATACTTAAGTCCGTATGTGACAGCTAAGTCCCTGTGATCTCATTACAGTCGGGTAGCTATCCCAGACATCATCCCATCAATTACATCTTTAAGCAGAACTCAAACTCACACATGAATAAACTGATTCCGAGTGATTCCGTTGCACTTGATAGGCTAACCTGGTAATTCTCTAAGACAATTATGATTCCATAACTAAAATACATTTGGCAATGGACACTGATTACGGTCACGGATCAGTCATGTATTGTGTGTCGAGGAAGATGAGTTCACCAGCAGTGGGGTAGCCCAGTGGTTAGAGTGTTCGCCTGTTATGCCTAAACACCTGGATTCCATAAAGTTCCCATACAGGTTACAGTCTGCCAAGTCCAGTTCTTGTCATCATCCATAGATTTATTTACCCAATATTGGTAAGTAGTGGAACTCCAAACTCACTCACTCTAACATCTCTCTCTGACTAGGAATAATCTGAATTCTTGAAGTCTTGTAGAGTCAATGTTCATAGATAAACACTGGAGAACACTTGGACATTGAGTGACCTTGACATCCAGTGACCTTGACTGACGAAACATGATACAGGTGACAGGGGATAAAGGCTTATGTCTAATAAGGATGGACACTGGTATTGGGTAACTAACATGATAGCCTGCTCCTAGGCTGTAGTGTTCCCTGAGTCCATGGATCAGTAATATTTCTATCCTTCAAAGAGGCAAGTCTAGATAAGTAGACTACTAGACAGTACAGAACCCCAGTCTGTTATTCATTTTTTATTAGAAATTATCACTTAAAAGTTTAAACTATTAAGTTTTACCATAGAGACTTGGGCAAGTCTACTCACATGGATGCTGCTAAGGTGAACCTTAAGGTGTGGCCTCAGATGACCTTGACCCTTTCAGGTTAATGTACCACACTGAAAACCTTACAAAGGTCAAATCCAGTTATGATGCTGAAGGGAATGCTGAACATCAAGGATACGGATCCTTGCGACTCGTAATGTAGGATCCTGTGGATCCCTGTTGTTGAGGATGCAGGTTAAACCCTGATGCTGTTGATGAAACTGTGATTCTCACATGTCAGCACCCGTGGAGGTCCGGGTTAGAATATTGATCTTCAGTAACCCATGCTTGTAGTAAGAGGCGACTAACGGGATCGGGTGGTCAGGCTCGCTGATTTGGTTGACACATGTCAACGGTTCCCAATAGCGCAGATCGATGCTCATGTAGCTGATCACTGGATTGTCTGGTCCAGACTCGATTATTTACGAACTGCCACCATATAGCTGGAATACTGCTGAGTGCGGCGTAAAACTAACACACACGGCCAACCCCCTCACATGTCAGAAATTCATGAGTTCATAATTCACCTGAAAGGATATAATTGTGGGGCGTGGTACTCTGTCCACACCACCTTCTATAAGTATCCCAGGTATGTAATCTCTACCTATATTATAGTTCAGGATCCCAGTGTTGGTTTTGAACATGAGTATAATTTTAACATTTTCGTACATAAAAGGATGCAAGGTGCCCTTCTGAAAACCATCTTTGGATCATTGGGTACATCGGCAAATGTTCGAGCATCATACGATCTCCAAAACGTTATTCAGAAATGTAAATATAGTGTCATGTCTGTTAATTATAATACAAGCTATGCATGAAACTACCTTATTGACCTGACTTTGTGCACGTATTGAATGTCCCTGATCATAAATAAAAATGCCAGAATTATGCGTATATATATTTATAATGACATTGTCGCTATCACCTTTCTCGTACCACGAGTTCCACGGACGGGCATTTGTTTCAAATGAACCAGTGTTTCTGAGAAGCGTCGCATTTATTCCATCGAAAGCTCTGGCAATGTTGTAATTAATATTTCACAAATCTCAACGTAAATGCGCCCAAAGGCTGTCAAAATATGCATAAATACTATTTTCCTCTCGACTGAAACTATCAACCGGCGGGCGTCAGAAGGTATAAACACCTCGGAGGTCGCGTGACATGAAATTGACAAAGGCTGAGCGACAGGCGAACTTGCAAGAGAAGTGGGAACTGACGTCCTGTGAATTGTGACAACCTCTCACGAGCTGAGAAAACAGCGGGTGTTATAAATCTCCTACAGTCATAGATGCCGACGAAAGGCGACAGTGTAGGAACGCGCGGCTATCAAACATTTATTCCCCCCATTATAATGAAATTAACGACGGATTGAACATCGCCAGCTTGCTCCCGGTTGCCGATTTAGCCTGGGGCCGTACAAAGGAAATAATGCGGGTTTTACAAAGAGCTAAATGATTTGTAGACTAAATCAATTACGGTGTATCGAAGACCGACCGCGACATCAGGACATAATCATATAGAATATTTTTTGGGAAGGATTATGCTTTCTCTCCTGAATCATATACGCTAGATATAGATCGAAATATGAATGCAGTTTTATGTTAATTTCTTTGTGTTGATTAAGACCCGGGCTTCTGGCAATGATAATCGGTTATTATACAAATCGCTCTGTGGAACAATGGGATCGTTTGCCAAGGGCAATGTTAAGGTAAGTGGATTAGAAGTACATAGAAATTGTCACATGGGTCGGTCGCTCTTCTCCACGAAGACTCTTCAATGCACCGATCAACCTTCTCTTATCGACCATAAATATAAAGCAGTGACGTCTTAACAAATATTGGCCGTTAGATGTGTCCATTCCCCTTGGTCGCAATACACACCTGATTCGCCACTATCCCTAAACCCCCATCCCGCGTCCCCACCCCCACCCCCATAACAACCATAACCCAAGCCCTCCGCCCACACAGCGACTACACAAACTGCACAGATCATTGGTCGTGAGATGGTGGATCCACTTTGTTCACAATTCACACGACTGCCCAAGAACCCCTGCCCTCCTCCCCCTGTCACCCCCACCAACCCGTACACACCGGCAACCATAACCCCCGCCCTCCACTCCCATCCCGACTAAACAAACTACAGTAATATCTTTCAAGACCTGTTGTATAAATAATTTAAAGATCCTGTCATCGCAGTTAATATCTACTCATGTTCGGGGCGCTTATACAATACTGCCTCGATGAGCACATGCATTTTTATACTTGCAGCTTCAGAATGTTAACACCGAATCGTATATACACCAGTCGGTAGACCATACATTTATATCTCGCCCCTATGATGTATATTAAACCAAACGTGTCAAGATTGCTTTTCTTTAGCAGTATAGAATCGATATAGTATCGGAGACACACCCTTCCTCGATATAAGGCTTTTAAAATAGGCGTGTCGGTTTACGAACATACACCTTTATCTACATCAGTCGAAACACGTGTACATGCGAACATTATCTCTGCGCTCTGACGGACGCATGGAGAATCTTTTTACATCATACGTATTTACCCCACGCACATAGATCCACTAACTGTTTCAATCTGCGATCAATTGATCCCGCGCACTAATTAACGACCATTAGCCGAGAACAAGGTTCTCAACAACGCATCTCCCGATTTCCCTGGTAACGCCGACATTCGGATTTCTTCGTGTGTTTCCGTAACGATCACTCTCTTCCGACACGCCTCCTCAACAATCTATTGAAAACAATAGTGCACTTCAAACCAGCTCAAGCTAAAGTAAGCCAGAAAATAAGGATACAGGGATCAATATGTCTAATGGTGGAAAGAAGGGATGATTTTACAATTTGGAAAACGTTAAGGGGTATGCATTATTTATGTTGCCTGGATACACTCAGGATACAGGAGACTCAGCAACAAGTCATAAACGCTAATACAATATACTTCCGATTGGTTGGGGGAAACGACATGCACGTATTCTAAAACCTCTTTTGGTAGCGACAGTGTACCAATAACTAATTGTCATTATTGCAGGGTCAGATATGTATGTCGGGTGCCAAGCTTGCACATGTGCCAACATTAGGTCTGAGTATGTCGTAAACAGTGTCGTAAACAGGGTTAACAGCAGAACAAGTTGTCATGTCACACTGATGCAATGTCTTGGAGTTTCATTTTTTTCTTTATGTGTAACTGGAAAAATGTGAACAAGCATAAGCATTTGTAATATCAACGGGTGCATGATGGGGAAAAGTTACCATACCCCGCCCTCCCAAAACACAAAGCAAAACAAAAGCAAAACCAACAAAACAAATGAACGCAGCTAATGGTTTGCAGTTCACCGCCGCACTCAGCAATATTCCAGCCATATGACGGCGGTCTGTAAATACTAGTAATCGAGTCTGGACCAGACAATCCAGTGATCACCAGCATGAGCATCGATCTACGCAATTGGGATACGATGACATGTGTCAACCAAGTCAGCGAGCCTGACCACCCGATCCCGTCAGTCGTCTCCTACGACAAGGGTTGTATCCCATAACCCCTACAAGCCACTACCCCTACAGCCAAGTACTAGTACCCCTACAATTAGTTAAAACAACACACGGCATTTACCTGTTTGGCATAATGAACTGACCCAAAGAGAGATTAGTGCATAGAGTATACAGATGAGATCAAGGGAGGGATTAAACTGTTCTTTAGTGCTTTGTGTCAAGGAAATTTGGGATTAGCTAAAAGTTGTTTTAGTTTCATGATGAAAGATAAACCTCTAGTGAGTAGAACAATTTTACAAATTGGATAATGTGTAGGTTGTTAAATGTTAAAATTAAGTTGTTTTAGTGCCATGATAAAAGATACACAGTATTATTGAGAAGTGGAGGGAAATGAGAAGGTGAGACGAGAAAGTAAATTGAGATAGTTCGGTATAGTATATAGCTGTTGACAACAAACTAACATGGCATCAACATGGCTGGTCTGCGTAATGTTGAGCATGGGTTGCTGAGATAAGTTTTAACCCGGTGAGCAGAAATTGGGTTTAACGTCGTACTTGAGAATATTTCGCTCATATGACGACGTGCATGCGTGTGTGTATGTGTATGTGCGGCTGCTTGTACTAGCCCAGACTTAAGCTGGTTTTATAGTGCTAGCCCACTGAGATACCATGCCGCAGTGAAGCATGAATACCCCACTCAGACACATTATACTGACTCCGAGCCGACCAGCCCTTGTTGTACCCATTAATGCCGAGCGCCAGACAGGGACCAACAAGTACCATATTTTAACGTCTTTTGGTATGACGCGGTCGGGGATCGAACCCGCGACCTTCCGCACTACATGAAATGTAACTGTAAATTTGGCTTTTAGATGTCTTATTCCAGATGCAAATAAACTGCATTTTTTGACAGTTGAAAATACGATGTTTTAAACATTTTAATATCGTTTTATCTGCATGAACCTCCAATAATGAGTATGGGTAAGCACGATTATACTGTTCTTTTATCCGTCGACATCTTGTAATGCATACAACTCAGTTTATGCTTGTGATATCCGCCGCATAAGCAATTCCAATTTCGATGCTATTCACGGCGAAACTTGAGAGCACAGTGTTATTCATCAAGTGAGTGAGTGAGTGAGTGTGGTTTTACGCCGCTTTATGCAATACACACACACACACACACCCTTGCAATATCACAGCGAGGGACACCAGAAATGGATTTCACATATTGCGTCCCCATGGGGCACCGAACCCGGTCTTCGGCGTGACGCTTTAACCACTAAGTTGGTCCACCGCCCTATTCATCAATTAATATGGAATAAACATTCCCATCAAGTATTGAGCTCTATATCGCTTATGAATAATCGGTTAGCGTTGACCTTGGGACAGATGTGGCCGATGTAAACACAAACTATGTGATGATTGCATTTACATGTTAAGTCCTCTGTCAATACGTATATAGAGTGCTAATACCAAGCTGTGGGAGTACGCATTGCTTCTCTTGACAATCGGATTGACTTGAACCGAGGTAATCTCATGTCATTTCCTGTACAGCAAGAGTGAGTGAGACTGTTTAACGCCGCTTTCAACACTTTTAAGTTTTATCACGTTTTTCATCTCCACGTGGAGAAGAGGTAACGTTACGCATGTGTTATGGCGAGCACGTGATCAACAATACCCTACCAACGGGAGCAACGGGCACTATCTGCTTTAGACTCGGGTCCAAGACACGTGCATATAGCTTGGGAAATATAATAGCTTTTATACTTATTGACAATTCGGACGATGCTTGAGGAAAATATATCCGGTCAAATGTCAAACTGTCGTGAACCAGAATTGTTGGGAGTTACCCGCCCTTTGTATAGTAGCTATGAGGCGGGCGTACCCGTGAAATAAGAAACTTCCGGTCTTGCGTAATTACACACTTCCGGATTAAAATACATCTTCTGAGACTGTTACTTGTCGCCAGTCCACCCAAGGGCCAGTTTCATCAAGGGTGTTACCTAGCAACACGACTGTACTTCATCATCACTTAAACAAAGTGGTAGGTCGAAGGTCACGTTGTGGAGCGGCGTCCTTGTGAAGTAGGTTAGGAAATGGTTTCAAGTTGAATCTTCCGTGACGTGAAGGCGTTTGCCGCAGTCAGCAGCACTCCAGCCCTACCACTGCGACTTTATGAAGTTTGATCCAGGACAAACCATGAATGAAATCATCGGCCACGGGATACACGCTAAACCAAGGCGGACATTTTATCCACCCGATCGTTATTGACTGGAGTGAGTGAGTTGGTTTTACGCCGCTTTTAGCAGTATTCCAGCAACATCACGGCGGGGACACCAGATATAAGCTTCACACATTGTACCCACGTGGGGAATCGAACCAGGGTCTCGTCGTGACGAGCGAACCTTTCAACCACTAAGCTATCCCATTGCCCTCAAAATTACCGAATAACCCAATGGTTCGACTATCAAACATCATCGAGATATCAGCGCATTCGACATATGGACTGACGACCCAGTGTCAACATAGGATTCTCATATTGGGCCTAATCATATAAAACAGAGCTGAGATTGAAAACAATTTCAATAAATCCCCATTGTGAAGACAAAAACCGATGTCAGTTTATCAATCTGTATCTTAATGCTTCAAAATTGCCATGACACACACCAAAGGAACACGAGCTCGCCGAGCACGATAAACATCTTGAATTGTAATCCATTTGTCTTGGGGTCTTTAAAACGTCTCTGTCGACTGATTTATCTTCTCCACAAACTCCGCCGCGCGCCGTTCTTTTAGCCGAATCCTATAAACACCCTCAGCAGTTATCGTGGACATCGCCATCATATGCTATTTACAACATCGTCCCTAAAACTTTATTTCCGCATTGAGAAGAAAGGTCATTTAACAGACCTTTTCTAATGGCGTCTTCTTAGTTGTGGGATCGAGAAAGGATTTCAACCACTTCGGTAATGGCAAAGACAACCTGCTCAATCACACTGTGTTAAGGAGTAGAAATAACTCTTTATACACTCGCAATAAATCACCATTCGCTTAACCCCTTCTAACCCAAGGAGTCCGGGTGGTTAAAGTGATTTCGGGACCTGGATTGACTCAACTTCCAATTGTTTTGTGAGTGTGTGTTTGCCTTTGATATTCTGTTGGACACAGATCCGCTCTCTTGGCAACACGTAAACAGATTTGTAAAATATTTCATGTTCAAAGTGAATGTGCTACGAACCAGGAGTTGTGTTACTGAATGAGAGAGTTATTTATGTTTTGTTTCTGAGGTGAGGTGAGGTGAAATTGGGTTTAACGTCGTACTTGAGAATATTTCGCTCATATGACGACGTGCATGCGTGTGTATGTGTATGTGCGGCTGCTTGTACTAGCCCAGACTTAAGCTGGTTAGCCCACTGAGATACCACGCCGCAGTGAAGCATGAATACCCCACTCAGACACATTATACTGACTCCGAGCCGACCAGTCCTTGTTGAACCCATTAATGCCGAGCGCCAGGCAGGGATCAACGAGTACCATATTTTAACGTCTTTTGGTATGACGCGGTCGGGGATCGAACCCGCGACCTTCCGCTCTCCGGGCGGACGCTCTAACCACTACACCACGGAGGCGGTACTTTGTTTCTGAAGTATATATCAGTGAATATGGTTTTACGCCGCTTTAACCCAGCAACATTACGTCCAGAGATTGGCTTAACCATTTATAGTCCCCGTGTAGCAATAGTCCAACAATATCAAGACGAGGGACACCATAAATGGGCTTCACACACTGTAACCATTTAGAGAATCGAACTTCGGAATTTCGGGGTGACAAGCGGACCACCAGGCAACCCCAACACCTCAGATGTGAGTGAGTGAGTGAGTGAGTTTGGTTTTACGCCGCTTTTAGCAATATTCCAGCAATATCACGGCGGGGGACACCAGAAATGGGCTTCACACATTGTACCCATGTGGGGATTCGAACCCGGGTCTTCGGCGTGACGCCTCAGATGTGACGTGTCCATGGCTTGAAGACAGTTTGAAACAGGCGTTGGTCCAACAACTATGCCATGCTGAACACCAACTCAAGGTAAACAACAATTTATCGTGCATGTTGGCGAAGCATGTAGCGGCGCTCATACAGCTCTTCCACTGAGATTAACCCATTGCGTGTGGTCAGCTGAAGGATTTCAAGGAACCACTTAGTCACGGATGGGTAGAGTTATTGTTTCAAATGCAACGAATTATTCAAACGAATATATCTTTTCTTAATACCAGAAACACCCTGTGCCACAAAGCTGTAAAATATGAACAATAAAATGGCCATATTGGGATGTGATTATCATTATTGTGACAAAGGCACCATATTTTTACGTCTTCGCCAAGAAACATTAACAGTAATCCATAGAGTTCTTTGAAGCTGTGTCTACAGTCCTAATACTTCCGCCAAATCCTTTAGAGTAGAAACGTTCCATAGATCATACAACCAGTTCGCAGACTCCACGCATGTGCATGTTTACCTAAAAGATACGGAATGGAATCAAGCTTTGTACGACATCAAACAACTCTCAGTTCCAACAAAGGCAGATATATATGCTCAAAATTTCATCAGTCTGCGCTAGAGACGCGCGTCTCCGTCCTGTAGTTGGGACTCTCTGGAATAAGCCCCAGTCTGCGTGGACGCAAGGAACATGGAGAAAGCAAACAGTTGAGAAATGATGCTTAATCTGATCCTCAAACAATTCCTCCGTTCAGATACAGGTTCCGAATCGATCCTCTTTTTCCTTAATTCAACAAAAGAGATTTTGCATTGCGATTAAGGGTATTTTCACCGGCAGCATTTTTTCTCCAGCCTGAAAGTCCAAGCTTCTAGAGACAGGACTATAGCAGGGACCACTTCAATTATGGATTGTAGAGCGTTAAGACAGGCTTGGAGCTAGTATACGTCCACTAGGGCCCTGGGCAGGAGAGCCGCCGTGCTGGTGATATTGTCAGGTGATGGCATTTGCCAGTGCGTGTCTCTCGGTAAAACTCCTCGCACGCCTCCGGGCTCTACTAATTTTCAGTCATCGGTCGACGCCGTCCCAGAGCGCTTAATAGGAAGTACACGTCGCTGTGTGGAGCTGAAGTATAGCGATTGAAATATAGTGATATATAGAGATTGTGTACCCTTGTCTGAAGAACACTCGGATCAGATCGTCAACTTACGTGATAACTTCCGTTTCACTGCTTAGAAATAAGACAGCCTCACATTACATTCCAAGATGACAGCATTGGAGAACTCAACGTGTGTATCTTTTAAGGGTCCCGGCCACAACTAAGTCAAGCATGCTTGCAGCCTGACAATACAAATTGTTAACTCCATATATTCCATCGATATCACGATACGGGACACCAGAAACGGGCTTCACACTTTGTACCTATGCGCACCGAGCCCTGGCCTTCGGCTTGAGGATCGAACACCTTAACCGGTTAACCGTATGAGCATAATAGTTTGAGACACGAACTGCGACTTACACACGGGTTGTCGCCCTTTTTACACACGGGTTGTCGCCCTTTCCACACACTGGTCGTCGCCCTTTTCACAACTCATTCACTGACTGACTGACTGACTGACTGAGTTTGGTTTTACGCCGCTTTTAGCAATATTCCAGCAATATCACGGCGGGGGACACCAGAAATGGGCTTCACTCATTGTACCCATGTGGGGATTCGAACCCGGGTCTTCGGCGTGACGAGCCAACGCTTTAACCACTAGACTACCCAACCGCCCCACACAACTCATTCAACAGTTGGAGATGTAATCGTGTTCCGCCTCGGAAATAAACGGACACCATGCCAATGGCGGAGGAAGTATGACTTAAAGCTACCGTCATGACTGCGATACCTCCATCATTGCTCAGGACCGGTCAGGACCGGTCAGATCTGGTCAGAACTCGTCATCAGCAAACCACGCTTGTTGCAAAAGGCGACTTACGGGATCGGGTTGTGTTCGGTTGGCACATGTCATCGTATCCCCATTACGTATATCGATGTTCATGACGTCAAACACCGTATTGTCTGGTCCCAAGGACCGACGTCATAAAGCAGGAATATGGCTGAGAGTGACGTTCAGCAAGAGTGAGTTTAGTTTTACGTCGCTTTTAGCAATATTCCAGCAATATCACAGCGGGGGAACACCAGAATTGTACCCATGTGGGGAATCGAACCCGGGAATTTGGCGTGACGAGCCAACGCTTTAACCACATGGCTACCCACCGCCCCCGTTCAACAAGAAGAAAACAAACAAGCCATGGCAAGAGGCATTCAGCTTGTAAATTCCGGGAAGTAGGGGTAAATTGAATGAATGTCGATTTACGCCGCAGTTTGCAAAGTTCCAACCATATCCAACGCCTGTCATTTACGTCATCTTGGAAACTAGTGACTGACAGCCCTTGCCACGATCATTACCGTACAGTCCACACCACCATGCATCCTCGTTATCCAGTGCAAACTATCTCCATTTTTGTTACAAACGGCCCCATAAACCGCCGTAGCGTCATTCCGGAAGTGACGTCATACCTAAAGCTTATACTTCCTCGCTCTTGAGTGTGTGTGGACTGGCCGCCTGTTTTGAACGCCGCGAGTTCCGGATCGGAATCGAATCAAAGCATGGCGACGAGCGACTCACAACTAATCCAATTTTTATAACAGAAGGGGGGTATAATATACTAGATTATCGGGAACAGTCACTTTATAATCATCGATCTTCATTTTAGTCGGATCTTGTACATACCGCCGCTGATCGATCAGGAGACAACCTAAATGGGGAATCTCAACTTAAATCTCCAAGATAAACGCCTTCAAATGCGCATGCAGCAATATTGAGCATGTGGATGAAGGTATGGTAAGATTATCAAACAAACATTAACTGTGTTTTCCAAACAAACGGTTAAAATATGCCGATAAACGCTCCAGCACGTGGATTTATCAGAATTACCACCGAATGTGTCAACACTGTGAGGGGACCAGATCGTACAGATAACCTCGGATAAAGCGGAACGAGCAAACAGCCGACGTCTTCCGATTGGTACACCGTTGATGGTGTTTGGTTAGAAGCAAGCGCGAGTTTGTCCCGACGAGAGTGAATAGGGATAAACAGGCGACTTGCTACACAAACATGCTTGGTGAAAGTGCATATTAATACAGTCTAGCCCAGATGTTTCCCCACTTACTGGGTCACAATGATAGCAGTGTTTTTTGTAGCTTTTAACCCACGAGAGACTTGCTATAGAAGGCTGTCGAGCCAATGGCGAGAAGCCGCATTCAGAACGCGCACAACATGTATTCATCACCGAGAAAATTAATCGCGAACTGCATCAAAGTAATGATTAAAACCGTTCATTCAGAATATCCACAAAAATGTCCCCGTCATAAAGGCATGCAACAAATCATTTCATCAAATACACCGCCCTTCATCTTCATTCTTAATGCCCGTCCTTCCTTTCGCCTAGGGCAAACGTTTACGATGAAATTTAATGGCAAATATTCTACTAAAGTGGTTCGTTTCGATAACATATGACTTTCAAATTAGGGCACAATGGACAATGTTAAAGCCGGATATTATCAGTTAATATTGATTGGTTGCCCGTTCTTCTGGGCCAGGCGTATATAACGTATAACGTCCTACTCCTAGGATAAGCAAATTCTCACTGACACTTTGGCGCTTGAAAAATTGTTGGGAGGAAATCGCACGCGCCCGTGGGAACACAGTCGTTACTTCAGTGTCTGGAAGAATTTGCTGTTCAATTTGTACAATACATCCTCGTCTAGTTGCGGTTAACGCTGCCCCAAATAATTCAGGAGGATATACGGCTGCTGATCGTCAAACCGTATTAATGTTTGTGAGTTACGCTTACACACTATCTGTAACTGCTGTACACACACGAAAACCCGGTTTATAGTGACTTGGCGCAGTCTTTATTAAGTTGTCCTCAAACTAGCACACGACCTCCTCACGTCGTGATTTGGTGACTGGGCGCTTTTTATGCCACAATAGAAATCCCATCAGTGAAAAGGATAATGTATAATGTAATGTACAATGTACATGTATGTATAATGTATAATGGGAATAGAGTCCGAGGTTGATAGCATGAGCGGTCATCCGCCGTTTGTTTAACGCTGCGCTCTATAACGCATCACGTACAGTTGCTTAACCCCACTTCCTACCCAGGCCTACCCGTGAAGATCCGGGTTAGAATTGATCTTCAGTAGCCCATACTTGTCGAAAGAGGCGACTAACGGAATCCAGTGGTCAGGCTCGCTGACTTAGTTGACACGTCATCGTATCCCAATTGCGTAGATCGATGCTCATCCTGTTGATCACTGGATTGTCTGGTCCAGAATCGATTATTTACAGACCGCCGCCATATAGCTGGAATACTGTTGAGTGTGGCATAAAACTAAACTCACTCACTAAGCCAGACCTACACGGAAGTATAGGACAAACATCCAGTGTTTGAAATGAGCATATTTTACATAAATAAGTTTCTAAATATATTCATAAAATATAAAAAGAGACCAGAGACAGTCTTTATTTTACGAAATAATTATTGTAATCTGTCCTTGCCACATAGTCTAGACTTTCATGGGCTGCATTGAGTATATTTGTTTCAGGATGTGTATGGCCGACTACGGGAGTATCCGCTTCCCAGCTCGGTGGTTGTGGTACAACACACAAAGGTCACGTGTTTAACACTAGACAGTACACTTCCGTGTTCCTCCTACATAGCTCCTCTTTTTTCAGAACACGAGAATTCTCTTCCTGTGATTTCTATCTTCGTATCACGTTAGAAATGTCATATATTCAAGGGCTTAAAAAAAAGAACACAATTTCTAACACGTCAAAACTCTGACCTCAAAACAGCGTAGGGTTGTAGATCTCAATGCAAAAAATGTTTTACAAGAAAAAGAAATGCGATAAAGTTTCAGTAAGTTCAGCCCCGGGGCTTCCTCATTCTTTGAGTCTTGATTTCAGATATTTTGCCATTCCATAAAACGCTGAACAGAGTTAAACAAAGCATCTCTACAGCTGGGGAAAGAGGCGCTTATCTGACGCTATTGCACAACAGGTTACAAGGGCTATCTTGTGTTATCCGTCAATACAACCTCTTTTCCTCAACAGCATAGCCGGTGCACCACAGTTGTAAATAAACTGACGTTTTTCCTCGTTTCTGAACATAAACAAACGCCCAGCACGAAACCTTTCCTAGTGCCCAACTCCGACGCCACATCAAATTAATTGTCAGATTTTCATCCAGACTTTGAGAGATTGAGGGGTAGTGTCAGTGCGTGTGTGTGCGTGCGTGTGTGTGTGTGTGCAGTGTGCGTGCGTGCGTGTGTGTGTGCGTGCGTGCGTGCGTGCGTGCGTGTGTGTGTGTGTGTGTGACTGAGGAACAACTCATTAAAATGAATCATGTGATCAACAACCCATGCTTGTCCTGAGAGGCGACTACAAGGGATCGTGGTCAGGGGCGTAGCAAGCCAGTTTTTTCGTGTACGCCCGATATTATAGGTTGCACCTAAAAGCCCGCACAATAACTATAAAATGGAGTAACGCATAAGTTTTCGTTGAAGGGCGATTGTAAATATCTGCATTTCAGTTATGATCCACATGAATAATCAATCATGACTAACAAAACAGTACTAGTGTCATGTCGATTGAAAAACAATCATCACTGAAAGAAAGACACCTTTCAAATTTATGATATGAAGAATAACATGTTTACTGTACATGACTGTATTGGTCATGTTTTATTATCAAAGAATATCGTAGTCATTATGATTCATAGAGAGGATTACCAATTTTTAAATTGTTCTAATAACGTGTTTGTAGCTATTATTGGAAGGAATTAGAAAAAATATTTTTTCAGCAAAAATTATGTGTAAGCCCGGGCTTTTTTCTATAATGGTAGCTACGCCTCTGGTGGTGTGTACCTCGCTGTCGTAGTTGATGCATCTCATCGTATACAAGTTTCGAAATCAGAGACTTGTCAGCTCTAAACACTATTGACCGCCGCCATGTAGAGTGAGTGAGTGAGTGAGTGGGGTTTACGCCACCTTTAGCAATTTTCCAGCTATATCCGGGAGGCGGACACCAGAAATGGGAAACTATATGTGAGGTGGTGTTTAAGGGTTAGACGTTGAGGCGGTATTTAATGGTGAGACCCGTGAAGGTCCAGGTTAGAATATTGATCTTCAGTGAGTGAGTGAGTTTAGTTTTTTTACGCCGCACTCAGCAATATTCCAGCTATATGGCGGCGGTCTGTAAATAATTGAGTCTGGACCAGACAATCAAGTGATCAACAGCATGAGCATCGATCTGCGCAATTGGGAACCGATGACATGTGTCAACCAAGTCAAGACTCATTCGGACCCCGGATCTTCACGGGTCTGATCTTCAGTAACCCATGCTTGTCGTAAGAGGCGACTAACGGGATCGGGTGGTCGGGCTCGCTGACTTGGTTGACACATGTCATCGGTTCCCAATTGCGCAGATCGATGCTCATGCTGTTGATCACTGGATTGTCTGGTCCAGACTCGATTATTTACAGACCGCAGCCATATAGTTGGAATATTGCTGGGTGCGGCGTACAACTAAACCCACTCACTCATTTAGTGGTGAGGCGGATGTGGACGAGAATCAAGTAATTATTCTACAATGACCTGAGGTTGGCGATTTGCTACAGGGCGAAGAAGGAAAGGACGTGTTTTCCTGGGTGATAAGATTCAACAGCGCATGCACAGCAATATTAGTTCCCCGTAGATACCACAACCGACAACGTATATTGAACTGACACCATACATAAAGACTAAAGACTTGTGTATTTAACATAAATAATCATTATTCTGCTTTGCTGGTGTCGTTCTTTTCCTCAAATCATGATAACAAGTTGTTTCGTTGGTTTTAGATTTGGGTATTTAAAAAAAAAAAAATAATACTGACGTTGAATGATAGACTAAGGAAAACGGGTTCAGCAAATCTGAGATAACTTACTTATTTCAGTGATTAGCTTCCCAGGAAAGAAGACAGATTACTGGGGATTACTGAAATATACATACACCCGAAAACACTGGACGATAATTAAGATGAAATAACAGGGCTTAATACAAACTCGGAAGCGGTTCAGAAAATATTGAAGTCAAGTTACCTCCCTTTTGTGACGTCACACATACAAATTATAGCATAGCAGAGCCTATTAAATGCGATACAACAGGAAATCCGAGATTTCCAAAGTCTCGAGAAATATTCGGAATGCGTACGTTATCGTGCGCCGCGCATGCGCTGTACACATGTGCCCTGGCAATGAAATAATCCTTTCATATTCTGCACACAACTATCGAAGTACTTGGTCTCGGGAAATGATTAGCGAACTATTACACTCATTACTTAATTAGAAGAATTTTACCTAGCTGGATTACACAATTAGCGTCAATTTTCATTCTTTATGAGTTGGGGGTAGGAGCATTCTTTCGCGACTGCTCAGTGGAATATGTGGGGGAACAGTACATGTTGTAGCAATTAAGAGGATATAGTCGCGGCAACTGGGATCCCCCTTCGGTTTTATCTAACGCTTGTGGGAGGGTAGGTGGAGATGGGGGTCAGCTGTATATTACAAACAGGATATCCTTCTACGGCGCGTAGATTACCAAGTGTGAAGCAACATCTCCAAGGGCTGCTGCTGCTGATGAAAGTGTTCTAGGGCTATATTGTGAATGGCGATAGGACTTCGCGAGTGGTAAAACATACCGGGTGTGTGTTGATTTAGCATGTTTCAGAGATCGCGGTACAATGTGTAGAGTGATCATTTTACGACACCTTGCCAATGTTCCTGCAAACTATCATGGCACCGTGTGTGGCGTTCTGCGCTCACTCCCAGGCCATATTACTTCCCTACCCGTGAAGATCCCGGTTAAAATTGATCTTCAGTAACCCGTGCTTGTCGTAAGAGGTGACTAACGGGATCGGGTGGTCAGGCTCGCTGACTTGGTTGACACGTCATCATATCCAAATTACGTAGATCGATGCTCATATCGTTGATCACTGGACTGTCTGGTCCACACTTGATTATTTACAGACCGCCGCCATATAGCTGAAATATTGCTGAGTGCGGCGTAAAACTAAACTCACTCACTCACTCTGACTGTGGGGATAAGCAACAAGCAAACATTTTCACTTCCACCTAACCCTTTCTGTAATGGAGAAGCTCTAATTGAAGCAAGTCTAGATTTTCCACCAGGGTCCGAATCTCCCACCTCACTGGGGCTCCTTTTCAATTAAAATTAAGATGTTGTTTTTCTCAGAATTAAATATGTTTTTACACAGGAGGGTGAGTGCACGTGCATGGTTACTGGAACAGCATCATATCACCACTTAATCCTTATCTCACACCACTTAATCCTTATCTCACACCACGAGCGACTATCCTCCCACAGGGTCACAATGGGACTGAACTTATCTGTCCACTGGCTCACTGACCGTGTCTAATTACCATCACAAATTACCAACTGTACTTCACAAAGTTCTCCAGCTCAGTCTTGTGGAGACTTGAAACAACACCCTGCGAGGAAACGTAGCAGATGTCAAGGACACACACATATGCCTTCCATCACTGACGGGGTATACCATCTCACAGTGCCACGATGAAGGAACCGGACAATAATGGAATTAATTTGAATACATGTACTGTAAAATAAATTACATTCCTAAAGCTGTTCACGCGTGTTGACGAAAGCACAATTATTCTCTTTTCACGGACGGTACATTTTAAGCCCCATATGAGTCAGGTTCAAGCAATCTAACCTCTCCTATTTAAAACCAAACCCACATGTTTATTTCTACATGCATCAAAACCACTCTCCCCAAAAATCCCAGCCCAATTGTGCTGTCGATAGCTTGGAATTAAATTATGTCATATTCACCGTATGATGTCAATTTCACCGGCTGCATTGAACACGGAAAACCCGCGGGATGCGTGCGCACCTTTGACCTTCCACTCCACACATGCAATATTGGGGGGAACTGATGGTTTTACAGACAGCTCAGGCATGCTGGTTCCCACGCTTGGGGTGCCAAAGTAGGAATGTTTTCAGTGCCAGCACATATCAAATATTGTGTAATTACGTGATTGCAAACATTACAGCACACTTGTTACGCGTTTGTGTTACGCGTTTGTGTGATACGTTTGTGTGATACGCGCCCCTTGCGAAGCGGTAGTCATAGACTAACGCTTCGTCTCTGAATATATACTCCCATCAAAAGTTTAGAGTCACTAGTGTAAATGTAGCCACTTACTTCAGTCAACTGTTCTGAACTAGATTTTGCAAAATATTCCATACTGTTTAAAGGTACTGTTTACACATGAACTGGTGTATTGTAAAACAAATTCGTAACGTTGAAAAGATTATTGTCATGAGTTCAGTAAATAATGAAAATCAGTGAAAATTGACTAATTCTTAACAAAACTTCAAATCGACACGCAGCTGTTCACATGCACATTTCCACATGTTTTTCAGCAATTTGATGCATGATCCTCGTGCAGTTAACTGCATAAGGTTTGTAGTTGATTTCCCCAAGTTAGTGGCGAAATTCATCTTCGATGTAACCACATATATACACATAACATATAGTGAGTGCTTTAAGTGAGTCAAAACTTTTGATGGGTAGTATATATGATTTTAAATTTTTGAAGGACATTTAGAAGTGGAAAGCATAAGAAAAGCAAGATTTATAAATCTTGCTTTTCACGTATAATTTTGATAATAACACATAAATCCATTTAAATTGAAAAGGAGCCCCAGTGAGATGGGAAATTCAGAACCTGGAAAAATCTAGACTTGCCTCATTTAGGGCAGGGAGGACTAGGCAGTTGGGGAAATTATGTGGTTCAGGGACTGTGAGACAGGCGATAATATTTCTATAGTTACACAGAGAGACATATGTTCGTCGAAATGTTGTTCATACATGACTGACAAAATTAATTAGATCCTGTTAAGATAAGTCCTTGCTTCATGTTCATTTATACGATTACACAAGGCCTGCGGTAATATCATTAAATGTAACATAGGCTTTTACAAGTCTCACGTGAATCCTGTCAAACAGAAAATGTTATTACTTAATGCCACAGTAACAAAACAAATCCGCTTTATTTGTAAAATATGTACTTGAGTAGGCCATAATCTGTTAGGTTTACGCTTTCATAATAACAGCTATATGAATAGGCAGATCAGAGCATTACTGTGACCAACTTGTCACCCATAATAGTGTACAGTCCATGCGAAGAGCGGTCCTTTCTTATACAATGTAGACATCCTTTGCCAACGCGTGTTCATGGATGAAACAAGGAGTTGCTGTTTGTTTTTTTCCATACATCAAATTTCTACATCACACAAAAACTTCCGCAATAGGTTTTCGACGTTTGTGTGAAATTAACGGACGAGCATCGCACTGACACAGTTGATACAGCCTATTTTCACCGACACCTCATAAACGTATAGGAGCGATTAAAATTGAGATATAAAAACGTTTCGATGACCTTCTTTCCATTTAATCTACAGCTATATTTTCCCAACTGAAATGAACATGTGTACATATACAACACAAGCACCACCAATAATCGCTGTGTTAATACTTGTATGTGTTCTAGACAATGGTAAGCCGGTCGATAACGTTCTATATTAACCTACATGATGACAACGCGAATCAATTAGCAAGCTCAGGACAGGTTTCAACAAGGAGACACTCGTGATCAGAGTTTTCTCATATTGTTTCCCTGAACCACCATTTCCATGCCTCTCTTAAATAGTACCCTGAGTAAATTACGTAATATGCTGAGTAGGGGCTGGTATTTTTGCTGCCCTGCCCCGAATGTGTATAATTTATATCTGAATCACACAAGGGACTATCGTGTTTCAACACTGCTAATGCTCGCCTTGGTTCATGTATATTTTATCGTCATTCCGTACGAGGCAAAACGTTATGACTCGTATGTCATATCGGCTTGTTTCTAAGGATGGATATAAATATATATATCTACATCCCAATACATCGTTCATCACTTGCACGGATCCAGTTTCACATCATTGACCTTTCGGTGTTGAATCAGCTTAACCAGTTGTTTCCATGCAGAAAAAGAATACTCGTGTTTCTAACGTATTTAGTTCAAAATGAGTTACAAAACTAACCTTCTCGAACTGGTAAGCGTGAGTTTTAATGGAGTTTAAGGATTGATTTCCATGCGCAAGATTAGATAGACGTTGATATATTACACAAGTGAATTACCATAGCTGGATCAACGGGGTTCCTTTAAGTCAAGAACTGCTTTTCCTAATGGCTGATTTCAGAGGCCACATAGGGTTATTTGTTTGAAGAACAGTTTGGGGTCCACTTTCTTTCGAGGTCAATTTCCATCATCGTGTATATAAAGATTGAACCCCGGGGCCAGGTTACGTTTTCTGATCCCAGAAGTGTTGTAGGAAAATAACGATTTTGTGACCTCTCTAAAGAAAATCGTTCTCGTTGCAAAGCAGGTCGTTGGGTCTCGAAGCTGGCGACTTGTGTTGGCGGGGGTGGGTATTTACCGTAACGCACGGCTTGGTGTTCTCGCTTGTGATCAGATCCTCATCATAACTAAATTATCCCAGATGAAGCGGCTAACGTGTCAGTCAGAACAGCCCTCGTCCCGACTGATGTTTGGGAAAAGACGCTCGACCTGTTCAGGAAATGTGTATCTGAAGCTCTGGGTCATGAAACTAGTGACCCACAGCGTTCTTGTACGTTCTGATGATGCTCTGGGTTAAGTGAGTGCGGATGTTACCGTTTCGATTGAACGCTGAGGAATGACAGAACCGTATTCCCAAGCAGCTTGCACGCTCAATGTTTTCTCGGTCGCTTCATAATTATGACAGTCGGTATTCGATACTCGTAATAAAATGAATACCGTGGCTTTTTTCCTGACATAATAGCCTGCTCTTTCGAATCGACATCAAAAACCCTCCGCACGAGACTTTCCAAAGGGCCTGTGTGCTACTAACAGTGGCCTTCTTTCGATCTGAACGAGCAGTCTTTCAAATCGCCATAGTGTTCTCGCAGCTGATCAATAGGTAGCTCCCGACAGGACCGACCTCCAAACTGACAGGTATGGAGCTCGGGAAACCCGTTTCACTGTCTATACAAGCTATTGCAGGATGGTGGACATTTGTGTACTCTAATGGACGCTTGCTTCACTAACATTGTCTCGGTTCTATTCAGTTATGAAGACAATATTCAATACATGTAACTGCAATAACTGATGCAGTAGCTACCGCTATTCATGTCCGGTATTTCAACACATAATGTTTCTGTTGATAGCAGTTGTGTGGGGAATTGTTTATCTTTGATCTGAGGAAAAGGTTGTTACGATTGTCACAACAAGGAACTTGAACGTCAAATTTTGCTAAATAATGCAACTCGTATGTAAATAATATTAGTCTGGTTTTGTGTAGTCCGTGATCCATCTTAAACAGCTCTTCAATGAATGTGATGAAGCACTATTCACTGAATCTGATAGGTCTCTACTTGATCGTATTGTGCTACGTTTACTAAGATTTTTTGGTTTTGTTGTCTTAAATCACATTATATAGTACAACCTGGTAGTGTATCTTTAAATTCCTTATCTGTAGAAATCAAAGACAAGTAATTGATAGTGTTAACTGAAACGTTGATAACATTCTTTCCTGATTGTGATGTCTAAAAAATATCTCGCATTCGAACAAAGGGATGTTGTTTTGGGGTATCATGTAGATGTAGTTATCCGTACTTCGACATATCGTGGCATTTGATTCTTAAAATAACATCGATACAAACCATTCTGGTAAATTAATTATAAACTTCCGACAACATGAAACCAAACGATGGATCGGCGTGCTTCTTCAATTATTATCAACATCAGATGCATTATCAAGTGCCTGGGAATGCACGCTGAAACTTCCACCCACAATTCAACGGCACGATGGTGATAATTGAAAATAATCGGTATCGATCCGCGAGATAGTATCAAATAATTCCGACAAATCTGAGAACCAGCCATCAATTAACCCAACGAGAGGGGAGAAAACTCGCGATATTATACGCATAATGAAATACGAAAGGCAGTTTGTTCTGTACCAATCGTGGCAAGTTTTATTAATGTTTCACCATTTCTTTCCACAAAGCACATCCCCGGGAGTTATGACTGTTATCGCTCTCTGCATGTAACAATGAGTCACAAGATGTTACAAGGTTTTACACAATGTTGCAGTTCATCCATTACATCCCACTATTCCTATTACAGCCCGGTATGTACGAGAGCATATCGCCCCAGCAATATGTTCTACAGTTCACCCAGATCATATTCCCAGTATCAACGGCCAACTAATTATTCCTATGTCTATGTATGATAACATTCCAATATATCGTACACAATATCAACATGTAGCGTACGGGGGAAATTGTTAGTAAATATTCAACACTCACTTCCATCTTTTAGCGACATATTTCAGCTTGATCGGCATTTGTGTAAGATGCAGAGTATACTAGGGACATTTATCAATTGACAGTAACTTAAAAAACACAGTTAAATATTTTTCATGACATAGTTTTGCTGACAACATCGGCATTTTTGTAAGTGCCAGTGTATACAAGGGGTACTTAATTAACCGAACTTCAACCCCAGAAACCCATATTTTAAGGACAGTCTTTAATTTACAACATTGGATTTTTTATTGGACTCCATATACGGTTTATTGTGTATGTATGCAGTGACAGTGGCGAAGTAGTATGGTTTACCTTATTCCAGCGTGAATTAAGTAATTCCACGGAATTATCTGTAACAATAGCTGAAAAAGCCTATATTCGCCCTGTACGCTTCATTCAACGGCGGTAACAGCTTGCACGACTACACCGGCTAAATGATAACATACTGAGTGATCTATAGCTTGTAGGTGGGAGGGTTCTCTAGGTTTAGTCGAAAGGTCTATCTCAACGTTTATATGGATTTTCAAGCTCACCCGAGGTTGATTTTATAGTATTTAAGTCTAATTCCCTATCGTTTCTAAGTCCATGACGAAATCTCCGCGGTAGATAGTGCTTGCTCCTTCAAACAAATCACTTGACAATAGCCATTGTATAGGGTACAGATAACAAGGGTAATACAGGGATAGTGTCAAGTGTCACGTTCAAGTTTAACGAGTTCTGAACTATACATTGCGACAGCCATAAAATAATTCATATCATTTCTTCCTAACAGTAAATCTTGCAATGTTGTTTGTTGTGTTAATTACTGTAGTATGTTGGGATACAGAACGAGGAGTGTTGGTCAACATGCCCGTTGATAAGTGTATATAATAGGGGGCGTGGCCCGGCAAGATTACACACGTTCCCAGGCTCTCCATCCAGATGCTCCAGAACAATGAGAAACGGACTTTGGGTAGTATGTATGTATTGTCACTGTTTCACGTAATTTCAAAGTTCAAAGAGTAGAGACGAACAAATTCTCGCACACATTACAAAGAGAAAAGAATTTCTAACCAAACAATCGCATACAGCTTAATCCATACGCGAACGGTCGAACTGGAATTTGAAACTGGTTTGTGAAAGTGGCCGGGCGAGCAGTTCATGAATCCAGGCTTATTTTATAACCCTGTTCGTTTCATTCCAATAAACATGTCCATTTAATGCGACCCCCAACTGAAAGACGATTTCGTGTAATCTTTTATGGTAGCGCGAACATGTACCGTCCTAAAGCCTTGCTCGTTGGAACGGGGAGATTTAGCATTGTCGATGGCAGACTATTGAGCAGTCATTCATTCTCTGTACAGTATTTAATACAAGCCGATAATAAATCTCAGAGACGATTATGAATTTAGGAATTTCGCCTGAGCTGTAAAGAGATAAACTGGTGGCGATATTTTCTTTAGAAATGGGCGTTCGCTTGTGCACCGAGTGTCGTCTTTTATCACCGCATACACCTGTTTACTCCACAGGTGAAAATATGTAAATGAGCATTCACGGCATTAACATCAAAATAGAGTTAAATGTGGAAACATGGTTGTATTATTTAGAGTAAACATGGTCTACACATCGTAAATACATGGAACACACCATCAACAGCGTGTAAACTGCCTCTATCACGTGAAATTGTTGCATTTCAACAGTTGACTGAACACGAGATATCGTCAGCTCACATCAAAAGTATAAGGTTTCATTCCTTTCAACACGGTCATTGTAAAACGCCCCCCTACACGAAATTCACGTGGTGGGTTGTCAAAAATAGCCCGCACGCCTCTAGGGTGGGACACGAGCAACGAAAGCCCTGGGGGTGACGGAATCTCACGCCTGGGGTAGTAAATGCTGAAATAGTCTTACCTCTTCTTCTGGTGTGGTGTTGACAGAATCCATGCTCTGTGACAGCGCAATGGTCGTCTCTGTGTTAAGCCCAGTAGTGGTGTGGTTCGCCATTTCATTAGATCTCATAGTGTTCAAGGCTCGGTAACCCCTCTATAGTTGTGATGAGGCGCTACGGTGTCCAAGCGTTCGACGATATCACAGCAATGATAGAGTCAGGGAATCCCACCGCGCCGAGTGCTCACCGCTAGCTAGCCGTGTGTGATGGTGAACAGAAGATATATTGTGGGAGAAAAGGATAGAGGGAAGCTACTGTTCCATCAAGCTGTATCCGAATAGTTCATGTGGGTAACAGGTCGGCGTTAGAGTAACTGACAGACTATGAAGCGGACTCGTACACCTCCCGATTTATTTTGTTATTCAAATGCACGCACATTCAGTCAGTGACGTCACACGTCAGTCCCGGCATGCTTTGGCGACCTCTGACCCCGCGCGAGCTGCTTTTGTCTTGCGTTAAGCTCGCCTATCGTTATTGGCCATTCAATGAGGAAAAAAATACGCGATTATCAACCTGAGAGGAAAATGTTAGCCGATTATGAGGAAAATCCCTTCTGTTTGGTGTACACTTGAACGAGTGACGTGATTTTCTGCCTTGCTACATGTAGGCGACATACATACACGCCCCCTTACAGTGTTACAATGTTGCTAATGAGGTCGGATAATTATCAAGAATACAGCCCGAACTAAAACACTGCATGAGGAGAGTTGCTGACATTTAGACTAATTTATATCCCAGATGTGACCCAGCCTGCACTATGCCGTTCAGAATAGCTATACAGGTCTCGGCGGAAAAAAAATCGAAAATATTTCAGCTCGACTCTAGACAGGGTTATTGATTTTGGAGTATTAGGTTTTTCAACACGTGCTTTGAAAGTTAATGTAAAGATGTACACGAAGGTTTGCAGGCAGCATTGATCTGCACCCGAGTCCCTTTGTTTGAGTCCTGGTGAGTGGAGCCTGACGGAGCTAATTAACGCAGGGCGCTCCTCGGTGCATTTGATGCCGTTGTTTAGCGAACAATGTACCTGTCTGATCAGGTAAATTCCCGTGTAAAATATTATCGAGTTAGTGGTTCGTCTATAATTATTGCTTGACAACAAGTATTTTCCTTCGACGAATTTGTTTGTAGAAATTGCCATAATTTGAAAATAGGTATGTTTATAGAACAACTTGGTTTCTACCTTCTCCGCGCATGTGTCTGTCTACCTGAACGACAGGTCACTGGGTTTGTTAGCGTAAGAGCTTGTCGTTATTGATAAACTAATAACAATGGTGATCTAATACTTTTAATACTTGATCATAAAATGTCACGTGACCCACCAGGTGTTTGAGCTGTACGGAACACATTGTTTGACTGATGGCGAATAATATTGGAATGTGCGGGAGGTGTTTGACTGGATGTGTTTGTATGGTTCAGTGGGGGCTGCAGGTTGGATACACTGTTTGATTGACGGGTAAAATATTTGACGAAAACGTTTAATTGTTTAACAAATAGATGTCATAAGATAAATATCGAAACAAGAAAGTGTTTGACAAGCTGGTTGCATGTTTGATCTATACAGCTATTGAACGATTGATGCAAGATGTGGCACGAACGATACAGTGTTTGACAGAGGGATGAGGTATTTGATACGAGATAAATTGTTTGAAATAAAGTGCATGCTATTTGATAGAATATTTTTGTCTGACGTAAGACAGAGGGTTTGACCGATAAAGTGTTTGACATAAGATACAGTGTTTAACTGATAGGATATGGTGCTTGACATAAGATACAGTGTTTAACTGATGAGATATGGTGCTTGACATAAGATACAGTGTTTAACTGATGGAGTATGGTGCTTGACATAAGATACATTGTTTAACGGATAGGATATGGTGCTTGACATAAGATACAATGTTTAACTGATAGGATATGGTGCTTGACATAAGATACAATGTTTAACTGATGGGATATGATGCTTGACATAAGATAGAGTGTTTAACAGATGGGATATGGTGCGTGACATAAGATACAGTGTTTAACTGATGGGATATGGTGCTTGACATAAGATACAGTGTTTAACTGATAGGATATGGTGCTTGACATAAGATACAGTGTTTAACTGATGGAGTATGTTGCTTGACATAAGGTACAGTGTAAGATACAGTGTTAAACTGATGGGATGTGGTGCTTGACATAAGATACAGTGTTTAACTGATGGGATATGGTGCTTGACATAAGATACAGTGTTTAATGGATGGAGTATGGTGCTTGACATACATATGGCATAGTATTAAACTGATAGGATATGGTGCTTGACATAAGATATAGTGTTTAACTGATGGGATATGGTGCTTGACATAAGATACAGTGTTTAACTGATGGAGTATGGTGCTTGACATAAGATAGAGTGTTTAACTGATGGGATATGGTGCTTGACATAAGATACAGTGTTTAACTGATGGGATATGGTGCTTGACATAAGATACAGTGTTTAACAGATGGGATATGGTGCTTGACATATGATACAGTGTTTAACTGATGGGATATGGTGCTTGACATAGATACAGTGTTTAATTGATGGATTATGGTGCTTGACATAAGGTATAGTGTTTAACAGATGGGATATGGTGCTTGACATAAAATACAGTGTTTAACTGATAGGATATGGTGCTTGACATAAGATACAGTGTTTAACTGATGGGATATGGTGCTTGACATAAGGTATAGTGTTTAACAGATGGGATATGGTGCTTGACATAAGATACAGTGTGTAACTGTTATGATATGGTGCTTGACATAAGATACAGTGTTTAACAGATGGGATATGGTGCTTGACATAGATACAATGTTTAATTGAGGGAGTATGGTGCTTGACATACATATGATATAGTGTTTAACTGATAGGATATGGTGTTTGACATAAGATACAGTGTTTAACTGATGGGATATGGTGCTTGACATAAGATACAGTGTTTAACTGATGGGATATGGTGCTTGACATAAGGTATAGTGTTTAACAGATGGGATATGGTGCTTGACATAAAATACAGTGTTTAACTGATGGAGATATGGTGCTTGACATAAGATACAGTGTTTAACTGATGGGATATGGTGCTTGACATAAGATACAGTGTTTAACTGATGGGATATGGTGCTTGACATAAGATACAGTGTTTAACGGATAGGATATGGTGCTTGACATAAGATACAGTGTTCAACTGATAGGATATGGTGCTTGACATAAGATACAATGTTTGACTGATAGGATATGGTGCTTGACATAAGATACAATGTTTAACTGATGGGATATGGTGCTTGACATAAGATACAGTGTTTAACTGATGGGATATCATGCTTGACATAAGATAGAGTGTTTAACTGATGGGATATGGTGCTTGACATAAGATAGAGTGTTTAACTGATGGGATATGGTGCTTGACATAAGATAGAGTGTTAAACTGATGGAGTATGTTGCTTGACATAAGGTACAGTGTAAGATACAGTGTTAAACTGATGGGATGTGGTGCTTGACATAAGATACAGTGTTTAACTGATAGGATATGGTGCTTGACATAAGATACAATGTTTAACTGATGGGATATGATGCTTGACATAAGATACAGTGTTTAACTGATGGAGTATGGTGCTTGACATACATATGACATAGTGTTTAACTGATGGGATATGGTGCTTGACATAAGATACAGTGTTTAACTGATGGGATATGGTGCTTGACATAAGATGTAGTGTGTATCTGATGGGATATGGTGCTTGACATAAGATATAGTGTTTAACTGATAGGATATGGTGCTTGACATAAGATACAGTGTTTAACTAATGGGATATGGTGCTTGACATAAGATACAGTGTTTAACTGATGGGATATGGTGCTTGACATAAGGTATAGTGTTTAACTGATGGGATATGGTGCTTGACATAAGATACAGTGTTTAACTGATATTATATGGTGCTTGACATAAAATACAGTGTTTAACTGATGGGATATGGTGCTTGACATAAGATACAGTGTTTATCTGATGGGATATGGTGCTTGACATAAGATACAGTGTTTAACTGATGGATATGGTGCTTGACATAAGATATAGTGTTTAACAGATGGGATATGGTGCTTGACATAAGATACAGTGTTTAACTGATAGGATATGGTGCTTGACATAAGATACAGTGTTTAACTGATGGGATATGGTGCTTGACATAAGATACAGTGTTTAACTGATGGGATATGGTGCTTGACATAAGATACAGTGTTTAACTGATAGGCTATGGTGCTTGACATAAGATAGAGTGTTTAACGGATAGGATATGGTGCTTGACATAAGATACAGTGTTTAACTAATGGGATATGGTGCTTGAGATAAGGTATAGCGTTTAACAGATGGGATATGGCGTTTGACATAAGACACAGTGTTTAACTGATGGAGTATGGTGCTTGACATACATATGATATAGTGTTTAACTGATATTATGTGGTGCTTGACATAAGATACAGTGTTTAACTGATATTATGTTGTGCTTGACATAAAATACAGTGTGTATCTGATGGGATATGGTGCTTGACATAAGATATAGTGTGTATCTGATGGGAAATGGTGCTTGACATATGATATAGTGTTTAAATGATTGGATATGGTGCTTGACTAAGAACAGAGCTTAAATCATGAGATACGGCGCTTGGCATAAGATTCCGTGTTTAACTGATGGAATACAATGTTTGACGTAACAAGCAGCATTTCCCCAGCGGTATATTGTCTCTGGTGTCCCTGGAGGAACTGTCCGCTTGACATTACTGCAGTACATAATTGATTGAATAGAGAGTTTAACATATGACACAGTATGTTACTGATGGGATCTAGTGTGTACACAAGGTACAAGTAGCAGGCTAGTGTTATTGATAGAAGTAGCAGCAGCATTAGTCGCGTTGATCGTAAAAACATCAATATTAGTCGTGTTGATAATAGTATCAGCGATATAAGTCTCGTTGATGATATTATCAGCAACACTAGTTCCGTTGATCGTAGTAGCATTATTTGTTGGGATAGTAGCAGAATAATGTTAAATAATCCGATAATGAATGATCGAAAACAAAGGAAAATGCATTAATAAACTGTGTGTACACAAAGCCAATGAGGAAGGTACCCATTACTGAGCGCCATTCGGGCGAAGCATCGAGACAGGACAATGTCTCTATTTCCAGGAATAGATAACTCTGACTGAATTTAGACACTCGAACAGAGTAGCCAAGTTGCACAAAACCCATCAAGGTCCATTTCGTAATAGCTGCGATTTCAGCCAATCACCATAAACCTTCCCAAAGACGTACTAAAGTGACGTCATCAAAGACCCGAACGTACTCACAGACTGGGCTACTATCTATAAAGCTTGTGCGTTGCTATCAACGCATCCGGCATCTTGGCTTTTCATTTCATGAGACTGGGTTTCTGTCTTGACGTTTTGTTCGCATGCCCTGTGTGATTATAAGCAAGCACATTGATGTTTTTTGTTGTTAGTTCTTTAATGCCCCACTCAGCGGTATTCCAGCTGTAAAACGGCGGTCTGGAGATACCCGCGTCTGAATCAAACCATTTAGTGATTGACATCACGAGCATCGAAGTAAGCTACTGGGATACGGCGACGTGCAGCGCCCAAGTCAGCTAGCGTGATCACACGATTCCCTTTTATCATATTTGACAAGGATGGGTTGCTGAATACCAGTTCTAATATTTTTAAGGGACAACTTCCGATATTGTTTATTGTATTATGTGGAGTAATGCGAGAAATATTTCTATATGTTGTGGGCGATGGGGTAGTCTAGTGGTGAAAGCGTTCACTCGTCATGCAGAAGGACCGGGTTCGATTCCCCACATGCTTAACAATGTGTGAAACCCATTTCTGGTGTCCCTCGCCGTGATAGTGCTGGAATATTGATAAACGCGGCGTAAAACCCAACTCACTCACTCACTCACCACATGTAGTAAAGATGGGCCGTAAGATGCTTGGCGCCACCAACCCAATCGACTCCATATTACTAAGGAAACACACGCAGCGCTTGTGAGTTTGTTCATAATTGTTCACCCTGCAGTGAATGGGTACCCGGTCGGATGCCTCACAGTCAGCTAGGGTTAACGGGGTAATAATCTCTCAACGCTTTGACCGTGCACAAGTGTGTGGATACAGGCGCTTTATAAATACCCATTATTATTATTATTACTGTTATTATAACATCTTCCAATCGGGAGGAGTTGTACTCACATATCCAGCTATATTTGTAATTTTTTATATCATCTCTGCGGCAATATGCACCGGCCAACATCTCCACGGTTTGTTTATTTGATTTCGTTTATTTAAAAAACAACACAACAACTACTACACTTACAAACTTTCACCATGCTCTAGTATAAATGTTCTAACGATAATGCTCTTACGGCGGCTCTTGTCAATAAAATATAAGAATTGGCCCACAAGAAACATGTCTTTGGATTGGATTCATATATTGGGGGGTTCTTACAAGGAAGCCTCTACCACCTGACATAGTTCGATGGCGGTTTCCATGAGAACGCCCACAGGCGCGTGAAATATTAACACACAAATCCTAAATCTTCACGATCCGGTTATCCAAGCCATCTGTAACTTTCTGAAACTGTTTTCTGCGCTGTGATTCATGACTATCGCAATTACTGAAAAGTTTTTAATTTCGATTTTAATTTCAGTTTTAAATTTAAACTACGTAATGATGTGCGTCGTATTGCCTCGATAACCTTTCGGAGTGGCAGTAAGACGGAAACCTACGTCGTGCCAGGACAGGACCTTCGGATCAATATCTTCATTATGTACAAGTGTATATACAGAGCCACGCCCCTAGCAACCGTCTCGTCGTCAAACAGTGTTCTTGTTTGTAGAAATGTTTGAACACTGTTCAATTTTATCCTTATAACTTACCCGATCGTGTCATACATAATGACACTGGCGGGTGCACGACTGGTTTCTTCTCCCCACAGCGCATACGTTCTCCACAAAAGTCGCCACATAAAAGAACATTGTTTAACAATGCTGTAATAATCGATCCGGCGATGGACGGAATAAGTATGCCGTATAAACCTATATCCACTATACGTACAAACCGATTTTTATTTATTTGTTCAATCGGTTACACAACGAAAAGTAAAGGTTCTTCTGTGTGACCTGTCAATAAAACGTCTAGTCCATGTTCTTTGTTCTTTCTATCGTCCATGTTCTTTGTTCTTTCTATCATAAGGCTGTTCGATCCAATACACAGACTTCGCGTATACAGATTGCAGTTCAAATGCTGGGTTGTTTGTCGTCGAAGCCTCTTTGCAGAAAAGCAATTTTCTAGCAATTTTGTTTTCTTCATGTTATTGAAAGTGTTAGTATGACCCGATGCCATTAAAATCATGTGTTTGTACTAATGTTTTTATTATGGTTGTTGTATAGCAACAGTTGCCTTGCCGCTAGAACAGAATACCCTAATTCCAACAAATGTCTGGTAGTGTAAAGTGTATTTGGCAGAATAATTCTTGTGTCGGGAGTAATCAATTGTATTCAGTTGTTGGTGAATATTTGTATCAAGACTGGCGCTGTAGTCATCATTTCATGATCATATATGGCGGCGTGGCAAAAAGATCTACTACTACTACTACTGATCCGTGAAGATCCGGGTAAGAATGAATCTCCTCCTCCTCCTACTACTACTACTACTACTACTACTACTACTACTACTACTACTACTACTACTACTACTACTACTACTACTACTGACCCGTGAAGGTCCGGGTAAAAATGAATCTTCAGTAACCCATGCTTGTCGTAAGAGGCGACTAACGGGATCGGTTGGTCAGGCTCGTTGACTTGGTTGACACATGTCATCGGTTCCCAATAGCGCAGATCGATGCTCATGCTGTTGATCACTGGATTGTCTGGTCCAGACTCGATTATTTACAGACCACCGCCATATAGCTGGAATATTGCTGAGTGCGCCATAAAACTAAACTAACTCACTCACTCACTACCACCACTACTACTACTACAACGTGGTTAATGCCTAGTGGTTAAAGCGTTCGCTCGTCACGTCGAAGACCCGGGTTCGATTCCCCACATGAGTACAATGTGTGAAGCTCATTTCTGGTGTCCCCCGCCGCGATGTTGCTGGAATATTTCTGCTTGTTCTTCTATGAGTACCGCAATTATAATAAAATTAATTCATATTTTTATTACGAGTGCAACAAAAACGCCACCGCCGGGAAAACCAACAATAAATGTAGATGCCACCATATCCTCACCCCCTTCCCTGAATCACTTATTTATCTATTATGATGGGAGGGCGTGGTTTGATTAAAGCTGAGGCTCTGCATGAAAGAGTTTTATTGTGCCTATTTTGCACACACACGCATTTGTCTGATGATTTTCTTATCAGGCATGCCACAAAGCATGGCTGGGCCAAGACGTTCCACAGTTCTCGTGAAGGATGTGGTACACAATCTGAACATCAGTGTTGGTTTTGATGAAGATTCAGTAATAGTAGTAGAGAAATGAGTGTCAACCAAGCGAAGTGCCATGTATAATGAGCACAGACTCGGGTTTTCTTGTTGCTGAGTGAGTGAGTGAGTGAGTTTAGTTTTACGCCGCTCTCAGCGATATTCCAGCTATATGGCGGCAGTCTGTAAATAATGGGGTCTTGACCAAACAATCCAGTGATCAACATTATGAGCACGGATCTACGCGGAGAAGGTCAATCCTGCTTGGACGTTTCCTTGATGTCAGTTGGCCCGAAAAATGAAACAAAAGGCTTTCTGTTTGCTGCTCAGGACCACTTACTTCCATCTGGTAATCGTCAATGTGTGATTGTGCGTTCAAATATAAATATGAAATGTAAATTATGTAGTGAATTTAATGACACTGTCTAACACCTTGGATAAAACGAATTAATTTTTTTATTTCACTGAATTTCATGTCCCTTTTGTCAGGAAATATGCGGACCTCGCTTATGAAATCTCACTTTTGCATCTCAAGGACCAGGTTGTCTGACTCCCCATTGTTCTTGGTGCCTTAGGTTTGGTAAATCTTAATCTCTTGACCGACCTTAGGAGAGTACCCGTATTTGCTGCCAGAAACACAGCCCTTATGACATTCTGGGTAATTCTGAAGCCTGCAGTGTTGAGAAGTCGACACGTTCTAAAAGTTCCTGCTGGGTTGGACTTAGACTAAGGCTTAGTCTCTGAATATATATAATTTTGATAGTAACAAACAAGCCCATTTAAATTGAAAAGGAGCCCTAGGGAGACCAGAGATGAACCTGGGGAAATCTAGACTTGCTTCGTTTAGGGCTTTAGCACTACAGGGAAGGCTAGGCTGTAGGGAAAATGATGTGGTTCAGGGACTGTGAGACACACTAGGTTGGACTAGGCAGCGCTTCCTGGGAGAAGTCCCTTTCGCTAGCTGGGCTGCATGCAGAAGAGACAATGGCCCTGAGCTGATGCTGAACCAGTCTTACTATGCCAGGTTCAGCCGACCTCTTTCTACTGCATTTGTTTTATATCAATCTTTCGGTAATTATATGATTAATGATGTCTGTAGTATATATTTCGTAGTTAAAAATGTATTTGTTATTTTTTTTAAAGAGAATTATTTCATATAGAAATTGTACCAGTGATTGGCATTTCCAGAAATTCTAGGACAAAGTATAAAATCTCTCGCCAGACAGGCCTAGTTTACCTATCTGACTTAATTGATTTTACCTGAGCTACCCGCCATTGTGCAGTGTTCAGTGTTGTCTGACGGGCGTTAGGTAAACATTGCCGTATGATTTATCGACAACGCAAGGAGATAGATAGGCGTCTTAACCATACGGGGACAGTCTATAGCGGGTATCACGAATAACATCATAGTGCTGTAGGGGTGCGCTAAATGTCTGTCTGGGTGGATTGGTAGATGAGTGTGGTGGGGTGTACTCCAACCTAATGCATACGTGTTGTTGTACGTGTGTGTGATGGGTGGGGTGGTAGTGATGTACTTGGGGTTAGGGGGAGGTGGGGTGTCTTTTCACGGGGATATCAGAGATTAGGGTAAGGTATTTCATCTTAGTCAAGTGTTTGTTTGTTTGTTGTTTAACGTCACACTCAGCAATATTCCAGCAATATCACGACAGGGGACACCTAAAATGGGCTTCACACATTGTACCCATGTGGGGAATCGAACCCGGATCTTCAGCGTGACGAGCGAACGTTTTAACCTCTAGGCTACCCCACCGCCCCTCAGTGATCTACAGCTTGAGCATCGTTTAGACAACTGGGATACGATGACATGTGGTCAACCATGTCAGCGAGACTGACCACCTGATCCGATAGTCGCCTCTTACGACAAGAGGTTACTGAAAACCCGGACCTTTACAGGTACTTAAACGATTGACCAGCCCCCAATTTTTTGCAATCATTCTGAACATCATAAACATCCTATATTGACATGTACATATATACAGGATTCCGCGTACACCTGGCTGTTCCTCTCTTTGCAGTCCTCCCTCGTAGCAAATAGTCAACTGTGTCAAATTTAATGATAGTCTGTTAAACAACTATTATTTTTTCGGGGGCATAAATTCTGCGAAAAAATCACAGAGTTGGTCTGATGTTTCATTGAGTATTATATGTTTAGTAGTTTTCGAGTTAGATTGCAATTCATCGGTCTGCTTTTGAGCCAAGCAGACTATAAACGCACACCCTTTTCCAAAACGAAAAAACAAGAAACGAACACACTATTCTCTCTTCCTTTTCTCGTATAACAAATATAGACGTTAGTCGATGGCAACATTACATATAACTGTAAGGTTTTGGCAAATACAATCTCTCTCATTTAAATAAGATAACTCCCTCTCTCTCTCTCTCTCTCTCTCTCTCTCAATCTCTCGTATAGGGTAGTCACACAATGCTTGTGACGTCACAATAAAAAAAGAAGAAGAAATATTTACGTTGTATTTTTTAAAATAACCCCCAAACACCATGTGCGTACGTCAGTATACTATAAGTCCATCATACAGACAAAATTCAAGTCCTTCCCGTGGCCCTGAGCATGTATAAGTGAAAATGTGCCACGGCAAGTCTCATTTTAATCTCAAGGCCAGGAACAACAAAGACCACTTATAAAACAGGCATTCTCGAATTTCCGTTTGTAAATGAGTTATTAAAGCGGGAAGAACGGTCATCGCGATAACATCTTTATTATCAAAAACATCAAGGAAAATGTATCAATGAACTCCACGTTCCAGCGTGGTCTGATCGTAAATTATTCAGCGTGGATATCGCTGTCAGGGTGACACGGGTCGCGCACTATCGCTCACTGGTGATTAAAAAACGTCCCGCACAGCTGTTCCCTGTAAGTAGAATGAAATATATTAATTACAAATTATTTTGTTATGTAGGCCATGAGAATATCGTTATTTCACCCAGTTTCAGATCACGAGCAGTCAGCTGTAAACTCGCATCTACGTTGTTGCTTCACATCTAACTGTTTTGCAAACCATTGTAAATGGTTGCGCGTTCGGTTCTATGATCATAACTCTCGCCATTGAAACAAAACACATCACCATCAAGGTTGAGGTTTATCTGCTCTATAAATATTATTATTGTTAGGATTATTGTCATCAAATCCTCACCGGTTAACACATGTCATCGTGTCCCATTTGCGTAGATCGATGCTTATGATATTGATCACTGGATTGTCTGGTCCAGACTCGATTATTTACAGACCGCCGTCATAAAGCTGGAATAATGCTGAGTGCGGCGTAAAACTAAACTCACTCACTTGCTCAATCGCCTCCGAAGACGTCGTCATCATTGTCATAGTCGTCGTTGTCGTCGTCGTCATCGCAGTAATAGTAGTGGTAGTGGTATCATTATCATTGCTGTTTTGTGGTATTATTTTGATTATCATCTGATTAGATACTAACAGCATTAGGAGGACAGTCAGCGACAGTTCGTCATGTAAGCCAGCATGATCATCCAACTCCCGGTCTAGTGGTTCATCATCATCATCATCATCATCATCATCATCACAGTTGAAGTTCACCTGCTGAACAATTATGATCATTATTATTAGTGTCATCAAAATAATCACCGCAGCCGTCGTCGTCTTCATCTTCATCGTCATAGTGATAGTGGTATCATCATCATCATCATCATTATTATTATTATTGTTGTTGTTTTTAATTATCTTACAGGATATTAACAGTGTTTGGGGAACAGTCGACGAAAGACGCCGTTAAAATTCCTCGTCACCCAACATAACCATCCAACTTGTGGCATACTGGTTCGGTTGGCCTGACTCGCCGTTAATGAGATCAATAACGGTATTTATGTCAACAAATATATACTAATCGATGCCCTGGTTCCAGTTTCTAGTTTTGTGTTTGTGCTGGGTGACATTTGCTAATTTGAAACTATAGATGAACATATTGAATAATAAATGTGAATCTGTAACACGACGTGCTACCATTTTATTGATATTCAGTTTTCATTCCTACTGTGCTGTGAAATCTGTGTGTGTGTGTGTGTGTGTGTGTGTGTCTGTGTGTGTCGGGGAGACAGGGGGAGAGAGAAAGGGAGAGCTATTTTATTTAAATGACAGAAAATGACAATCTATTTCACGCATGAAAGCATGGGATACGAGGGATATATAAATGAATAAATAAATAAATAAATAAATAAATAAATAAATAAATAAATAAAACAAATAAATAAATATATAAATAAGCAAATAAATAAATAAATAAAAACAAACAAACAAACAAACAAATAAATAAATATATAGAGAGAGAGTGAGAGAGAGAGAGAGAGAGAGAGAGAGAGAGAGAGAGAGAGAGAGAGTGAGCGTACGCACAGAAGTTCACTTATTTACCAAGATTGTCGACCACCAAATCGACAGCTGTTTTGATATTCAGAAATTTAATCGAAATGCATGACATTATTCACTTTTAAAGAACACAGTTCAATTATGCATACTGATTGTTCCCGAAGGTACTGGAGCCTGTGCTTTTCATTTTTCAATCAATAGATGTATTTTATTCATGTGCACCCAAACTGTTTGTGGGAACGAGTTATCGGAATTAAATAATTATACCCTTTCGAACTTTCAAATTCAGCAAAACGATTCTACCTCTTCTGAATGAGTCACGTAAATGTATAGGTTAAATAGTATCATTATTTCTACACCTTCATAAGTTCCTAAAGATCGGCCAACTCACCACTGCGAAATTCTTACCGCATGTGGGAAGACTGGCGTTTTTACCCGGCTACGGAGAGCGCACGTCAAAGCGGTCAGTGATGCACGACTCAGTCAGGCTTGTGTCTCAGAGTATCGTGTCACGAAGTGCATGAGAAAATGTCACCAAGGCGTCACCTTGATGATTCACTTTAACATTAGATATATAAGACGAATCAATTATTGAATGACATTCTTTAATACAAATATCTTCGTATGCCTAGATTTACTGACCCCAGTGGTCTCATTATTGAGTGAGTGAGTGAATGGATTTAGTTTTACGCTTTTTAGCATATTCCAGCAATATCACGACGGGTGATACCAGATGGGCTTCACACAATATACCCATGAGGCTATTCGAACCCGGGTATTCGACGTGACGAGCGAACGCTTTAATACAAGGCTACCCCACAGCACCTCTGAGTATAGAAGCTTGGGGCATTTCAGACTGATTGGTTCAGCTGACGTGGCGCGCTGTGCGTCTGGAACAGACAAACCCGAGACTCGCAATAATCTTTAATCTTTAATCTTTAATCTTTCACCCTCTCAGTTGGGTCAGGCTGACAATGTCTCTCAATCCATCCAATCCAGTCAATCCACTTTCGATTCTCCATAACGCAGCACCCACAACAAACTGTCGCGGGTATTTGATTTAAACTGAACGTTGCATCTGCATCTAAGCATATCGATGAAGAGTGAGTGAGTGAGTTTAGTTGTACGCCGCTTTTAGCAATATTCCAACAATATCACGCCATGCGGCACCAGAAATGACCAGAGATCGAACCCGAGTGCTCGGCGCCAAGAGCGAACGCTTTAACCACTAAGCTACCTCGCCAAACCCCGTGGTAAGACGACTCAGGTGAACAAATCTTTATTTCTTGTAGCGTTTCTTCGCTGCTTACAAGCATGGATAAATCACACATGTGTCAAATCAAACAGTCCTCTCCTTTCTGTATCACCCTCTGAGTCATTCATAATTCAACACAATTCCAACCAAGTCTCGCATCATCCGCCAAGGTAAAGAAATTTGTTGAGATTTTCATTTGTATTGGGCGAGGAATGTGAGCGTGAATAGGTATTTTTTAGATGCATTTGTTTATTACAAACGTAAGCCCTTATACGTCTAGAAACTGAATGGCAGACTTTACAAGTCAAAGGCCACTTTGTGTCACAGTTTTCGCTATCTTACCAAGCTGTTTCACGCTCATTATGTCAGTGAGCTGCACGCAGTAACCTTTAAACATGGCAGCGTCTACGTAAATCCAAAACAATTTCATGTATCTTATTACGAATTTTGTGACGAATGATTTATTACAGAATATAACCTATATATCTCCAAAAAATTAAATAATGCCTTATGCCCGAACTACATCTAGCCTACCTCGGTGGCGAGTAAGACAATTCAACTATTCAATCAATACACACTAACTAGAATATTTGCCTTTCTCTCTCTCTGAACGAGAGAAAGAGAGAGAAAGAAAGAAAGAGAGAGAGAGAGAGGGGGTCGGGACAGCCTTGAATGAATGCTGTTTTACGCTTATACATATAGAGCCTTGTGTATTATACATAACACCCTCCTCCCCCTCTTCCACCCTCCACCCACTCCTCTCTCTCCCCCACTCTGAAGCAGATACTCCACCCTTCTCCTCTCCCCACCTCTCAAGCAGATACTCCCCACCCCTTCTCCCACCCTCTCAAAAGATGCTCCCCCACCCCCTTCTCCCTCGCTCCAATATTCCAGTAATTATTTGCTGAGAGCGCAGCTATATATGCTATATATTAACTAATAATACCCCTTGTGTGATGGCCCAGGGTAAATCTGTGGTGATTCTAAACTTGCTACATTGTGGAACATAACAGTGTAACATTGTATGGTTCAGAGACAGGGAGACAGACTATTGCCTGTTTGCATGTTTCACATTCCCCACGCGCAACAGCACGTGCGTGCGACAGACACGATGTAATAATGTAAGTAAGACTAGCTGCATGGGTTATTTCTTTCGGTCTATGGAGAGATGTGGGTGAGCGTCGTCTCAGCTGGAACGACGATTCCTGCAGACAGTCCAGATTAACGAGGTGTCCTCTATTCCGGACACTACTACGCAGAGACTTACACAATACAGCTGTTCTCTCGCATGCTCCCGAATATGGCACCTGGCAATAGAAAAACGCACGAGTGGCACGTGCACTATGTAAACAGCACCGCATAAACAGGTTCCCATGACGTCATCTTGGATTGGCGGTTACTGATCATCCTACCTTACACTGAATCTGACGGAATGTGACGGAATCTGACGGAGATTGCAAACCCCTCGTCAGCTTGCCGGTATAGATGAAGGGACCTTTCCGGTTACGGTGAAAATGGTGTAATAACTGACTTCAGTGTGCTTCTTTGTATTGTTGTTTAACGCTCCAATCTACAATATTCCAGCCATTTCCAGTCTGGACCAGGCAACTCAGTGGTTGACACCATGAGCATCGATTTGCAAAACTTGGACACGATGACATGTATCAACCATGTCAGCGAGCCTGACAACCCGATCCCGTCAGTCACCTGATACGATGGCGTAAAGGTTGTTGAGTTACTGAAGATCAATGTTAACCCGGATCTAGTCTGTCTCACAGTCCCTGAACCGCATTAATTTCCCTTCCGCCCAGCTTTCTGCAATACTAAAACTCTAAATGAAGCAACTCTAGATTTTAAATTTCAAATATCACTGTGGCCTTTTTTCAGTTTAAAACGAATTATGTATAAATTATGCATAATCTGAGACTACGCTTTAGTCTAACCCGGGCAAAGGGAAACAGAGACGACCACGGATTACTCCAGACCAATTTTAACCTGGATCTAGTCAGGATCGCAGCCCCTGAACTGCATTATCTCCCCTTCTGCCCACCCCTTTCTGTAATGCTAAACCCCAAACTGAAGCAAGTCTAGATTACCTCAGGTTCAGGTTTTGAATCTTGCATGTCACTGTGACTCATTTTCAATGGAAAAGGAATTATTTGTTGCAATCAAAATCATGAATATTCAGAGACTACGCTTTAGTCTAATCCGGGTCTTTCACGAGCAAAGAGAGACGAACAGGGGTAGTTGAAGAGACGAACAGGGGTAGTTGAAGACGTATTCCAGTCTTGATGGTCACGGAGATGTCAACAGTGACCATTCTTCATAATCGGGGTCACATTTCAAATTTCAAAACGTATTTTCTTTCGACATTATTATATTCGATCCAAACAACTTCCCTGATAGTAAATTTAAATTTACCAGATCAATGATCACATGATATTAAATTGACGCGAAACCACCAAGAACCACGTTGCAATATGGCAATTCAGATACCTGGGTGACTTACATATTTATGTCTATCACGCACGAACTGAGCTTATATTAAGCATTCTAACTATATATCCATATGCGACTGGAATATCTTATTATTACCATAAATATTCATGTAGCAGAGTGATGTGTTTTGCAGTTTGTGTAAGGCTACACCTGGCCAGGTACGATATGAGATGAGGTAGTTGAAATGCAGATGGTGAGCAGAACGAGGATGGGCGTTATATACAGGCATAATATATCGGCGCCATATGCCGCCATCAGCGTCACATACTCATTGTTTTGGACGCTGGGAATTCTACAGCAGAGTTGAGTTTGGTTGGGACTGTATATTATAGTTGTATGTTTTAAGGTCGCGATTCTAATTTGTCAAAAGAGACAGCGTGGGTAAAAAAACAAAACAAAACAAAAAAGAAAATCAAAGTAATAAATAACAACGAAACAACAACAATAAAAACCATAGAATCAGAGGTACAGAGTGTGTGAGTGAGTGAGTGCAGTGGGTTAACATCAACTGTATGACAATATTTTAAGGCATAAGTAATGCATGTTTTTTTGAAATATTTAATAATGAAAACACGTAGAATAAACATCTTTCCACCATAAAATATAAACACCAACATTTTAAAAATATTATTTTGCTAAAATATTTGATAGTCGTTATATAATTTGCAGCTGGTGTTGCCCATGTAACGAGCCTTTAACCGACGCCTTGGACGGCACGACCATCATGAGCATTGATCTGCGAAACGTGGACACGATGACAGGCAGCAACCACGTCAGCAAGCACGACAACATGATCCTGTCAGTCGCTTCATACGACATCGTAAAGGTTCTTGTGTTACTGAGGACCAATTCTAACCCGGATCTAGTCTGTTTTACAATCCATGAAGCGCAGGAACTTCCCTTCCGCCCTGCAATGCTGAAGCTCTCAATGAAGCAAGTCTACATTCCCCCAGGTTTAGGAGTTCCGAATCTCCCATCTGACTGGGTCTCCTTTTCGATTTAAATGGAACTATTTGTTTCTATCAAACTATTCTATATATTCAGAGACTAGGCGTTTGTCTCGACCACCCAGTCCCTATCAATCTGGACATCATCACACTGACAGTTTCTGTGTTATTGTGGTATTTGTTCGCTACTTCCCTCATGAAATTAATGCGTCACCAAAATAATGCGAGACTAGACCCATCGCCCTAAATTTTCATATAAATGCTAATCATCAAATGTGATCTCATGAACTAATATGCCGGCTAAAACCCATACAATAGAAACTTCGCTAACAACTCGGTCACTCACAATGCAGTGTATTCCCTGTGACGTCATATGACGTCATGTGACGTCACATGTGAAACACTAATAAGTATGTGATATATATGATATACCCTATGAAATATATGAAATATGACGATTTCTTGTGTGTTTCAGTTTTAGCAACACTCTAACATGGTTATACTTTCTTTTGCCCGGAAGTTTGGTATTGGCTGATTGCTGTTCGGCTGAATAGTAAGATTATAAGCTTTATCTGCTCAGCGTTGTGCAGAGTAAATTATAGATATGAAGGACTTAAATTACTCGACACTGTTTAACCTAGATCTCTTCCACGGCAGATGGATAAATTGGTCTTATTGGCACTGGTGTTTTGTGTAGATTAAGGGGGAATGGGGTTGGGTGTTGTGTTAATTTTATTGCTATTGTGTTGGGGTGTCGGAATCCGAAGCTAAGCATGGATACATGTGATGATATATTTTTCATTGCCTTTGTGTACGGCTTGTTGAATTAATAATGGAAAACATGTAGATTTAATTGTCATTCTTAGTGGGTGGCGGGGTCGAAGTAGAATTTGATTGACATTCAGTTGTCGTTAAATACAATTATTTAGTGTGTTATGTTAAATACTTTTGTGTGTTTTGCCATAATGCCTAATGATGCCTGGTTTGAAAGTCAGCAAGAAGGCACAGTTAATGTTTTGATCAAATAAACACTATCAAGTACTTTTTCTTTCGTGCGGTGCGATGTTTGAATTTTAAAACATTTCCAAATAGATAATACTGTTTTAGGTGTGACGTGTCGACTCATCGTTTCAGTTTTTCGACAACCCAGTTGCACTTTAAGCATCTATGTTGGCCAGAGAAGTCTCGGCCCTATATTGAGTGAGTATGGTTTTACGCCGCTTTCAACAGTATTCCAGGAATACCAGACATCACCTCTCACGTTGTACTCATGGGGGAATCGACCCCGGACTTCAGCGTGACGGGTGAACGCTTTCACCACTAAGCTATCCCACCGACCTTCATATGCTGAAAGTCGAACCGGGTTTCATTCTTAGTGAACCAACGTCTACCCGCCTGTCTACCTGCTACTGTCTCTCGTTGTTGTGGTGTCATCCCACAGAAGACACGATCGTCATTGCGAGTGATTCTCAACTGTCGCAATATACAATGAATACAAATTGCATGAATAATAGCGCGCATGTTGAAAACAAGTATGTTTATGTACAACGGAACCGCAAAACCACATGCCGTCATCCGCTCTTACTTTACATTACTTGTTGATAAATAGAGGAATATTTACCCCCAGACCGTGCCTTCCTAGTCAATGGCCAGTCCAATATCACGAATAACTCACTGAATGTGATATACACAAGATATCAACGTGATTGCCGTGATGTAAAAATAACAACTACCTGTTTTAACTTATATAAAATGCAGAGTCATTGGTAATAACCAAACGACAGGTGTAACCCGTTAAGATCCGGGTTAGAATTGATCTTCAGCAACCCATGCTTGTCGTAAGAGACAACTAACGGGGTCGGGTGGTCAGTAGTGTTGGGAATTGGTTAAAATCTCACAATTGATGATTGGTTCATTACAACCGATCAATCATCGAAAATAATTGGTTAGCGTCATTTATGAAATTTGTTAATGCACATAAAAATAAGGAAAAAACATGTAGTTCTTTTGGGCCTTTTTGGCAAAATTTCACATCTTCAAAGGATGACTAGTATGTTAGGAACATAAATTTCTTGGAGCCTTTAAGATAAATTCAATCATGACTTGAAACGAAATTGTAGTGCTTACAAAATGTAACAGACAAAACCAACCATGTGAAAAATATTGTTAATGAAGTGTTCCAAACTTGGTTGTGTTCGATTATGAGAAATTATGATCGATTGCTTGGTCATTTAGTCACTGCGACCAATCTTCGATTATTTCAATTAATCGGACCACCACTAGTGGTCAGGCTCGCTGATATGGTTGACACATGCCATCGTATCCCAAGTGTGTAGACCGTTGCTCATGATGTCAATCATTGGATTGTCTGGTGCCAGTACCTCATATCGCTTGAATAATGCCGAGTGCTACATTACAGAACAAACAAAGGCAACAATAGCAACCCGACTTAATGTAAATAAAATATTGCGCACCTACACACCAATTGTGCCACACCGCTGTGCACTATTACCCGTTGTACGTGAGGTTCGAAAGTAGCATTTTTCACTGATGAGATTAAACTCTAATTAACACAAATAATTTATTAAACACAAATTACTTAAATTATTAACACGTTGTCTCTCATCTCCCGACGTTGCATATGTGACCAAATGTCCGCACCGACAGTTATGAACAGTTAGCCCATACCTGACCGTTGGTATAAGCACATCAAAAGACGACTCATTAATACGTTATACCAGGCATATGTCATTTTAACACCGGTATTCACACCGGCGGCGGTGCCTTTGAAGTTTTGCTCCCCTGTTCAAGCTCCTTCATCAAAACGCGAGCACCTGTCTCCGTTGAGTAAAATGGCACTCCTCAGTGACTGTAATTTAATCTAATTGGAAGAAGGGGGACGGTCAATTAATGAGGAAGTTCAGAATTAATACGACTTTCCACGAAAACCTTCCAATGTATCGTCGCTTCAAGCAATCTAATTATTTCAATTTTTAGGAGGTATTTACTCATTTGATCATTAGCAAAATCCCAAAAGAATTTTCTTGCTAATTTTTTGCCCTTTTATAAACAGTCCCGCGTTGAAAACACTCTCGTCATATTTTGTATCAAAGATTGAAACAAAAATACTTGTTTTTACTGAAAAGTTGCATTTCCGTCTAGAATTATACACGGCATTGCTGATGAAGTCAGGAAAAGTTTTAATTAAATCATAAAGTACCAAAATTCGATAAAGGCTATTTTCATTTTTCAAGACTACCGTATTCCATCTTAGAGGAGTCTAATAGGAATCGTTTTTAACAATCCAATAATTTGATTTTACACTGGTCTAGGAACTGCATTCGAACCCGAAGCTACCGAGTCTAGTCGTAAAGCTACGAGGCGTAAACTCCGTGGCTCGGCGTAGGGGACAGTGGCATATTTGTCCGCAAACGTCCACGCACGCACGCATGCACGTACATACGTACGCACGGACGCACACACACACGCACATTTTCAGTTAATATTCTGTTGTTTGCTATTTTGGAATGTGTCAAATAGTTTTTGCCTCTTATATATGTGCAGGAATCTCGTTTACCCTAAAACGTACGTTTGTACAATGAACAAGGTCATAAAAATTGGGTTATGAAACTTGTTATTTATAGATTAGGATTTGATGATGACTGGCTGTTTCAAACAAGTGGTAATAAAGCAATATTTTTTGTTATGTCACGTCACCGCTCAATAGAAACAAAACAACATTTTACGAGTTTAGCGCTGAGATTTGGCTTATTACGCACACTTTAAAACATCTGTTTCATGTGGGAACTTTTTGAGTAGGGCTGCTGTAGATGCGTGACGACTCTGTCGCGATATTTAAATATTCCTCGCCAATTTAGAAAATATAAACTTCGTTGTAACTTAAACCACGGAAACGAGTAGCAATCTCAGGCAAGGGTATATAAAACCTATATTCCAAATATTTTCAAATATGAAGAGACTATCAACGTCAGCATATATAGCTGTATACTTGTTTCCCACCAACGCTATCAAAAACAAACACTCTTACTCGGATAACATGCGATTATATTTAAACTGCTTTTGTTAAAAGCTACATCAAAATACATCCGGTGTATGTGATTCTATTTGCACTTAAACTGTACCGCTATTGGTCCGTGGTCTACAAGCACCGAATTAAGTGTTGCCAAGAGGCACCAGGCTTGGGCAACTAAACTGTACCGCTATTTGGCCCGCGGTCTACAAGCACCGAATTAAGTGTTGCCAAGAGGCACCAGACTAGGACACCTAAACTGTACCGCTATTTGGCCCGCGGTCTACAAGCACCGAATTAAGTGTTGCCAAGAGGCACCAGACTAGGGCACCTAAACTGTACCGCTATTGGTCCCGTGGTCTACAAGCACCGAATTAAGTGTTGCCATGAGGCACCAGACTAGGGCACCTAAACTGTACCGCTATTTGGCCCGTGGTCTACAAGCACCGAATTAAGTGTTGCCATGAGGCACCAGACTAGGGCACCTAAACTGTACCGCTATTTGGCCCGTGGTCTACAAGCGCCGAATTAAATGTTGCCAAGAGGCACCAGACTAGGGCACCTAAACTGTACCGCTATTTGGCCCGTGGTCTACAAGCACCGAATTAAGTGTTGCCAAGAGGCACCAGACTAGGGCACCTAAACTGTACCGCTATTGGTCCCGTGGTCTACAAGCACCGAATTAAGTGTTGCCAAGAGGCACCAGACTAGGGCACCTAAACTGTACCGCTATTTGGCCCGTGGTCTACAAGCACCGAATTAAGTGTTGCCATGAGGCACCAGACTAGGGCACCTAAACTGTACCGCTATTTGGCCCGTGGTCTACAAGCACCGAATTAAGTGTTGCCAAGAGGCACCAGACTAGGGCACCTAAACTGTACCGCTATTTGGCCCGTGGTCTACAAGCACCGAATTAAGTGTTGCCAAGAGGCACCAGACTAGGGCACCTAAACTGTATCGCTATTTGGCCCGTGGTCTACAAGCACCGAATTAAGTGTTGCCAAGAGGCACCAGACTAGGACACCTAAACTGTACCCCTTTATATACTGAAAGGCACTTGGACTACAAGTACCGAATAAAGTGTAGCAAAGAGGCTACGTGCTAGTCCCCCACACAACCAACCAGTCCCCCACACAACCAAACAATCAACCAGTCCCCCACACAACCAACCACTCAACCAGTCCCTCACACAACCAACCAGTCCCCCACACAACCACACAACCAACCAGTCCCCCACACAACCAAACTATCAAACCAGTCCCCCACACAACCAACCACACAACCAGTCCCCCACACAACCAACCAGTCCCCCACACAACCAAACAACCAACCAGTCCCCCACACAACCGAAACATCCAACCGGCCAGATTAACCATACCCTCCATACAGACGGTCCCGAAGACTCACTTGTAACAAATTGAACTTTTCCCAAATGACAAACTCGTCATGCATTCCCGCAGCAAACAATCTTGACACAACCTACGAAAAACTAAGTCGACCAATCAAATTACATGGAGAACGCAATTTTCACCACAAGCACAACCGGACCAATTTGGTTCCGAAAAGCGATTACTTTGAATAATCACATTTTTCTAAACAGCTTCACCAATTTTCCCCACATTTTTCTTCTCCGCTACGAAAAAAAAATACGCACCTGTTTTCATCTGCGGGACTGGCCATGGAACCCGGATGAAATATTCATCCCATAGCCCACTTGCCATACGTTCTTAGGAAACTTCATTCCAACTAAGTACATTATACATAAACCGGCACACTTGTGCTTGCAATGTTAATTTAATTAGTTTTGAAACGGTATTAGCTAGATTAACCGGAGCAAGCTTCCAGTGAAAAGTCTTATCCTGTGCTGGGCCGATTCCCCTGAGCATCAATAATAAAAACTAATCAGAGGGGCGACACGCACACAGATCGCAGTCGGGGAGGGGGGATTGTTGGAGGGGTGTCCACATGTTGTCTTCGAATGTAAGTAGCGAGTGCCATGGTTGGCGCGGATATTTGGTGGTCAATGTACGACCACTAACAGACTGTGAAGGTATGGGATGGTGATGGTGAGATACACTGATTACATTGTACAGCACGGGACTTGGGGGTGACTGGGAGAGTTTAATTTTATGCCGCACTCGGCAATATTCCAGCTATATGGCGGCGGTCTTTAAATAATAGTCTGGACCAGACAATCCAGTGATCAACAGCATGAAAATCGATCTAGTCAATTGGGATACGATGACGACAAGCATGGGTTACTGAAAATCAATTCTAACCCGAATCTTCACCTAGCCTAGTGGTTAAAGCGTCTGTCGTTACGCCGAAGACCTGCGTTCGATTCCCCACATGGGAACAATGTGTGAAGCCAGCTTCTGGTGTTCCCCACCGTGATGTTGCTTGAATATTGCTAAAAGCGGCGTAAAACTACACTCCATACTGGGAAATGTAATCCTCAATATAACAAATGTTTGACCTCTTTCCAAATGACACTGCGTATTCATGACTTAGACCGGACAAGCCGGTGATTAACATCAGGAGCTGCGTCCCACGATGTCGAACCAACCACCAGGTGAAATCACCAGGTCAAGGCACGCGTGGTCAGATCGGAATGCCATTGCACCCTACGTGTCACTGGATTGCCTGGTCCTGGTTGTCATATAGCTGACCACTCACTCACTCACTCACTCACTCACACTCACTCACTCACTCACTCACTCACTCACCAGGTGTTGGGCTAATTAGTTGACAGTGACCCACACGCAAAGACAGGCTGACGGTCCAACGCACCTGTTTCACCACATTCCATTCAAATATCGAACAATTGTCAGTGTGAAAATGAAATATGGAGATTAAATTAAAAACCAGTTTCATTATTCAACTCCATAGTTATCTCCATTTCTTAATGAAAAGCTACTAAAAAAAATCTTAAAATGAATTGACTTGTCAATATTGACTTAACACTACATACATTTTGTTTTTATTTGGTAGATTGGTTTCATTGAGAAAAATCAATTCTTGTTTTCCAGCACAAATTAATTAATTATATTTGCCCCATCCGTTCATGTAAATAAGATATGTTTGAACTTAACGATCAGATATCTATATCTGAGTTCTTCAAATACATGGTGGAGCTTTGCTCCAAGCCTTTGAAACTTTCATTATATTGTCAATAGTGAGTGTTTTTGAGAAAGTTGACATTTCTAATATTTCACGGAAAAGGTTAAAAGTTGACACCCAGTTGGAAGAGATGATGTACACATAGATGAAGAACATAAAAACAACCACTATTATATTTTTAATATTTTCACATTATCGATAAACAGTGAATACAGAGTTTTATGTATTAATTTGCAAAGCTGCAATTTTCCCCATGTTTACAATCTATTCGCTCAAAACAGTCTTCAACGGCAAAGAAAGTTGTAACCACTGTCGTGGTGGCAGTGGGGTAGGCTAGTGGTTAAAGCGTTCGCTCGTCAAAGCGGCGTAAAACCATACGCACTCACTCACTTTCTCCATGTTTGCAATCTATTGCTCTAATACAGTGTTCGAGAGGGTCCAATCGTCCTGATGCATTTTCCTGTACATGAAATACAGGTGTGAAGTTATAGTCCGGTCTCCTGGAAACAAACCCCGGACAGCCGAGGATGGTTTTGTTTTCTAGATGGGTTCAATGTATTTCAAGTCGAGAATGGTACGTGAATAACTGGGTTAAAATTAGCCTTCGGGAAACTGTGTCTTCAAATGCCAAGAAGACTGAGTGAGTTGAGTTTTACGCCGCTTTTAGCAATATTCTTGCAATATTCTAGCAATATCAAGGCGGGGGACACCAGAGATGGGTGTCACATTTTGTACCCATGTGGGGAGTCACAGTAACCAGGGTCTTCGGCCTGACGAGCGCCGCCCTCTTCAACTGCCAAGATGAGGATCGGATGGCAAGAGTCAAGGGCTTGGTTCGTATGTGTCAAATGCGTTCATGTTCATAGGTTGTCTGGTCATCAGTGTACAGACGTTGTATAGTCCAACGTGAGCATTGCTTACAAGCAACTCGATAATGTCCCGCGGCTGTAGCAGGATCCGCTAATTACTGGTTAGTTTGAAATAGTATAAGAAGATATGTTTATGTGTAGGTGCACTGTATTTTCTTCTGCTTTCTGTCATTTTATTTAGTTCCATGACTTGTGGCTTCCGGGGTTAAAGGTCAACCAGTTTGAGACTTGTCCGCCTTGCGTTCGTTCGGTATTGTCGTTTGAATGTTGCTGTATCAGGTTTGAGAACAAGGAACAAAATGTTTTACTTAAACAATGTTTAAGGTCTACAACGTTCTGGCAACTTTGAGAAGTCTATTTAGATGTATTGTACAATCAGACATTGGCCTTGAATATGGTCTTGTAGAAAGTCTGTTTTACATGTATTGTACAAGCAGGCTTGTATTTAGCCTTGTATTTTGCCTTGTGTTTGGCCTTGTGTTTAGCCTTGTGTTTGGCCTTCTGTTGAGCCTTGTGTTTGGCCTTGTGTTTGGCCTTCTGTTGAGCCTTGTGTTGAGCCTTGTGTTTGGCCTTCTGTTGAGCCCTGTGTTTGGCCTTGTGTTGAGCCTTGTGTTTGGCCTTGTGTTGAGCCTTGTGTTGAGCCTTGTGTTGAGCCTTGTGTTTGGCCTTGTGTTTAGCCTTGTGTTTGGCCTTCTGTTGAGCCTTGTGTTGAGCCTTGTGTTGAGCCTTGTGTTTGGCCTTGTGTTGAGCCCTGTGTTTGGCCTTGTGTTTGGCCTTGTGTTGAGCCCTGTGTTTGGCCTTCTGTTGAGCCTTGTGTTGAGCCTTGTGTTGAGCCTTGTGTTTGGCCTTGTGTTGAGCCCTGTGTTTGGCCTTGTGTTTGGCCTTGTGTTGAGCCCTGTGTTTGCCCATGTGTTGAGCCCTGTGTTTGGCCTTGTGTTTTTGGCCTTGTGTTGAGCCCTGTGTTTGGCCTTGTGTTGAGCCTTGTGTTTGGCCTTGTGTTTGGCCTTGTGTTGAGCCTTCTGTTGAGCCTTGTGTTGAGCCTTGTGTTTGGCCTTGTGTTGAGCCTTGTGTTTGGCCTTGTGTTGAGCCTTCTGTTGAGCCTTGTGTTGAGCCTTGTGTTTGGCCTTGTGTTGAGCCCTGTGTTTGGCCTTGTGTTTGGCCTTGTGTTGAGCCTTCTGTTGAGCCTTGTGTTGAGCCTTGTGTTTGGCCTTGTGTTGAGCCTTGTGTTTGGCCTTGTGTTTGGCCTTGTGTTGAGCCTTGTGTTTGCCCATGTGTTGAGCCTTGTGTTTGCCCATGTGTTGAGCCTTGTGTTTGGCCTTGTGTTGAGCCTTGTGTTTGGCCTTGTGTTGAGCCTTGTGTTTGGCCTTGTGTTTGCCCATGTGTTTGGCCTTGTGTTTGGCCTTGTGTTTGCCCATGTGTTGAGCCTTGTGTTTGCCCATGTGTTTGGCCTTGTGTTTGGCCTTGTGTTTGGCCCATGTGTTTTTGGCCTCCATTTTGGCCTGGAGTTTGATTTTGGTTCTTATGATTTGTAAAATTTATTTGACATTGAACCGATATCCCGGTACACGTATGAAATGTCGGCCAAAGCGACCTGAATCGAACTCACTCGTTCATCTGGAGAACAGTGAAATTATTAATGCCAGAGGTAATCGTGAATGTGACAAGTTCCACAATTCAAATCTGAAGCTTTTACCAATCAACAATGCGCACGCACAGATATGTGTCAACCAATTAAATCTATCGCAGAATTGAAACGAAATATCAGTTTATACGTAGAAATGTTTAAATTTGTACACCTTATCTGCATTAGTAATAAATGCACTTCGAAAATGAGAAAGTTCGTTTGCAATCGATTCCAACATGAAGTAGGTTTACTAAGATAATGACGCCACTTTCTGTATCTGTTTTATATTGAATCTATTAACAGCCACTGTCTCAAGAACCAGGGCAGTCATGTACTAGTGACCTTTTGTCCTTGAGGGCGTGTTTCCTCCCAAGCGCAAATCCCTTGTGTTAGTTTCGCGTGTTTTGGTCTATGCTGGGGGTTAATTAACAAGCCGATTTTGATTGAGAATCATTAATAATGCAAAGACGGGAGATAAGAGGACAATGTTGGGGCGAGCAGGGAGTGTCTGTTGTGTTTTGCCAGTTCAAGGCAATGCAGGCCATATGTCGCTAAAGAAAAGGTACACCATACGCGCGGACCTCGGAGGAAACTGCCAACGAATTTGAACCAATCGAATTGATCAATGAAGCATTCGGCGCACCATTCCGACATCCGGGCTTTGTTTGCGCATACAATAGACCACAATAAAACACCAATGGAGATAAATTATTGATAGTAATTTCTCAGCACTAAATACAAATACACTTGGGCGAAACCGCCCCCTAATTTTGTACGTTTTGGAAATTGATTCTATTTCATGAACCATATTTTCGAGGTGCCGTTAAGGCAATCGCCATATACATAAAGAAGACAACAGACAGTGTTCCGAATCATGTCGATGTACTATGCTCAATCAATTTTGTAAAAGCATCGAGAGGGTTGAGATTTGTGAATTATTTCCCTTAGTTTGCGATTCTATTGATTGTCCCACATGAAGAGAAAATTACAGGGATATAGCAAGGTGGGTTTATCACTGATGCTAATCAGCATAACTCGTGATCATGTAGAGTCGTGCCGGACGGGAGTATTGTAGCAGGCACGATATTTCGTGACCATCATAACATTAATTGATTATACACGCTTGCAGCGAATGTCGAATAGCGGCCAGAATTCGCAGATCGAATGAATTATGCTTTTCACCCACCTAAACATACTTGTTCATACAAAAATAACCATTCAATAAAATTATGTTCGATTGGAAACCTTGAAACCGTGTTGGGCTGCCAGCAGGATATACAAGCATCCCGCCCGCCATCAACCTTGTCTGTTAAACGATCAATAAAAAGATTGTCTCCTGAAGAAATCAGTGTACATTCTTTAGGGCCGGATATATGACTCGTTACTGTGGAAACAAAATAATCGTCGGAAGCCTTACATCAAAGATCTTTATTGCAACACAATAAACTGCCATAGAAGCAGTCGTTTGATGTAATAAAGAGCATTATCTTTGTAAAGTAACATCAATTATACTGTTTCGTTTTATACATACGCTGTCACGTCATGAAAGAGCTCACTTTTGTATATGTTGTTTTGAGTTGTCTTTTTGTAACAAACCATCTAACTCGTAAATATCATGAAATTGCATTATTTATTGCACTTCTAACGTTCTTACTCGGGACAGTCTCAAGAACTTTCATTACGCTGTTTATGTTTCTACAATGGATTTTGAAATTACACGATTCTTCTTGGTCAAACAAAGGTAGGAAATCACCATAAACTGTTCTCACAGACACAAAATGTTTTTACGAACTCTGATCTGTTAGTGATCATTATAAACTGACGTACAACAGAAAGTACACACCTGATGCTTTGGTAAAATGTTTTCCTGAAAACAGCGTAATATTTAGAAACGTGTTTTGATTGTGACTCACATGTCACTCATGACGCCAGTTGAAGGTGGACTTTATGAAGTCCTGTCTTGGGCGATTGGCTCGTAAATCTCGAGTGTTTGTAGTTTTCCGGTATTGTTCGAAACAAGCAATAACTCACATGTACACTCTCGAATCAGAGTCGAGCAGGTATGGTTTGAATAGCTTATGGGAATCAACGCTCTCCAGTTGTTTTATTTGCGACATCAAGTGAGATTTACGACAAGCCGCAAATATGGCACGTCACCTAATTTCGTGCGTGAGTGTGTGTATGTGTGTGTGTGAGAGAGAGAGAGAGAGAGAGAGAGAGAGAGAGAGAGAGAGAGAGAGAGAGAGAGAGAGAGAGAGAGAGAGAGTCATATTAAAGAGGGAGGGAGAGAATTTTATAGTGGGAGAAACATAGATAGAGATAGACAAAGTATTTTTCGTTAAATTTAGATTTTATAATAAAAGTGGGTAGTGGGCCAGGTACTGTCGCTAGGACAATTGTTATTTTTATTTATTTTTATTTTTCGGGGGTGGGGGTGGGGAGGTATGTCGAATATTACTGCCAAACAATTAGAACGACGACCGCCTCCAGGCTGAACCCTGTCAACGTAGACAACTGCGATTCAGATATGAGATTGTCTGGTTATACATTACTTTAAATTGTATATTAATCACCATTGTACTCCGAATCATTTTCTCTTTTATTATTGAATTTATTTTGAAGGTATACGACATGGCGGTATCGTTGAATTGCTGATCAGGAAAGCCACGAGACAACCAATCAACCTGCTTTTCAGGTTTGTATTAATTTTTTAAAATGACTTTTAAAAAATATTTTAAACTAAAGCCGCGATAAAAATGCATTCATGCTCACATTTACTTGAGTAATTATTAAGTATTGTGGTATTGTAGGTAGGCTGCTGCTCTGGTTCTAAATAGCCCCGAGCTAAAGGCAACAGCGCTGCTGAAGCGCAGCCGAGGGATAAGTGAAAATTCAATATCTGCCAGTTTGTCCATGAATTAATAAATAATCACTGATGACTCATTTCAAGTACATGCCTGTTAAGACAACCTCGCCAGTTCGGATCATGTTAATCCGGGCACGGTTCACGTTTGATATGCACGAGGCGGCGTTAGTGTTACGAATATCGTAACCCAGCTAACAATTTCACGTTGTCACAACGTTATGCTTTTGCTGTCACAAAGTTATGCTTTCGTTGTTACAACGTTATGCTTTCGCTGTCACAACGTTACGCTTTCGTTGTCACAACGTTATGCTTTCGTTGTCACAAAGTTATGCTTTCGTTGTCACAAAGTTATGCTTTCGTTGTTACAACGTTATGCTTTCGCTGTCACAACGTTATGCTTTCGCTGTCACGTTATGCTTTCGCTGTCACAACGTTATGCTTTCGTTGTCACAACGTTATGCTCTCGCTGTCACAACGTTATGCTTTCGTTGTTACAACGTTATGCTTTCGTTGTCACAAAGTTATGCTTTCGTTGTCACAACGTTATGCTTTCGTTGTCACAAAGTTATGCTTTCGCTGTCACAACGTTATGCTTTCGTTGTCACAACGTTATGCTTTCGTTGTCACAACGTTATGCTTTCGTTGTCACAAAGTTATGCTTTCGTTGTCACAACGTTATGCTTTCGCTGTCACAACGTTATGCTCTCGCTGTTACAACGTTATGCTTTCGTTGTCACAACGTTATGCTTTCGCTGTCACGTTATGCTTTCGCTGTCACAAAGTTATGCTTTCGTTGTCACAACGTTATGCTCTCGCTGTCACAACGTTATGCTTTCGTTGTCACAACGTTATGCTTTCGTTGTCACAACGTTATGCTTTCGTTGTCACAACGTTATGCTTTCGTTGTCACAACGTTATGCTTTCGTTGTCACAACGTTATGCTCTCGCTGTCACAACGTTATGCTTTCGTTGTCACGTTATGCTTTCGTTGTCACAACGTTATGCTTTCGTTGTTACAACGTTATGCTTTCGTTGTTACAACGTTATGCTTTCGCTGTCACGTTATGCTTTCGCTGTCACAACGTTATACTTTCGTTGTCACAACGTTATGCTTTCGTTGTTACAACGTTATGCTTTCGTTGTCACAAAGTTATGCTTTCGTTGTCACAACGTTATGCTTTCGTTGTCACAAAGTTATGCTTTCGCTGTCACAACGTTATGCTTTCGTTGTTACAACGTTATTCTGTGGACGCCCATTTACGTTGTCACAACGTTGTGGCCTGACGTTGTGATGCGTCATTTTTACGTCGCCACAAGGTTAAAGTTATTTGAAGCTAACGTAGGTTACGTTGATAGTTGAATAGTTTTCCCAGTAGTGAATAGTACATAAGAAGCAAAGCCGAAACTCACTTCAATGTTTATTCGTCATTTGGCTTGTTGTTTTGGACGTGTGTCTTCTCGAGCTGTAGTTGAATAGTGAAGAAAGAATTTCAAAGCATGGAATCGCTGAGATCGCTTTGTGCAGGTGGTCCCTTGCATTTAACCAGGCGGGTGATTATAAAGAGATTTAATAATTTAGTTTAATTTTGAAAAAATATAATAAACAAGTTGTAAACAATCTTTAATGGTATTGCTCAAGGTGAGATGTTCAACTGTGTATGTAATTTATAAATGTTAAAGTTCTTCATGTTCAGCGTTTCGGCTATACGACAGCAGCATGTCTGGAGCCTGGATCACAGGAGGACCTGGGTAATGGAGGGCACCTGCTGTACACCCGGAGTCCAATGGCAGGCCATGTAGAGTCTCATTTGACGAAGAATATATAGATATAGTTATTAACTTTTTCTGAATATATATATATAGTTATTAACCTTTTCTGAATATATAGATATAGTTATTAACTGTTTCTGAATATATAGATATAGTCATTAACTGTTTTACGCCGCACTCAGCAATATTCCAGCTATATGGCGGCGGTCTGTAAATAATCGAGTCTGGGCTGATAAAAAAAGAAACATGAACAAACTCATAAACAGACAATCACTTTAATAAATAAATAAATAAACGAAAGGATGGATGGATGAATGGAAGGGTGGGTGAGTGGATGGATGGATGGGGGGTGGATGGGTGAGTGATAGGGTGAGTGAGTGAGTGAACGAACGTATATTCCTGATACTCAGATTGTTCTTCACAATTGTTTTCAATATTAATTAACGCTGCACTCCTGAAAATATTCATGTCCGGTGATCGATACAGTGAGCAACAATCATGCCCTCACCTCACCTTACCCACTGACCCAAGTCGCCTACCAACATGGGTTTCCCCATTTCGAGACCTACATCCCATGTCGTCATCAAAACTAGAAGTCAGTACATACTTACCTGCTCGAGAAACAAACCCAGACAGTGTATTCTTAACACTCAGTAACGTTAATAAGCGGAGTGAATGAGTACAGTTTTCCGCCGCTTTTATTCCAGCAATATCACGACGGGGGACACCAGAAATGGGTTTCACACATTGTACCCATGTGGAGAATCGAACCCGGGCCAATGCTTCAACCACTAGGCTACCTCACCGTCCCACGTTAATAAGCACACGCCATGTCAAGGTCCGTGAAATGCATGTGTAATAGACGTTCACTCAGTCAAGGAAGAGAATTCATTACTTGTAATATCAACGCATTTCTTTAACATTTGCATAGATGACTGGTTTTATGTTAGTGCAACTCGGATTGTTAACGCCCATTTCAACACGGTAATTATTAATTATAGTTCTCATCTACCCGGTTCCCAGGCCAGACAAACCCGCTAGAAACTTGTCTGAACATAGGTGTGGAGTTAATTTTATCGATAGTACTTCAACACGTGTGGGTATTGGGGAAGCATAGTTCGTACTGGTGTAATGCAAGCAAGATGGACCATGTGCTTTCTACTCCGCACGATCTTGAGTTCAAATGAGTTTGATGGGCGTTGAGAAGCCTCGTTTAAGATTTCAATTAAGTATGAAACTCCTTGGCTTTTATCGTGTCATATTATGCATACTTATCTCGCGTGAAACGAAGAAAAGATGCACGAAATTATGTTTGCACATCCGCCAATATGTTTATCTTGATCATCACGTGTTGGTACTTGTGGTTGTTGCTAGCGCGATGTCCTATAAACATATATAGTCGAACGTGGCACAAAAGATGACTATATTAAAAACGTTATAAAGAGAGGCGGCGTAAGAGGCTAGGATTGTATTGGGTGTCAAGCCCAATGAATACGTGTATGTTTCGTTGGAGATTCGCTGGCTATTGATTTGTATAAAAGGCTATCAATTAGAGTATGAGTGCCTCGCAAATTCAATGTTAACCCAGTCAGACTAAAGCGATGACAATTACCCCTACACGCATGTCCGCTGTGGTTTGTTTGGCGACTCGGGAGGTTTGAACGTTCAATACACCACCTTACAACTCTTTCGAGAGCGTGTCACGTGACAGGGGTCACGTGAGGTCACGGTATGGGGAATCTAACGAGTTACGAGTACTGTCTTCGTGTGTATTAAAAGCTATTCGGCTCTCGCTCGTCTTTTCTGACGTACGAAGGAGGAATGTTTGCTCTGCCATTGAGTCGCACGAACGCAGTATTTGCCGACTCAACAAGCTATATTGATAGAGCACCCGGTAAAAATAGGTCGGGGGTTTACCGGGGTGAGGAAGTTTCGTACCGTATTTACCACGATGTATGTACATGGTATATATAGTACTTACAGAATGCACCCCTGAAGATCCGGGTTAGAATTGGTCTTCAGCAACCCATGCTTGTCGTGTTGGGTTGTCAGGCTCGTTGACATGGTTGACACACCGAATGCCAATTGCGTAGATCGATGCTCATGATGTCAGTCACTGGATTGTCTGGCTTAGTCTGGGTTATTTACAGACCGCCGCCATATAGCTGGAATATTACCAAATATTGCGTTAAATAGTTACAAAACAACAAAGACCCACCCAAAAAGAAGCACCCCCCCCAACAAAAAAAGGAAAAAGAAAAAAAGAAAAGAAAAAAAAAAGAAAAACAAAACAATAAACCAACGAAACTACAAAGACAAAATAAAACCCCAAAACAACACCCCACCAAAAAAACAAAACAAAACAACAACAACAACAACAACAACAACAAACACAACCCAAACAAAACAAAACAAAACAAAAATACCCAAAACAAACAAGACAAAAACTAAAACAAACCCAAACAAAACAACAACAACAAACGAACGAATAAAAAATAAAACAAAAAAAACCCAAACATCACAACAAAACAATACAACTGACTATTTGTTCTGGGACAATGTGCGAAATATTTGTTTTTCCAAAAAGAATGTTTGTGCCACTGTCCATGGTTCAGATGTTGAAATTGTCAAGAACTACAAATATCTTGGAACAATAATTGATGACAAATCGAACTGGAATGATAATACAGATGCTTTATACAAAAAGGGTCAACAACGTTTATATTTCTGGCGGAAACTTCGCTCTTTTAATGTTGACAAAACTATTCTTTCACTGTTTTATCGTAGCTTTATTCAAAGCGTCTTAACCTTCTCAATGCAGTGCTGGTATGGATCCCTGTCAGTTCAAAACCGAAACAAACTTTATAAAATCGTAAAATTAAGCAGTAAAGTCGCAAATGTGGATTTCGACACCTTGGCTTACGTGTATGAGGAAAGAGTTGTAACTCTGGCAAATATAATTTTACATGACTCCTCACATTTTAAACACTGAATATAAACTTTTACCATCTGGCAGACGTTTCCAAAGTCCAAAATTTAAATAAAACCGAGCCCAGAAATTGTTCATCCCGTCCAGCATAGGCTTTTTTAACAATAATGATATATGTTTACATACAAATCTTATCCGTACCTGTATATGTACACTGTTGTTGTTATATTAATCATAACTGTTTTACCAGCATATTTTCAACCTGTGTTCAATAATTTAATTTACAGTACATTAACCTGTGTCTTATATTTATCTAATTTATCCTATATCCATATGTGCGCTCTGTGACGATGTACAGCAAATTCCCATTCAGGGTAATAAAGTTTTTTCTTCTTCTTCTTCTACCTTCGCGCGAACGCTACTATTGCTATATGAAGGTATTCAACATCGGGAAAATTAAAATAAAACGTGGAAAGACTTGTTTGAGAGGTGTTTTCGACGGCCTCTTGTCACTCGTTACATTCGCATAAGAACATTGCAGGTGAGTTGTCGTATATCTGACGGCCTGTCGCTAAATTCCCGTTTAGAACTTGCCAGCTCATAGGTCGTATATTGAACGTCTGTAATTAAATACGTTAGAGTCGAGTTACCACTGTATTATTGTGTATGTTGTAATCGTTAGAGTCGAGTTACCACTGTATTATTGTGTATGTTGTAATCGTTAGAGTCGAGTTACAACTGTAATATTGTGAATGTTGTAATCGTTAGAGTCGAGTTACCACTGTATTATTGTGTATGTTGTAATCGTTAGAGTCGAGTTACCACTGTATTATTGTGTATGTTGTAATCGTTAGAGTCGAGTTACCACTGTATTATTGTGTATGTTGTAATCGTTAGAGTCGAGTTACCACTGTATTATTGTGTATGTTGTAATCGTTAGAGTCGAGTTACCACTGTATTATTGTGTATGTTGTAATCGTTAGAGTCGAGTTACCACTGTATTATTGTGTATGTTGTAATCGTTAGAGTCGAGTTACCACTGTATTATTGTGTATGTTGTAATCGTTAGAGTCGAGTTACCACTGTATTATTGTGTATGTTGTAATCGTTAGAGTCGAGTTACAACTGGAATATTGTGAATGTTGTAATCGTTAGAGTCGAGTTACCACTGTATTATTGTGAATGTTGTAATCGTTAGAGTCGAGTTACAACTGGAATATTGTGAATGTTGTAATCGTTAGAGTCGAGTTACAACTGTATTATTGTGAATGTTGTAATCGTTAGAGTCGAGTTACAACTGTATTATTGTGAATGTTGTAATCGTTAGAGTCGAGTTACAACTGTATTATTGTGAATGTTGTAATCGTTAGAGTCGAGTTACCACTGTAATATTGTGAATGTTGTAATCGTTAGAGTCGAGTTACCACTGTAATATTGTGAATGTTGTAATCGTTAGAGTCGAGTTACCACTGTATTATTGTGAATGCTGTAATCGTTTGTGTGGAAATGTGCAAAACAGAATACAGGAATGAAAATTAATCGAAATATGAGTGAGAAATTTTGGGGTATGTTTCAGAGATGACTTCGTAACATAACTTCCTTGAAGAGCATTTAGAAGTCGGAGCAGTAAGAAAGGATATCAATACGGGGAGGGACAAGTTAGAACCTGTACCGAAACGTCACTCTCACTGCAATAAAGAAGTTGTTCCTCCATATATTGTTATCCTTCCTGACTTTGTAACACTATATATAAACTGTAACGATCATAATGAATGTGTTATTTCAATTTCCAATTTATGAGATTAGATTTACCGCATTTATGAACATACTTAACAAGATGTCCATTTCTTCGAAACTTTCCAACACTGAGAGGTTGTTTGTCCTTAAACATGGGGTACATTTCATTGCCCAAACCTGCTTTTTCATAGTAATGCACATACAGTATTTGTACTTCGGTAAAGGGTGAGGTCTGTCTGCAGCATTTTGTTTTGTAATGTCTCTCATGGCCTCGTCACGCCGAAGACGCGGGTTCGATCCCCAACATGGGACCAATGTGTAAAGCCCATTTCTGGTGTCCCCCGCCGTGATATTGCTGTAATATTGCTAAACGCAGCGTTAAACTAAACTCACTCACTCACTCACTCGACCGCCTCCGTGGTGTAGTGGTTAGAGCGTCCGCCCGGAGAGCGGAAGCTCGCGGGTTCGATCCCCGACCGCGTCGTACCAAAAGACGTTAAAATATGGTACTTGTTGGTCCCTGCCTGGCGTTCGGCATTAATGGGTACAACAAGGACTGGTCGACTCGGAGTCAGTATAATGTGTCTGAGTGGGGTATTCATGCTTCACTGCGGCGTGGTATCTCAGTGAGCTAGCACTGTAAAACCAGCTTAAGTCTGGGCTAGTACAAGCAGCCGCACATACACACGCATGCACGTCGTCATGTGAGCACGACGTTAAATCCAATTTCACCTCACCTCACTCACTCACTCACTCTCTCACGGCTTTATGTAGATGCGATGTGTTATCATCTATAAACATTTGTGCGTGTTTTAGTTGTACAGCGGTGAGACGAAAATAATAAAAATGTATGTCTACCGTTGCTGGTTTGGGGAAACCCCTAAATAGGAGTAGGGGAAAATCTTCTTTCATTATGTGACACACATTATATTTGGGATTACACTTTCCCAGTGACGTGCAGATTCAGGTACTCTGTTGGGTATTGCTCCATCCGGGATTCGAACCCACTTAAGACTGGTGAAGTGCTAAGGTTGTTTGGTACAACGACACCCAGAAGAAACCATTCGTAAAACTGACCTCATCTTTTCCCTATATTGCAACAGCGATCCGAGTAGGATTTATGTCATATGTCCCCGCATAGTTGATGCTTACATTTTTGTACGTTTTTCTCAGATTCAGTTACACTTTTTTTCGTTTTTGCACAAGTGAAATATTCTCATGCCAATAATGGTTGTCACCACCTTCAATTTTTTTAATTAGGGGAATTCAGTTTTCAAAGAATATACAATTATATAATTATCACATAAAAATGGCAGGTACATGACTAATGCTTATGTATACTATTCCAAAAAAGAAACGCATAACTCAGAAATCTGTTGCGAAAATGTTGTATTTTGAAACATGTATAACTCATCTACAAATAAGGTTTAGTACATGACTTTTTACATCAGTTTAGAAGAAGGTAATGTTTATACAGCCCAGGGGATAATTTTAGTGAACGGAGACGTTGAGCGCGATGGCGACGACGAAGGACGGTTCTGACGTCGGGTTTCCTGGCTCTCAGTCCTATCTCTCTCAACCTGTTTGACCGGGTATCCTCCGAAGTCCAGGCACCCTGGCTGCTGTGCTCTCACCCATGGCAGTACGATCACGCAAATGTAGAACCCGGATGTACTGATCTTGGGCTGCAGTGGTGACTCGAGGTCTGCCTGTACGGGGACGGTCATTTGTTATACCTGTTTGGTTGTAACGAGCTGCAAGCCGTGATATCGTGCTCAGACTAACATCCAGACGCCAGGCAACAGATTGGTAATATCCAGCGTGCATTCTTTCTTTGGCGATGTTCCTTGTCGCAGCGTCAAGACATGGCGTAGTGATTTGACCTTGAAACTCCTTCAAAACGAGTGCCGATTTCCGAAAGTAATCTGGATTTTATAGCCAGACAGTGCATACTTTTTGCTGCACAATTTCAACTGAAGGTGATTTCTGTGGCGTTGTGGCGATGCCTTTTTAATCCTTGTTAGAAATCTCATGAAAGTCAACATTTTCAGGTAAAGTCGTTTTTTTTACTTGCGCAATTGTGTAAAATCATGTAATCAACACTTTTGTTACATATTTTGACGATTGTTTGAACACAATAGGTAATTAATAGATTTTTACAAAATACAAAATGCTTATGCGTTTCTTTTTTTGGATAGTATATATAGTGGCGGTGGAGTAGCCTAGTGGTTAAAGCGTTCGATCGTCACGGTGAAGACCCGGGTTTGTTTGTGTAAAACATTTTGTTCCTTGTTCTCAAACCTGATACAGCAACATTCAAACGACAATACCGAACGAACGCAAGGCGGACAAGTCTCAAACTGGTTGACCTTTAACCCCGGAAGCCAGAAGTCATGGAACTAAATAAAATGACAGAAAGCAGAAGAAAATACACTGCACCTACACATAAACATATGTTCTTATACTATTTCAAACTTACCAGTAATTAGCGGATCCTGCTACAGCCGCGGGACATTATCGAGTTGCTTGTTAGCAATGCTCACGTTGGACTATACAACGTCTGTACACTGATGACCAGACAACCTATGAACATGAACGCATTTGACACATTCGAACCAAGCCCTTGATTCTTGCCATCCGATCCTCATCTTGGCAGTTGAAGGGGGTGGCGCTCGTCACGCCAAAGACCCGGGTTCGATTCCCCACATGGGTACAATGTGTGAAGCCCATTTCTGGTGTCCCCGCCGTGGTAGCCTAGGCTGAAATATTGCTAAAAGCGGCGTAAAACCATACTCACTCACTCGTACATATATGTGTTTAATTAAGATATGTTTATTTCATTGACTGAAGACAACTACCGGGATCGGGTGGTCAGGCTCGCTGACTTGGTTGACACATGTCGTCGTATCCCAGTTGCGTAGATCGATGCTCATAATGTTGATCACTGGATTGTCTGGTCCAGACTCGATTATTTACAGACCGCCGCCACATAACTGGAATATTGCTGAGTGCGGCGTTAAACTAAACTCCCTCACTCACTCTTTGACTATATTATGTCACTCACTCATGTCAGTTCAGACGGGGACGAGGGACACACCAGGCTAGTGCCTGAACAAGTTCGAACCCACTTTGTTTGTGTATGACTGTTTAAAATCAATGATGTATGTCAATACAGGCATGAGACAATGAATCTAATCATGGCCAGACATAGTCAGTAATCCACGCCACGCTGGGGGGCACTGTTTCCACTTAAGCTCGGTACGTATGACCTTCACCTTGTGTCCACACAATGCCGTTCGATCGTAGCTCATGTGATGCGCTCATTAGGCGCCGCTCATTAACTATACTCAACGTCGTGTACGTCCATGGATACAACGTGACCTTCATCGTACAGGTTCGTCTCACGCGGCGAAAAAATGGTACCATGGAAACAAGATTAACAAGTTCTTTCATACAAGCGACGTTGGTAACATGTACGCTGCATTTCCATTGCAGAGTTCAGAACATGATATACGTCCCTTTGAAACACAACATCTAAAAGGCTCTCTCCTCTACGTAAAATTTACGGCCGTTGCCTAAAGGCCGGGGTCACTGCATGGGAGTCGGCGGTGTGCATTAAGGAGTGACCATTAATCTGAGATGCGTTGTCATTGTCGATTATCCGGGATGTGAAATGTCCATTCTGATGTTGGGCCCCGTTTCGCAATGCCATCGTAGCACTACGGCTTTCTTAAGTCTTATGTTAAGGTATGGGAGTTACGATCACACGATAAGCCCAATGTTCAGCTTACACCTCTGTAGTCCGATACACAATGTTAATTTAGCCTCAACTCCCATGTTAATACGATGCGTGAAGGTCCGGGTTAGAATATTGGCCTTCAGAAACCCATGCTTGTCGTAAAGGCGACTAACGGGATCGGTTGGTCAGGCTCGCTGGCTTGGTTGACACATGTCATCGGTTTCCAATTGCGCAGATCAATGCTCATGCTGTTGATCACTGGATTGTCTGGTCCAGACTCGATTATTTACAGACCGCCGCCATATAGCTGGAATATTGCTGTGAGCGGCGTAAAACTCAACTCACTCACTCACCCATGTTAATACAAATTAGCACAAAGTATGACAAAATATTCACTAAGTCGCCCATCCAGAGTTACGAGAGACTGTAAAATAATACACATGTAAATATATTTAAACCATGTGAAATAAAGAAATGTATAATGCTCTGAAGGAAATATGATGCTTATTAGAATTAAAGAAAAGAAGAACTAGCATAAAAAATTAGATCGGATTGTAAACAAAAATATGTCCTTAGTTCTGTTTTTCTTTGTTGTTGAAGCAATATTCCAGCTATATGGCGGCGGTCTGTAAAAAATCTAATCTGGACCAGACAATCCAGTGACCAACATCATGAGTTTTGATCTACGCAACTGGAGTACATGTGTCAACCAAGTCAGCGAGCCTGACCACCCGATCCCGTTAGTCGCCTCTTACGACAAGCATGAGTTACTGAAGACCAATTCTAATCCGGGTCTTCACAGGTTCCTGTGTGGTTTATCACTGTGGGCCTCTGTACAATGTAACGATGCTGAAATGACAACAGTAGCATTTAAAATCTGGTTTAAAGAGGGCGGCTGGGTAGCCTAGTGGTTAAAACGCTCGGTTGTCACGCCGAAGACCCGGGTTCGATTCCCCACATGGGTTCAATCTGTGAAGCCCATTTCTGGTGTCCCCACCTTGATATCGCTGGAATATTGCTAAAATCAAATCAATTCTAACCCGGATCTTCACGGGTTATGTCCTTGGAGCCTGTGAGAGAAGCTTTTAGGTTCCACTACACTAAATCAGAATCACATGCTCCCTGAGCGAGAACCGTATGTAAACATCTGAAGAGATAGAGACATATGACAGCTGTGATTGGATGAAATAGTGTAAGAGTTTTATGTTTTTTAAAAGCACATCCATCCAGTAATTAAAACTTACCACAATTTTAAGTATTTAGTGCTGTCATTTTTATCACCATCACTTAAGCTTATTGTGTACAGATATTTTCCAGTAGGTGACATTTGGTGCGGAACTGGGGTTGATGTGTTCCGCTTCCTGTGCTCGGAATATTAGCCGGACAAGTTGGCCAGAAATTGTGTTTTATTGTAGTTTAAAAGCCAGACTGCAGCCATGTGTACATGGAATGGCTGTTGATAGTCTAGATAATTAAAAAAAAATCATAAGGTTACTATAGAAGTATATGGGAAAACATTTGGTGTTGTGTAACCTGTATGGAGTAATTAGCTTCTTATCAGATGTTTTATGGTAACGTCACACACACCAGGTTTACGGGTCTTCATTGTGATGCGTTGCCGGGGTTCTCACATACACGGGTTTCATGAATGGGTTTCTAGTTTTCCTGGACCCGACTAATTTGAGCCCGTATTGAAACGAGACCCAGAGCAAGAATATTCATTACAAGAAGCTGTGAAAGGACAGTGCGACAGTTGTGACACAACGTGCCATTGTATGGAGATTGTGTGGTAATTTGTGCGCGAGAGCGAACATGTTTCTTCGAAGAGGGAGAGGTGCTCACATTTCACATCACCTTCGTTGACGTCAACTGGGGATGTACGCGTGAGCTGTTGCAACTGCAAGTACTACTGAAAGTTAAACTACTTTATCTTTCTTCTTCTTCTTCTTCAACTACTACTACTACTACTACTACTACTACTACTACTACTACTACTACCACTGCTGCTACTACTACTACTACTACTACTACTACTTCTACTACTACTACTACTCACTCACTACCGCTACTACTTACTGCTGCTGCTGCTACTACTACTACTGCTGCTGCTGCTACTACTGCTGCTACTACTGCTACTGCTGCTGCTGCTACTACTACTGCTACTGCTACTGCTGCTACTGCTGCTGCTACTGCTACTGCTGCTACTGCTACTGCTGCTACTGCTGCTGCTGCTGCTGCTGCTGCTGCTACTGCTACTACTGCTGCTGCTGCTGCTGCCAGCTGCTGCTGCTGCTGCTGGCTGCTGCTACTGGCTGCTGCTGCTGCTGCTGCTGCTGCTGCTGCTGCTGCTACTGCTGCTGCTGCTGCTGGCTGCTGCTGCTGCTGCTGCGGCTGCTGCTGCTGCTGCTGCTGCTACTACTGCTGCTGCTGCTGCTGCTGCTGCTGCTGCTACTGCTGCTGCTGCTACTGCTACTGCTGCTGCTGCTGCTACTACTGCTACTGCTACTGCTGCTGCTGCTGCTGCTGCTGCTACTACTACTACTGCTGCTGCTGCTGCTTCTACTGCAGCTGCTACTGCTGCTACGGCTTGCCACCGTCTGGCTGCTACTATGGCTGCTGCTTTTACGGCTACTACTCTACTTGTATTTCTACTGGGATGGGGTGGCCTGGTGGCATCATGCCGATGACCTGGGTTCGATTCCCCACATGGGTTTTGAATGTCACCGCTAATTTGTTGTTGTCCCCTGCTGTGATGTTGCTGGGATATTGCTAAAAGCGGCGTAGGCCGCTCACTCACTCTAGTTCTGCTACTTCTCCTACTACCACTGCTACTGCTTAGCTTTTTTACTGCTACTACTACTACGACTGCTACTACTCCTGCTTCTGCTACTACTACTACTGCTCCTACTACTTTTGCTGCTGCTGCTTATGCTAATGGCTTCAAAGATGTAAAAGCGCTACTACTCCACTACTACCTGCGGCTTCTGCTACAACACCACCACCTACTACTACTCCTGCTACTGCTACTACTACTACTGCTACTACTACTACTACTACTACTACTACTACAACATTTCTTGTCCTGTTTTTACTGTTTACTACTGGCACCATGACCACCACCACTACTCCTACTACTGCTGCTGTGTCACTACAGGTGGTTTTTTTGTTTCTGCTGGCATTTGCAGGTTTGCAGATGGATGAGAGAGAGTGAGTGAGTATGGTATTATGCCGCTTTTAGCAATATTCCAGCAATATCACACCGGGGGACACCAGAAATGGGCTTCACACATTGTACCCATGTGGGGAATCGAACCCGGGTCTTCGGCGTGACGAGCGAACGCTTTAACCACTAGGCTACCCCACTCGTTGGAGGAGATGGGACACTGTCAGTTATATTCGTCACTGTTGTGCTGACAAATACCGTTCTTATTTAATGTGAATTTAGTTTTCTGTATAAATCCCAAAACATATCTCAATATAATCAAAAACATCCCTATAGTACTGTCGGAAATAGAAAAAAACTGTATTTTCTCATTTATCTCTACAGTTTATGTAGTTGATATGTGCAAGTGTGAAATATCTGTTAAACTAAGTTCGGCCTAACTACAGTCACAGTGGTAGAGAGATAGGAAGCGGAGAAAAAAGGACTTTACTGAGGAGAGATTAGTGCAGAAATGAGCAATGAGGTCCAAAACGAATTATTTGGAACAGACCATGGCTTTATGCAAATTAGTGTGCGACGATATTGTATTTCAAAGGACACTTTTTAAATGCCCAATTTGAAATTAGACGTAGCTTCATTATAAACGATAGCTGGCGTAAAAATTAATAAGTTTTATGCTGAAACTATTAAGGATGTAGCTACCATGGAGTCTCACTGTCACTATAAAAAGAAACAGATAGGAGGGGTCGTCTCAAAAAAGAAAAACCTGGACGGGTATCGCAGACAATCGTTGGGGTCGGGGTGGGGGATAGAGATATCAGCTAAGATAAGATAATCCTTTAGGGCAATTATCCTAGGGAAGTACACGGCATGTCATAACAATTTACAAATTACATCCAGTCCTGTGGATCTTCGCGATCGGGGAGGTCATGCCACCTAGATATTTTGAGACATTTAATACGATGCGTTTCTATGGTTATCAGGTATCATACTCTTTTACATATCTCAACATAAACTTTATGAAAGAAAGACACGTCTTGTATAATCGTTATTCAGAACTGAAGGCCACAGGCCCATAGTACAGGTATATACAAAATTCAAAAGCAGAGTGGGTTTCTCTTCAATATCGCATGGTATATGAACAAAGCAATATTTTCAATCAATATACGATTAGAAGTTGACAACAGTTGGATGAATTTATGTTTTGACGGTTGTTTCGTAAAGTAACTGGGTATATATTTGCTTCTAATGTTTCTATAATAATCACAAATTAGCAGAACATGGTATTCATCTTCCAAGACATTCATTTTACAGTATCTGCACACAGAAGATTTCTTATGAAATTTTCCCTTATAACAACTTAAATCATAATAAACGGAACGAAACTGTGATAAGGCTAGTCTTACTTTCTTGATATTGATACAACGTACATATGGTTCACACAAGAAGTCTTCTTTTAACAGGGAATAAGAAAATGTACAGGGACTATTTTGGAGTTTTGCATGCCACTCCTGTATGAAGCAATCTTTGCTTCGTCTTACTAGTAAATTTAAGAATTGGTGCTTATTTCCAACTCCCTGCCATATCCACGCATAACCTTGTCTAAATCTAAATAAAACTGTTTTTACATGTGTAGCCCAATTAAACCTATTTCGCTCGGCGCTTGCGTTTAGATCTAGATTACATAACATTTTGTAAGCTTTTAATGGGTAGCGTGAAGAGGGCATGGAGAGGAGCTTTAGCCAGTAAGCAATACAGCGTTTTAGAGTGTACACATGAATAGGATATCTACCAGTTTCTCCAAGGACAATTGTATTTGGTGTAGACATTCGCACACCAAGGAATCGTTTACATGCATAAAGCAATACCCTTTCCAGACAATGATGTTTGTGAAAGCCCCATAATTCTGACCCATACAATAATATGGGTAGTATCTTACAGTCGAATATTTTGAAATAGACATCATATGACAAGTCTTTAAAGCTACAAAGGCATTTTGTAATAGACACTAAAGCTTTCTTTGCCTTAGGTGAAATGTTTTTGGTAGAGAGGGACCAATTTAGAGTTCTATTAAATGATACTCCAAGGTACTGGTACGATGTAACAACTTCAAGCATAGCTGATTTATGTCCATTTTTCTGATTTTGATAGTTTAGGTCCTTTTTCAAAAATCATAATTTTAGTTTTATCAAGGTTAACATTTAAGGACCATTTATTACAGTAGGTTTCTAAAGCATTAATTTGCCTCTGTAGACCAATTACTGACTCTGAGAAAAACACCACATCATCGGCAAACATCAAAATAAATATTTCAATAAGATCTGGATATAACTGGACGCCAGTGGAACATGAATGGTTAATCTCAGACACTAGATCGTTGATAAAAAAACGAAAATAGGAAAGGGCTTAGGACACAACCTTGCCTAACAACCAACAGGACAGTCAAATACGTCTGTAAGAACATTGTTATTTGTGCGGACACAGGCTTTAACATTTTCATAAATACTTTTTAATGTTTTATCCATTTTTGAATGGAGACCGTGTTTATTAAAGACATACCATAATTTGTGTCTCTGTACTGAATCAAATGCCTTGGAAAAATCTACAAAACATGCATACAGTTTGCCACCTTTCTTAGAAACATATTTACAAATTACTGATTGGAGAACAAATATATTATCTGTGGTAGTATAGCCTGCTCTAAAACCTGCTTGTTCTTCATTTATCATATCCAAACTGTCTGACCAGAATACCAGGCGGTTATTTAAAATGTTTGTATAAATTTTACCAAAAATACTTAAAAGGGAAATGGCGCGATAATTTTCCGGATTGTTTATATCGCCTTTTTTATGTATTGGCACAATTATTGTTTTTGCCCATTTTATAGGGAATGATCCATTATCAAACAATGTGTTACATATGATTTCGAGGTAAAGTATGATGATATGACAAGACGACTTAAAGAACTCGCAAATTACGAGGTCTTCCCCAGCAGTTTTATTGTATTTAAGTTTGTTAATACTTGACTGGATTTCCTCCCGGCTAATGGGTGCACTGAATATATCGTTAGTTATGTCATGTGCCTGGCTTTCAGGTATAAATATGCTGTCACCATCATCTACGAAGTCACTGGGAATCACACTGGAGTCCCAATCAAAGAGATTCTTAAAGTAGTCGTGCCATGAATTTACTGTGATGTTATTTTCAATCTTTTGCGAACATGAAATGTACTTTAGCTTTCGCCAAAATAATTGGGGATTGGTAATTGAGTCCGAAAGCTCACTCATATTTCTGTTTTCAAATTTACGCTTCGCATCTCTACACGCAGTTTTGTAGATATTTCTTGACGAAATATATAAATCCCGAGAAAGCGTGTCCTTATGCTTTCTAAATCTATTAAGGTAATGACATCGCTGATGTTTAAGTCCTTGACATGTGTTGTTAAACCAATCTGGGTTTCGTTTGGACGATGTAATTGTCCGCTTCATGCACTCCGCTGACTTAACTATTACATCACTAAACATTTGTATACCAAGCTCACAATCAGAACACATTACTTCTGTTGCATTCTCCAACTGGCTTGACAAGCTCAAGAGGTTTGAAACAAATTCGCCTTCCTTTTCGGGTTTCCAAATGTGCTTAACAATAGGTGTATTTATAGACATTTCATTTATAGCTAGCTGTGTGCCATGTTTCGACAATAGAGCAAACGATATCGGAAGATGTTGTGATTCACAACGGGAGATAATATCAAATCTTGACATCTGATTAAGTACTGTAGCTGACCCGATCACATAGTCAGTCACACTACATCCTGCCTGACTTATAAAAGTATAATCACCTTTACCCTTGTCTGTACCATATCTTCCATTTACAATGTGGATGTTAAGCAGACGACACATTTTTAAAAGACTTTTCCCAAATGTGTTTATATGGGTATCGCAAGATATTCGTGTAGATAAGAATCCATCGTTTATAAAGTCATTCAAATCATCGCAATCATCCGATATGTACTCATAGTTATCATTGCTAAAATCTGCTTGTTGGCCAGTTCTCGCATTTAAATGAAAGACACGTAAGATGTTAATCAATGGATGAGGCATAGTCAACACACATGAAAAAGCACAAAATATCTTTGAGATGACCCCTTGTGCCTGTAGGCAGGACATGCATGTCATGCCAGGTGAGTCGACGGTCCGTCGTCATACCTGGCTGAGCGACCTAATTGCCACCTATAGTCTGATCTATTGTTTTCAGCAGCTGTTCGTATTGTTTCTAAGTTTTGCCCGATTTTACGAGTAAACATGCTTTTCTGGATATCCTATTATGCATCCCACTGAATGCCCAGTTAGGCCGAAGTGGGTTATTTCGACATATGCTATTTGCAGTTGTGTAAATTTTAGGGATACAGAGTAACAGCCTAAACAATTTTTTTTCTATTTCCGACAGTACTTTAGTACTCGTTAATTGTTAAGAGTATTTTCCGACAACAACTTTAAACACTCATACTATCAACTACAATTAAATGACTTTAAAACATATCATTCTGGTGGTAAATGAAACATACAATGCCTTAAAGTATGACTATTTTTATATTACTATTAATTTAGTTAATTATATATTGTACGACCGCGAGGGTTTGAGAAAATAAATAAATCCGAATCGACAAGCCTCGTTGTGAACATTGTCAATCAATACACGTGTATTTATCAGTACTTAAATGGCACGGGTCATATTTCAAACAGTCATTTTACATAAGTAGTTTTGAAGGAATCGATGTTGGTACCGTTACTGGAAATATGAGACGAACATTTCGACCAGACCCTTCGTTTAGTAACTAATTATACAACCATTAATATCCTGAGGAAAAATCTACTCTTGATTAAGAAATTTCGACCACATTCTTTGTTTATTTATTACCTATATCACTATTAATATCCGGAGGAAAAATCTGCCCTAGATTCAGAAATTTCGACCACATTCTTTGTGTAGTTATTACTTACATAATCATTAATATCCGGGATAAAACCAGCTCGAGATTAAGAAACGATCCCTACCAGCTCCAGACGTCTTTTGATCGGTCTCAATTACCGCGACGTTAACAATCCATAATCTTTATCCAGATTATCTCTAATCCTCGAACCCGCCGTGTTAATCCACTTACCAAGTACGTTGATGTACGGGTGCGCATTAACAGTGGCCGCTGTCAGGAGTCATTACCGGTCTAGGATCAATGTCAGACTCCGAACACCGCCATGATGCACTGCACAGAGCTTCCCCTGCACCAAGACACGTGATCGACAGATGTAAATTCTTTCAAGTTACGTAACCGATGGACTATTCGTCCAGACAATCGGAACATACCGCAGCTTCGGAGTAGCATGCCGATTGAATATATGGCAGGCGGAAGCCGATTGAATATATGGCACGCATCAGCTTGTACTATGTATTTGTTATTGACTATGGATCAGTCAATAGGGTTATTCACGATGCGAACCTGTGAAAACCATCAAATTGATTATATACTGACATCGAAAAGAAACGCTTACTCGACCAAAAACTGTATAATGAACATATAAGACCTTCTAGTGTATTGCATCCATTCGGTGTAGTTACATACATCGTTATCAAGTTAGATGTGACTACGACCAAGTGATGAGAGGCATGTATGCAAAGTATAATCATATAATCATACTATGTATATATATACTTCTCATCACTACTTGTCATGACAACCAAGTGATGAGAGGCATGTATGCAAAGTATAATCATATAATCATACTATGTATATATATATACTTCTCATCACTACTTGTCATGACAACCAAGTGATGAGAGGTATGTATGCAAAGTATAATCATATAATCATATAATCATATAATCATACTATGTATATATATACTTCTCATCACTACTTGTCATGACAACCAAGTGATGAGAGGCATGTATGCAAAGTATAATCATATAATCATACTATGTATATATATACTTCTCATCACTACTTGTCATGACAACCAAGTGATGAGAGGCATGTATGCAAAGTATAATCATATAATCATACTATGTATATATATACTTCTCATCACTACATGTCATGACAACTACAAGTGATGAGAGGTATGTATGAGAGTATAATCATATTAATCATACAAAGTATAATCATATTCTCACTACTTGTCATGACAACCAAGTAATGATATGCAAAGTATAATCATATAATCATACTCTCATCACTACTTGTCATGACAACCAAGTGATGAGAGGTTTGTATGCAAAGTATAATCATATAATCATACTATGTATATATATACTTCTCATCACTACTTGTCATGACAACCAAGTGATGAGAGGTATGTATGCAAAGTATAATCATATAATCATACTATGTATATATATACTTCTCATCACTACTTGTCATGACAACCAAGTGATGAGAGGCATGTATGCAAAGTATAATCATATAATCATACTATGTATATACATACTTCTCGAACTTCGAGCGAACGCTTTAACCACTAGGCAACCCCACCTCCCCGGGATGGGTATGAGCAGTCCAATCAATGTATGTGTATACATAGTTTAATCATATAATCATACTATGTATACATACTTCTCATTGATTACTTGGTTGTAGTCACTTTTAGCTTAATAATGGCGTCGGAATCAACATCGAAACAAGACTTTGGCCTCCATAAAGTCGTCTGTTTCATTACTGATTGACCAACTTGCCGATCCAACAATTATCAAACATTAAAAACATTTTATTGATATACCATTAACGATAGAACCATTTAGACTACTTAGCATTATGCATAATTTATGGCAGGTAGTCCTTGCTCAAGATAAAAGAAAAAATAACTCGCTGTATTCTTTTGGAAAGGGCATGCTACAGTTGTTGCTGATATAATCGTGGAGGTATTCTGTTTCGTCCAAAAATACATTTCGCGACAAAAACAGAAGCAAGTTTTTCTCACCGTCAACGTTCGTTTGGCATGAATAAAAGATCATGTACAAAATTAAAATCGCATGGCAGCATATACAATGGTTTGTTGTGAAGGCCGCACTCATCGACATTCCAGCTATATGGCGGCGTCTGTGAATAGCTGAGTGAGTGAGTTTAATTTTACGCCGCACTCAGCAATAGTACAGCTACCAGGCGGCGGTCTGTAAATAATCGAGTCTGGAGTGAGTGAGTGCGTCGGGTTTAAAGTTGCTTTAAACATTATTCCAGTTAAGTAATGATGTGGGAGAAAACCCCTGATGCAGGTCTAAGACTGAAACAACTGGGGTGAAACCCACTCGCAAAGGAATATCTCAACAAATCTTTGTGTGAGGGGACATATATCGTAAGTATTTACATGATTTGATATGTTTTAATATTCTTGGTATTTTGGAACGATAGGTGTCGCTTTAACTTGTTCAGTTTTGGCCATGCATGATATTTCTTTCACATAGATTAGGAGCGTGACTACTGAGTGAGTTTAGTTTTACGCCGCTTTTAGAAATGTTCAAGCAATATCATGGCGGGGGACACCAGAAATGGGCTTCACACATTGTAACCATGTGGGGAATCGAATCGGCGTGACGAGCGAACGCTTTAACCCCTAGGCTACCCCACTTTCTTTGGCGTTGAAGACAACGTGATTTAGGAAACCTCGAAAGTATTTCAGGATCAACTTGATTGGGGTCGTGAGTTGGGATTAACGTATGTTTGATCAGAAACGAGACAATTACTATTGTACCTCGATATAACGCAAGTCGTCGCTTTTAGCTTTATACCATTTCTATTTCAGGCGAGACAAATCAAAATGATTGATGTCTCATGTTTTATTGATTGTTGTAAAAATATCATGGATCCATGATCTTGTTTAGATCAACTGGTTTCGTCTGGTCCATTATTACTTCTGGCTTTTATCGAGGCTTTGTCAATTTTCAGCGTTCTGTGTGGCGTAGCCCGGTGGTTAAAGTGTTCGCTCGTCACGCTCAAGGTCCGAGTTCGATTCCTAATAGGCATGCTATGTATAAAGTGCATTTCTAACGTTCCCTACATGCGTACAATTTGTGAAGCTCATTTCTTGTGTCCCCCGTCGTGATATTGCTGGAAGATAGCTGTAAGTGGAATAAAATCCTACTCACTCACTCACTCAGCGTTCTGTGTCAGCAATAAGTCACTTACATACCAATCACCAATCATCACCATAGCCTTGTTGCGGAAGTGACGTCACCAGCTCTATCTCTCCTATAATACACGGAGCACAAAATTTCTCTCGCTCGTAACCTTGAGACCATCAACTGGTCAAAGAGAGTCTTCCGGAAAGCTTTGTACAAAACGTTAGCGTACGACTGTCGTAAGTCTATGTAGAAGTATAGTACTTACGATGGCCTTCGGTTCCAACAACCGTAGGCGTAGCCTAGTGGTTTGAAGCGTCCGCTCGTCACGCCGAAGACCCGGGTTCGATTCCCCACGGACAGACAATTGTTTATTTACGTCTCACTTCTGTACAACATGATATTAACACATATATACGTAGAACAACAGTAAAAGTACAGAACCACTCAATATGAGTTATGAGAGACAAAAGTCGTTTCAAAATCTTAAAACTTACAGGCGGTTCTCATCTTCCTTTGTCTGTACTCAACACGAAGACTTTTATAAGTATACATTTAACTGAAACAAGATGTCTTCCCGAGCACCAAGTGAGTGAGTTTACTTTTACGCCGCTTTTAGCAATATTCCAGCAATATCACGGCGGGGGGACACCAGAAATGGGCTTTACACATTGTACCCATGTGGGGAATCGAACCCGGATCTTCAGCGTGGCGAGCGGCACTTCAACCACTAGGCTACCCCACCGTCCCCCAGTACCAAGTGCGGCGACGCCAGGAAATCGTTATTCATAAGAGGCTCCGGTAGTACTTAACACGGTACGCATGAGGTCCACTTGAGCAGCAGTGACATTGTCACGTGTGTCAACCATGACACAACAGTGTAATTGGACTGACCTCAATGTGACCTCTGAACTCTCAAGATAAATTTCCAATCACATTAAAGATCATCACCTCCGATGTAATCCTATACATCCCATGACCGGGAATGGTAAGAGGCGAATAGCGAAGAATGCGTCAGAATATAATCTATTGTTTAATCTATGCTCGTTGGGGGAGTATTTCCTCCTGTCGCTGGATATAGCTTAACACTGCTTGGTGAGTGAGTGAGTTTTTACGCCACTTTTAGCAATATTCCAGCAATATCACGGCTGGGGGCACCAGAAATGGGCTTCACACATTGGATCCATATGGGGAGTCGCACCCGAACCTTCGGTTTGACGAACGAACGCTTTAACCATTGGGCTACATAGCCTCCCCTGGTAAGAAACGAACGAATCTGGCCTTAGATTAGGAAAACGCCTACACATATCTCCACTGTCGTAGCCTGTATGTAGTGTATAGTTTTGTCTTCCAAAGAAAATACATAATTTTGAATATTTTATTAATCCACACAAAACTGTACTGTTATCAGGTTCGCTGACTTGGCTGATTAATCTCACGTAGCTCGGTGCTCATAACACCAAACACCGGATTGTCTGGTCCAGAAGCGAATATCTTTACAGCACTGCCATATTGGATATCACTGAGTGCGGCGTTAAATAACAAACACACTCTGTAATGCTGTCATGTTTAGAAACTGATTTTAAAGTTGTGCAGATGTATTCTAAGTCCTCTTTTATACGAACGTAGGAGGTGAGAATATACTGTTTCCATTTCTGTCTTGAAATGAGTTCTATTTACGGACGAAACAGGATACATTCCCGATTATATCTAGCACCAACCATAACATTTCCATTGTAAAAGAATGTTTTTTTCCCTTTTGTCTTGAACTAAAACGTCGTGACATGAATTATGGATAAAGCGAAATGGTTTTAATGGTTCCATTGTTTAGGCGAGAGGTTATATTGTGCAGTGAAGATCGTATCGATAGTGTTTCGAGCTGCCGATAACACTACTGGTACAATTAGACGTTCCTTTGGAAATCTGTATTAAATCAACCTTGTGGTTTCAGTGTGTGGTTTACAAACTAAAATATTAGTTTGTCCCCTGAATATCATTCACGCCTGTTACCCAGTCGATGACAAATATTTAATATATTGTTATCTATTGTTCGGTCAAGACACAATTGTTTACAGAGAACCGTAATATAGCTAAAATTGTGAAAAGTGGAGCTTTAACAAACACACAAACAATTGTTTACAGAGAACCGTCATATAGCTAAAATTGTGAAAAGTGGAGCTTTAACAAAACAAACAAACACACAAACAATTGTTTACAGAGAACCGTCATATAGCTAAAATTGTGAAAAGTGGAGCTTTAACAAACAAACAAACAAACACACAAACAATTGTTTACAGAGAACCGTCATATAGCTAAAATTGTGAAAAGTGGAGCTGTAACAAACAAACAAACAAACAAACAAACACACAAACCATTGTTTACAGAGAACCGTCATGTGCTAAAATTGTGAAAAGTGGAGCTGTAACAAACAAACAAACAAACAAACACACAAACAATTGTTTACAGAGAACCGTCATATAGCTAAAATTGTGAAAAGTGGAGCTTTAACAAACAAACAAACAAACAAACAATTGTTTACAGAGAACCGTCATATAGCTAAAATTGTGAAAAGTGGAGCTTTAACAAACAAACAAAAACCACACAAACCATTGTTTACAGAGAACCGTCATATAGCTAAAATTGTGAAAAGTGGAGCTTTAACAAAACAAACAAAAACCACACAAACCATTGTTTACAGAGAACAGTCATATAGCTAAAATTGTGGAAAGTGGAGCTTTAACAAACAAACAAACAAACAAACACTTGTTTACAGAGAACCGTCATATAGCTAAAATTGTGAAAAGTGGAGCTTTAACAAAACAAACAAAAAACACACAAACACTTGTTTACAGAGAACCGTCATATAGCTAAAATTGTGAAAAGTGGAGCTTTAACAAAACAAACAAAAAACACACAAACAATTGTTTACAGAGAAACGTCATATAGCTAAAATTGTGAAAAGTGGAGCTTTAACAAAACAAACAAGCAAACACACAAACAATTGTTTACAGAGAACCGTCATATAGCTAAAATTGTGAAAAGTGGAGCTTTAACAAAACAAGCAAACAAACACACAAACAATTGTTTACAGAGAACCGTCATATAGCTAAAATTGTGAAAAATGCAGCTTTAACAAACAAACAAGCACACACAAACAATTGTTTACAGAGAACCGTCATGTAGCTAAAATTGTGAAAAGTGGAGCTTTAACAAAACAAGCAAACAAACACACAAACAATTGTTTACAGAGAACTGTCATATAGCTAAAATTGTGGAAAGTGGAGCTTTAACAAAACAAACCAACACACAAACAAAGGAAGGAACAAAGCTCCTCACTGACAACAGGGCAGCTTGAGGAAGCTACATAGCTGACAGAAACTATATGGCGCTGGGTGATGAAACGCATCTCCTCAGAGTTATGACATTTCAGGAATCGTTGTAGGTGTATGTTTAAAAACTATGGAAATGTCAACATCACTCACGGAATCTGATCCGGTTTCAAAGAGACCTTCTCATTTCAACATTCTGTCCATATTAGTGGACTGCAGCACCTTGACACCCAAGGTGAATATGTTCAAGGACATCTGTCGCTTAAGTATCTTTGCTCACGAGCGATGGCTGAAAACTGTCACCAGATTCAGCTGAAACGTCAGTCAAACTTGTAGTACTCGTACGTGTATATCACAACTAACAAAGCTATCTGTATCTCATTTATATATCACAGATTTATCGCATCTTTGTCTCACCCACATCTCATGTATGTTACATATATAACACGTCTCAGCTATATCGGGGTGAGTGAATTTAGATCTACGCCGCTTTTAGCAATATTCCAGCAATATCGTGGCGGGGGACGCCAGAATGCTATATCAGAGATATATATATATACTCATGCCAATAATGGTTGTCACCCCCTTCATTTTTTTTAATTGGCGTCATAACGCAGAATTATCTAAAAACAACTCTGCAAAACACATTTAAACATAACAACGGTAATTACACCAGTTCAGAAAAACGTATATTCATTTAATCTGAAACTTCTACTTACTCTGAAATATATATTCATGCGGTTGTTATGAGGCAGTGTTATTGTACGTTGTGTAACAGTGTGTTATGAGACAGTGTTATTATACGTTGTGTAACAGTGTGTTATGAGACAGTGTTATTATACGTTGTGTAACAGTGTGTTATGAGACAGTGTTATTATACGTTGTGTAACAGTGTGTTATGAGACAGTGTTATTATACGTTGTGTAACAGTGTGTTATGAGACAGTGTTATTATACATTGTGTAACAGTGTGTTATGAGGCTGTGTTATTATACCTTGTGTAACAGTGTGTTATGAGGCAGTGTTATTATACGTTGTGTAACAGTGTGTTATGAGGCAGTGTTATTATACGTTGTGTAACAGTGTGTTATGAGGCAGTGTTATTATACATTGTGTAACAGTGTGTTATGAGGCAGTGTTATTATACGTTGTGTAACAGTGTGTTATGAGGCAGTGTTATTATACGTTGTGTAACAGTGTGTTATGAGGCAGTGTTATTATACATTGTGTAACAGTGTGTTATGAGACAGTGTTATTATACATTGTGTAACAGTGTGTTATGAGGCTGTGTTATTATACCTTGTGTAACAGTGTGTTATGAGGCTCTGTTATTATACGTTGTGTAACAGTGTGTTATGAGGCTCTGTTATTATACGTTGTGTAACAGTGTGTTATGAGGCAGTGTTATTATACGTTGTGTAACAGTGTGTTATGGGGCAGTGTTATTATACGTTGTGTAACAGTGTGTTATGAGGCAGTGTTATTATACATTGTGTAACAGTGTGTTATGAGGCAGTGTTATTATACATTGTGTAACAGTGTGTTATGAGGCAGTGTTATTATACATTGTGTAACAGTGTTCAAACTGTTATACATTGTATGAGTGGACAGGCAGTGAGGGCAGGGGTGTGCTATATTTACACTTGCACTATATTTAGACAGAATGATCATTATGTGTGATGACCATTATAACTTGGACACTCTCTGCCAAACCCTATCTTCCAAGGTGGATACTGCTGTCGACAGAGGAATGTTACCATCACTATTTATTTTGCTATAATCACTGTTCTTGTGCTAAACTGACGTCCTAAAACTTCACAGCGGATTTGAAGCTCGATAGCAAAAACCCCAACAAAACACAAGTGTCCATAATAAATGGCATTGTAAACATCAATATGTGCTAAAACATCAATATGTGCTAAAACATCAATATGTGCTGAAACATCAGTATGTGCTAAAACATCAATATGTGCTAAAACATCAATATGTGCTAAAACATCAATATGTGCTAAAACATCAGTATGTGCTAAAACATCAATATGTGCTAAAACATCAATATGTGCTAAAACATCAGTATATGCTAAAACATCAATATGTGCTAAAACATCAATATGTGCTAAAACATCAATATGTGCTAAAACATCAATATGTGCTAAAACATCAGTATGTGCTAAAACATCAATATGTGCTGAAACCTTGTGCAGGCATAACAATACGATGAACAATGAGATAGATATGTCTGGTAATGTCCATCTTGGGTACACAGAGCAGTTTTTCAATATATGTCCAAATGGTCAGCTCGGCATAACATGACCAGAGGTAGTATTATGTGTCATCCTAGTAGCGTGTGTGACTTCCACTGGCTTGAAGCAGGCAAACACTCTCCTACGCACTGAATTCGTCAGTCGCCTGATGACGTCACATGGCATGCGTCGCCATTCTTCTTCGTCGCCACAATGAGTTCATCCCAAGTGTTGGGAGGTTGTTGTCGCCGTCGAATATATCTACCATGATATCCCAAAGGTACTCCATGGGATTACAGCCTGGACAGCAAGCCGGCCAGGGCAAAGCATGAACGTTGTTGATGTTCAGGAGGTTTTGCACGACGTCAGCAGTATGAGGCCTAGCATTGTCGTGTTGGATAGAACATGATGCCTTTCGGCTGTCAACGAAGGAATGGAAGCACGACAGGGCGTAGGACCTCATCTCTATAGCGATCGGCATAGTGGCCAATGGCGCCCTCTTGTCACCATAAATGCCTCCCCACACCATGGCATCCCTACCCTAAAGGGTATGACCTCTTGTACGCAACAACGGGCAATACGTTCTCCTCTTCGACGATAAACACGGTGTCTGCCATCAGAATGGAACACGCAGAACCTTCTCTCGTCGGTGAGGAGGACGCCCTGCCTATTATGACGTCGCCAACGCCTCTGTTCTTGCCCATCTTAGTCTTCGACGAGGATGTTCACTTGTCAGCACCGGGTCTCTGTAGGGTCTGTAGGGTCTAATACCGGCTGTCCTTGGGCGTCTTGCTACTGTCTGTCTGCTGACCACACGACCCAACGCATTCGACGCTGATGACGTAACAGGCAAGAATATGTTACGCAGATGCAAGGTGTGTAGGTAGCGATCTTCCGGGGGCGTGGTCAACCTTGGTCTGCTTATTCTTGGCCTGTCTGTTGTCCGGTCTGTTATTCCGAATCGCTGGACCAAGTGGCCCACAGTATTACGGGAGCAGCTGAATGTTCTTGCAACATGGGTCTGTGGTGCCGCCATTTGCAGCATTCATATGACCCCCTCACGCTGTTCGTGGGTGAACCTGGGCTTTTCTTTTTGTGCCTTTTTCTTCTTACTGCATTTCTAACATGCGAACTGAACAGTTTTTTATACCACCTGTGCATGGGCAACAAGTAAAATTAACTTTTTATACCACCTGTGCATGGGCTCTCTCTTTCTCTCTCTCACGCTCTCTCTCTCATCTCTTCTCTCTCTCTCTCTCTCTCTCTCTCTCTATGGATTGTATTTGGCATTGTTACGTTTATGTGAAACTTTCTGTCTTTCCGATATTTCATTTGTTTAGTTGCCAAATTTCTTTTGGACGTTATTTTATATTACCTTTGACATGCACTGCTTTAGTGATATATCTGTGAGGGCGGTGGGGTAGCCTAGTGGTTAAAGCGTTGGGTCGTCACGCCGAAGACCCGGGTTCGAATCCCCACATGGGTACAATGAGTGAAGCCCATTTCTGGTGTCCCCCGCCGTGATATTGCTGGAATATTGATAAAAGCGGCGTAAAACCAAACTCAGTCAGTCAGTCAGTGATATATCTGTAGTCATTGTATTGACTTCTGATCTTTGTTATTTTTAGATACTGTTGTAAAATACATCACATTTCATTGGTTATTTTTTTGCTGGTTTCCCACTATTTCTTTCTGGATTCCCAGGTTAATTTTATAGTTTCAACCTGTGAATAATCACGTTACACGGTGGATGTAAGCAGCTCTATTCATTCTCAATTGAACCCAAAAAAATAATTAAAAATAGTCCCGTACAACACGTGTCCCCTGTTGTACCAATCATCTGTTCGAGCTGTGTTTGGCATCAGGTATGTGTATGTGCGTGACTGGTACAGTGTGTGTGTGTGTGTGTGTGTGTGCGCTATGTGCGTGTGTGTGTGTGTGTGTGCGTGTGTCTGCGTGTGTGTGTGTCTGTGTGTGTGTGAAGATTTTGGTTTGTTTGTTGTTTAAACAGACAATCCAGTGATCAACATCATGAGCATCGTTTTACACAATTGGGATACGATGACATGTGTCATCAGCGAGCCTGACCACCCCATCCCGTTAATCGCCCCTTACGACAAGCATGGGTTGCTGAAGACCAATTCTAATCCGGGTCTTCACAGGTTCCTGTGTGGTTTATCACTGTGGGCCTCTGTACAATGTAACGATGCTGAAATGACAACAGTAGCATTTAAACTCTGGTTTTAATGAGGACGGCGGGGTAGCCTAGTGGTTAAAACGTTCGGAGGGCAGGTGGAGGTCCCAGTTCGATTCCCCACATGGGTTCAATCTGTGAAGCCCATTTCTGGTGTCCTCGCCATGATATCGCTGGAATATTGCTAAAAGCGGCGTAAAACTAAACTCACTCACTGGTTTAAATGGTTCTATATTGCTTTAAGATAAGAAGAAATCGTATTTTGTACATTATTCGTGTAATTGTATATGTAACCCCTTTTTCGGTGTATGATTCGTTCATTCGCACAAAAATGTAAATCGTGTAATTCGTTCAATATGTTTTTATGTGTGCATCTTTCTGTCCCCATAGCCACTTCCTGAGAACGGACCCGTGAAGGTCCGGGTTAGAATGAACCTTCCGTAACCCATGCTTGTCGTAAGAGGCGACTAACGGGATCAAGGGGTCAGGCTCGCTGGCTCGGTTGAAACATGTCATCGGTTTCCAGTTGCGCAGATCGATGCTCATGCTATTGATCACTGGATTGTCTGGTCTAGATTATTTACAGACTGCCGCCATATAGCTGGAATATTGCTGAGTGCAGCGTAAAACTAAACTCACGCACTCACTCACTTCCTGAGAACGAATTCCGGTTTCTTACTTCAAGATTCCACAGGTTAACTCAGCAGGAGCGTACTGTGGCATGTCAGTCGACAAGGTCACACGTGTCCGTTGAAAACAAAACGAGAGTTTACATCGTCATACACTTATAATCTTGTTTGCAAAGAAATTTTAAACAATGCATACATATACCCCTGTTTTGCATGCTAACACGTGTGTATATCCCCTGCTGCACGTGCACCTGTATATAAGCACACGCCATCCAATGATTCTTCCCTGCACGTGCATCAACATCAGCACTTAAATGTTAACGGTCCTGTAAGTGCAGTGGGAGTTCCTCTCAGATTTAGAAAATATAGGATATATCAGATATCGACTCTACCCCAGACAATGAAAGGTTTCTCATTATAAAAGAAACATCATGTGAGTGAGTGAGTGAGTGAGTGAGTGAGTGAGTGAGTGAGTGAGTGAGTGAGTGAGTGAGTGAGTGAGTGAGTGTGTCCGCTTTTAGAAATATTCCAGCAATACTTTGGCGGGGAACACCAGAAAGGAGCTTCATACTTTGTGCCCATGACACACAGGTCTTCGGCGTGACGAGCGAACACTTTAACACTTTAACCAGTTTAACACTTTAACCAGTTTAGTTTAAAGAAGCAACATTCCAGTAACATCACAGCGGGGTTCACCAGAAATGGTTTAGCTCTGGAAAGTGTTTTACAGTTCCAATAAAACCTTAAACCCCCATCTCCAGCCCAACCACCACCCTTACCTAAACATGTAAATTATAATAGAACCGAAATACAGCAAAAACACCCCAAACAAAGGCAAACAACTATACAACAACCAAGGCAAACCTGTTTCTTCAATTCTTAGGAAATATATTTTAATGTGTTGCCTGGCGCACTCGTCCCCTTGGAATATCCACCGGTCAAGCCTTGACCTCTGTGGCCTTGACCTCTGTGGCCTGCACCGGTTCCCCAGACTCCCGTGTGATGACACCGGGTGGTATATTGACGTACTGTATAGGATACGTACACCTGGCAGCTGAGTACGCTGACCGATGCCTCGATGTTTCGTGTATGCACGTGCAGAACATGTGGATTCTCCCAGCAGGTCTGTGAATGAAACTGCGTTCCAAGACAGCAGGTGGATCTTTAACTGAGCCACTAAGAAACTTTAAAAACAATTCTTTATCCCAGAAACATGTGGTCTGTCATTATAGCAGGTCTTGTTTTGTAGTTTTGAACTTTTGTGGGGCGGTTCCAATACATATGCGCAGACTGTAGTTTCATTTGGACAATTTCAGAGGCGACGAGATAGCCTAATGGTAAAAACACTGGCTTTTCAATGGTCCAGGTTCGATTCTCCTAGTTGGAGGTAAACGTCGTTGTCGTTGGAGTGAATGTTACACGCACGCATGCACACGCACTCACGCACACACACATACGCGCACGAGACGTATATGTATAAGTAGTGTGTGAGTGTGCGTGAGTGCGTGCGTGTGTGCATGTGTGTAAAGAAATCCACAAACTGATAACACAACACGAATTTCCCTCCCAGACGTTCCAACTTTATCTTCAGGGAGTGATAACAGTTAAAGATAATACTGAGACGCATATACATTATAAATAACTTTATACAATACATAATATTTATAACAATAAATTCCCAGCATCGAGATAGTTATAAAGAAACGCATCCCGTCATCCTATAAAATTCAATCAATATCTAGAAAGTACGATAATCATGCAACATTCGATGTAGATATTACCATACTGTTGAGATAATTATTTCGTTAAACATACGTAACATGTCTTGGCAGCGTAAAAACGACAAAAGCAATTTTCTGTTCAACAAGTCGTTCGGTATACAAGATTGAACATGTGACAGCGTCATCACTAAGATGTTTTGTCAGACAAAGGCCGGTTTATGTTATTAATCATAATTCAATCGACCAATCTGTGAAAAACGAGGTGCAATTTGATATGTCATTGTCGTGTTGTCAATATGGTCGTATACTTGATGTGGGTGGGTGGCTGAGTGAGTGAGTGAGTGAATCGGTGTGTGGATGTGTGAGTCGATGTGTGGATGAGTGAGGTGGGTGGATGGGTCGATGTGTGAGTCGGTGGTCGTCGATGTGTGAGTGAGTGAGTCGGTGGGTCGTTCGGTAGGTCGATGTGAGTGAGTGAGTGAGTCGGTGGGTCGATGTGTGAGTGAGTCGGTGGTCGAGTGGATGTGCGTCGGTGGGTCGATGAGTGAGTCGGTGGTCGGTGGATGGATGTGGGTCGATGTGTGAGTGAGTGATTCGGTGGGTCGTTGTGTGAATGGAGTGAGTCGGTGGGTCGATGTGTGTGTGTTGAGTGCGTCGGTGGATGCACGTGTGCGCGTCGAGTGAGCACGATGTGTAAAGGTGTGGGTGTTGGGGAATGAGATGTGAGTGAGTCGGTGGGTAGATGTGTGAGCACGTAGGTGAGTTGGTGAGTGAGTGTGTGAGTGAGTGAGTCGGTGGATGGATGTGTGAGTGAGTGAGTCGGTGGGTCGTTGTGTGAGTGAGTGAGTCGGTGGGTCGATGTGTGAGTGAGTTGGTGAGTGGATGTGTGAGTCGTGAGTGGATATGTGAGTGAGTGAATTAGCGTGTGGGTGAGTGAGGGACCGCGAGCGAGTTGGCGTGTTGGTGGGCGAGCGAGGGAGAGGATGGGTGGATGTGCGGGCGAGGGAGAGAATGGGTGAGTGAGCGAGCGAGGGAGAGGATGGGTGGGTGTGCGGGCGAGGGAGAGGATGGGTGAGTGAGCGAGCTAGGGAGAGGATGGGTGTGTGTGCGAGGGAGAGGATGGGTGTGTGTGCGAGCGAGGAGAGGAGTGGATGTGCGACCGAGGGAAAGGATGGGTGGGTGTGCGAGCGAGGGAGAGGATGGGTGAGTGGGAGTGGGAGGGAGAGGATGGGTGAGTGGGGTAGCGAGCTAGTTAGCGAGTAAGCGAGTGGTGGGTGAGTACGTGCATGTTGCTTGTTCTCCATCCAGGACAGTTGGGAACAATCATTTGTAGTCAATAATTTATACCAAAATGGACATATGCAATGCGACGTAGGCAATCCTTTGACGCATGCTCAAAGCTCTGTACCTTTTACCCGAAAATGGATCAGTGTGCACCCTAAGCTATCTGTGATCTGCTGGAATGTTAACAGTCTCACAACCATCGCATCCTACCGGGTACCCATTCAATGATGGAACCCCTGATAATAGAAAGGAATGATGTAGACGTATGCCACGGCCCAGAAGTCACCAACAACGGAAGCGTTCCCAAGGGAGGTAATCTACTCGGCAATTAGCGTCGCCTTGGCCACCCAGCCACGAAACCAGGCTGTCGGGGAATGTAACAGCTACTGGGATATTTCATTCTCTAACTTAGTTCTCTCAAACAATGATTCACACTGTGGTGGACAGTGTGTTAGCGTCTGATGCAGTGTAATGTGTTTGCTTAAAGATCGGTGTAGAAAGCTTTGCACTTTTGAAACTAACCTGGCAGAAAAAGCCAGTTTACGAGAACAACACCTGAAGAGACGCTGGTGTGGCGTCGGTCTGGAACGGAAGTGCCTGCGACGACCACAGTGGCAGGATCATTCTTCACATCGTTGAACGCGACAACGTGGTTGGAAATGATCCAGTTAAACCTGAAACACTACGAGCGTTAGATATATTATGTTATCTGTGAATGTCGTCACCAGGAAACACTTCAGTGATGTATTCTAGCATACGGGACAAAATCCATACCATTTACATCGCTATTACATGTATATCAATGTCAAAATAACGAATCTAAAAAGTATGGGTGAAAGCAAGAAGTAGAAGAAGAACGACGACGAGGATGGCGTTGATGATGATAGTGAAAATGGTGATAAGGATGGTGGTTGGGGTGGTGGTGAAGATCATGGTAAAGATGGAGAGTATGATACTGATTATACTGATGATGGTGATGATGACGACGACGACGACGACGAGGATGGCGTTGATGATGATAGTGAAAATGGTGATAAGGATGGTGGTTGGGGTGGTGGTGAAGATCATGGTAAAGATGGATAAGATGTATGATGGACTGATGATGATGATGATGATGGTGATGATGACGACGACGACGACGAGGATGGCGTTGATGATGATAGTGAAAATGGTGATAAGGATGGTGGTTGGGGTGGTGGTGAAGATCATGGTAAAGATGGAGAGTATGATACTGATGATGATACTGATGATGGTGATGATGACGACGACGACGACGACGAGGATGGCGTTGATGATGATAGTGAAAATGGTGATAAGGATGGTGGTTGGGGTGGTGGTGAAGATCATGGTAAAGATGGAGAGTATGATACTGATGATGATGATGGTGATGATGACGACGACGACGACGAGGGGATGGCGTTGATGATGATAGTGAAAATGGTGATAAGGATGGTGGTTGGGGTGGTGGTGAAGATCATGGTAAAGATCATGGTAAAGATGATGGAGAGTATGATACTGATGATGATGATGATGATGATGACGACGACGACGACGACGACGAGGATGGCGTTGATGATGATAGTGAAAATGGTGATAAGGATGGTGGTTGGGGTGGTGGTGAAGATCATGGTAAAGATGGAGAGTATGATACTGATGATGATGATGATGATGATGATGACGACGACGACGACGAGGATGGCGTTGATGATGATAGTGAAAATGGTGATAAGGATGGTGGTTGGGGTGGTGGTGAAGATCATGGTAAAGATGGAGATGGTGATATGACGACGATGACGATGATGATGATGATGGTGATGATGACGACGACGACGACGAAAGATGACGAGTATGATACTGATGGCGATGATGATGATGATAGTGAAAATGATAGTGAAAATGGTGATAAGGATGGTGGGTGGGGTGGTGGTGAAGATCATGGTAAAGATGGAGAGTATGATACCGATGATGATGATGATGGTGATGATGACGACGACGACGACGACGAGGATGGCGTTGATGATGATAGTGAAAATGGTGATAAGGATGGTGGTTGGGGTGGTGGTGAAGATCATGGTAAAGATGGAGAGTATGATACTGATGATGATGATGATGGTGACGACGACGACGAGGATGCTTCTGCTGCTGTTTGGCATGTTGTTTTGACTGTGATGTTGCTTGAACTGTTGCCATAGTAATGTTTGTGTTGATGATGACGATGATGATGGCGACATAGATGTTGGTGTTGATGATGTTGATGTGGTTGTTGTTGTTGTTGATGATGATGGCGACGATGAGGGTGCTGTTGTTGGTGTTGTGGTAGCAAGAGGGGTAATAGTAACAATGTGTAAGTGAGTGAGCAGAGTTATACGCCGTTGTTTTCAATATTCAAACAACGTCAGGAACGGGCAACTATGACAACGACTACGACGATGATAATAATAACAATGATAATTTGTTCCACAATGCTTTTGAAAATCAAAGTGTTATTACCATTTCAGAGTTAAAACTACTATGAGTTTAAGCGTGTTCAGTGTGTGTATCTTATGACCAGTCAAAAAAAACATAGTGTGCTGGTAAAGAACGATTCTTCCTTTGAATATCTGTTACAGAGTCACGTGGTGCTTGGAACGCAGAGAGAAAGTTTACTACGGATAAAATGCATTAGCTGAAATAACAAAACGTGATATCATTTTTCTTCTGCTATATATTGTGTCAACATTACTTATTCACCACTTGATCAAGGTAATGTAGATGTCTGACTGGGTTTAATATTCCAAAATCAGTCTACAAGATTAAACAAGTCACTGGCAAAACAAAATCGGCCAAGGTTATGAACAAAAATGGCTGCTGATTCCAGACACGTATGAGGAGGCAATGTGATCGGAGTGCAAAGCTGAAATCAAAGTAAAAAATTACATGCACGCACAGAGACACACGTACACACACGCATGCACACACATTTATTCAAAAGAAAAACAAATATTTTGAGCCCCATTTCTATCCACACAAATACACAATTTCGTGACATTTTAAACAAAAAGACCGAATGATCATAACCATTGTGTTGTAATATGGTTGCTGTGGCAACCACCCTTACACAAGTTATTAATGGAGCAAACAAACAGCGTTACTGGTCCAGTGTTTTCTCAGGAGACGGCAGTCAAGGCGCATGGGGCAGGATGATCTTTTACCTTTTATATAACGGAAGGTAGTTTCCAATCGAGATGCTTGGAAAAAGCCATGGTGGCCATCATACGGACAAGGTTCTCGTCTATAAATCAAAGATGGCTACCTGGCGGCCATATTTAAATTAAAAATTTGGATGTATTGAGGGGGTGAGTGTAGTTTTACTCCGCTTTTAGCAATACTCTAGCTTCGGTAGGGGACACCAGCCATAAAGGGGTAACGAACAATGAATTAAACCAGTTCGTTAAAGTTAAACAAAAATACGAGGTTTACGATCACGTCTATCGCGGGATCCGGGTTTTGGTTTCAATATCTCACAAACACATATATTGGACTTCATTGGATGTAGATGAGAAACCATTACCAGACGCCGTACGCTGATCAAAGTGTTTTACAGACGTATACCGTATAAAACCTCCATGACAGTGCTCGTTGCCGCTCACAGGACAAAAACCCATAATAAGACGCAACCTTGTTTTGTGTGTGACATGATTTCCTTTTTACCCCAGTTAGTTTGTGTTGTGTCACATCATCTTATCTTCAGTGCCATCGTTCTCCCAGAGCTGATGGTCCAGCGACTGATGATGTATGTTCTACGTCTGCCGTACACATTATATTGCGTCTCAGAAATCCGACAAAAACCTCGCTCGTCTCTCCTATGGTATTGCGGTAACCCTGTGGGATCGTCTACACGTCTGATATGCTCATGTCCATTGATCAGGGAAACTGGACTTCTTTCAAGACTTCTTCCTGGTTTTGCCGAGTCCTCGTTGTTGTCATATAGACAACTAAATTTGAATCTGTTATCACCATTTCTTGTAACAGCGTGTTTTCTACAGATAATGAAGTACATAATTTACTGTCATGTTGTTCTGTGATAAATGAGGATTTTAATAACTTAGATGATATTCAGAAAGTTGGTTTTTTATGCTCTCATCACCTAATGTTATAGCCCAGAGTGCCAAAACGTGTAATAATATAATAATAATAATGCTATTTTTTGCGCCTAGAATCAAACACGATGTTTCTCTCTGGCGTTACATTATTACCCTGACGGAATTGTACTTTCAAAAGCTGCTACTAAGCGCTAAGCGCGACCGTATAGGTCCGTACATCCGCTTTTCAGGTACCCATTTTGAACAGGTGGGTGGAGTGAGTGCAATGTGGACGAAGTGCCTTGCCCAGGGACACAACACAGTATGAGACCCAGGTCACAAATGTTGGTGTCTCCACCGGGATTCGAACCCGGGCCTTTGGGGTGAGGGGGCAGCAAGCTAACCACTACACCACCGTGCTCCATAATATTCTTCGTAAGCGTCATAAGATTTTATTTCATTGATTTCTTTTAAAACTTTAGGTAATTTTTTATCAAAAGATATTTTATAGAGTGACTGCAGTTCTTAACATTTGAATGTTTTTATAGATGTTATAATTTTAAAGTCTCTCGTAACTCTGTACAGGACGGCTCGTTACTTTTACGCTTATATTGTCTTAGGTTATGTATAGTGTTTATCATGTATATATGATGTATGTACGTTTTTATCAAAATGACTGTAACGAGGTGAGACTGTAATAAACAATCTGTCTGTCTGTCTACATTATCTGGGTAAACTTGGGTGAACATGACAACCTACTTAATGAGTTTGGCCAATTAAATTAAATGTCAATTAAACGACTTATTTGACTTAATCCTCTAGGAGCATTGGGTCTCAGCATGGGTACTACAGTGTAATTGGCATTATAACCAGGGAAAATGACTTTTGTTCCAAAAACCATTGGCAAATGGCATCATATCCAGTTTGGCATTATAACAAGGGTAGTATATAGGCAGGAAATCCGTTCTGGCAAAAACATGGCATTACATCCAGGGTGACATTATAACCAGGGGCATTATAACCAGGGGCATTATATCCAGGGTGACATTATAACCAGGGGCATTATATCCAGGGTGACATTATAACCAGGGGCATTATAACCAGGGGCATTATATCCAGGGTGACATTATAACCAGGGGCATTATATCCAGGGTGACATTATAACCAGGGGCATTATATCCAGGGTGACATTATAACCAGGGGCATTATAACAAGTGGCATTATATCTAGGGTGACATTATAACCAGGGGCATTATAACAAGGGGCATTATATCCAGGGTGACATTATAACCAGGGGCATTATAACCAGGGACATTATATCCAGGGTGACATTATAACCAGGGGCATTATAACAAGGGGCATTATATCCAGGGTGACATTATAACCAGGGGCATTATAACCAGGGACATTATATCCAGGGTGACATTATAACCAGGGACATTATAACCAGGGTGATTATAACAAGGGGCATTATATCTAGGGTGACATTATAACCAGGGGCATTATAACCAGGGACATTATATCCAGGGTGACATTATAACCAGGGGGCACTGTAGTTGACTTGGTGAGAAGGAGCACCGGTTCCCAAAGTAAATATAATTTTACGCCGCGGTCTTCCATGTCAGCGAAAACACAGCCAGTATACCCTGACTGACGCAACACCTGACAGACCAGTTTTTATTTTTATATTCATTTGTTTATTGCGCTCAGCAATATTCCACCTATATGACGTCGCTCTGTAACAAATCGCTTCTGGATCAGACAACCCAGTGATCAACATCATGAGCACCGATCAACGCAATTGGGATACGATGACATGCATCAACCAACCGATCCCGTTAGTCTCCTCGTAAGACGAGCATGTGTTACTGAAGACCAGTTCTAACCCGGATTTTCACCGGTGTGACAAACAAGTGGTTGATACAGTGAGCAATTATTGCTATTGATTGACGTTTAGACACCGGTCGGATTACCGTCTCATTACTCTACGGTTAAGACAAGCACTGGCTACCGAGACCCAAGCTTAGACTTGTTCCCGTTCGGTCCTGTGAATGGAGAGCAGCGACACAAGACCGGGATCCGGATCCGGGAACAACTTTGCTCCGGGCTCTCCTTGGTGCAGCTTTAAAGTACAATATATTTGTGATGCGAGATAACAAATTATCACTCACCCATAAATAAGGCAAGGAACTTAGATTTGCAATAATTTGATATTTCTCCCAATGTCTAATCAACATATTTATTTCGAAAACAATGTCTGTTTCAAGTCAATCCCCTTGTTTCACATCTTGTCCCATGTTTTGACTACTCTATTTTCTCCCTTTAGTTTGATAGACACACTGCAAGTTACTAATGCAGAAGTCATGTCATTTCAGGTCACACGCAGATTTAGCTGTTATGACGAAAATATGCTTACGCTTCCCCTCCCTGTCGTAATCGCGATACGCTTCATGCACTTCAGGGTTTTAAACTAAAATTCAACAATTAACAGCACATTTTTAGATAAAGAATACCAAATCTGGCTTGTTTAGAACAATAGCTTATAAAAATATTCATATACGCTTTATTTATCCCACCATAACTTAAGTAATTACTGGATTGTGATTGGTTAATTGAAGTCATTCAGAGGTATACAATCACGTTATATACCTCCGATTTTCCAACAGAGTATGTATGTTTTAAAATTCTTAACGCGGTTATAGTAGAATGGAGATAGACATGCTGTGTTGGAAAATCAGAGGTATATAACGAAATTATAATAGCTCTAATTTTTTAAATTTAAAACCTCACGCAACGAGCTATTATAATTTTGTTATATACCATTTTCCAACACCGTATGTTTATCTGGTATCCATACGTCCCACAGACACGGAATGCGGAAGCATTACTGTGACGTCATATAGTCCAAGCATTGTGACGTTAAACTCATGACGTAAGAGTGACGTTAAACTCATGACGTAAGAGTGACGTTAAACTCATGACGTAAGAGTGACGTTAAACTCATGACGTAAGAGTGACGTTTTACTGAGGACAAACGCTATGTCGGTGATCGTCTATTTGCGTATACAGTTACAAAAAGTAAATAAAGTTTTACAATCTTAGTTAAAACCAGTTAATTTGAATATATATTTACCCTGCCTGCTCTTTTATTTGTCAAGGGTGCAGATGAGTAAAACAAAAATATCGATAGACTAAACAATAGTGCCACACTTACATAACATAGTTCCCCGTAGCTGGTGGTACTCTTCAACAGACAGTATACATCTCCGTTATCTAGGGAGAGGTGGTCGCGAGGTATAACACAGCTAATGTAATCTTCACTGTAAGACGATAATATTATGTATGAGGACAAGATATTGTTTCCTGAATGTCAATTTTCAACACGTGTTCAAGAGTGACATAAATCGGAACTGAACACACGAAGAAACCTGTTGCTTATCAGCAGAATACCGTGTACCGAGACATATCTGACGCTATTGTATAATCTCGGGGATTTTACCGAGGTTTTCCGAGTGGACGTGGCTCAGGTGGAGAGTGGTTATGGTAGATCTGTGCGCTGCATTACCGGGATTTCTTACCACCTGATTCCATTTTAGTCAGACATTGAAATGTCCAGAGGTTCCTGGGAGTAAGTAATTATGTGTCGTTCCGGGCGCCGTTGTACAAAGCAACATCAACCACGACTGCTGTGTATTTGTGTTAGGATCAGTGCTATCACCTTAGCGCTGAGGTCGCTCTGTACAACGACACCATAGGCCCTCGACTGAATCAGTGAGTGAGCGAGTTTAGTTTTACGCCGCACTCAGCAATATTCCAGCTATATGGTGGCGGTCTGTAAATAATCGAGACTGGACCAGACAATCCAGTGATCAACAGCATGAGCATCGTTCTACACAATTGAGATACGATGACATGTGTCAACCAAGACAGCAAGCCTGACCCCTTGATCCTGTTAGTCGCCTCTTACGACAAGCATGGGTTGCTTAATTCTAACCCGGATCTTCACGGGTAGGAGTTGTTTCGAAAACTTCATCACATTACCATACCCGACAACATTACCATACCCGACAACATTACCATACCCGACAACATTACTATACCCGACAACATTACCATACCCGACAACATTACGTGTCGACATTGCATATCAATACACTCATTTATAAAGGATTATTACTTGTTTTTGGCTTTGGGATGATCCTATTAATGTTCTGCAATTTGTTGTGGAAATGTGGCCTCGATGACCGAGATGGGTTGGCAGTGGACCAGTTTGCACAGACGCCTGCGCATCCATATTGCTGACACATCTAGAAACCGGGACTCGAACCATCCAAGGGACGCTACTCTGCACGTAGACTGGGCCACGTGTTCCATTTTGGAAGTGGTTGTGTCTGAAAGTGTGTGTGAGAGCAAATGTGTCCTGAGAGTGAGTGAGTGAGTGAGTGAGGGAGGGAGCGAAATCGTGAGTTGTTGTTGAATCAGGTAGGTTCTTGAATATTATCGAATCAGTGCCCGACAAACCTGAGATTGATAATGCGAACAACGATTGATAGAATCAGGGCTTGATGACACAGTCCGCCATTGTTTCCCCCAAGTCTGCTTCAGCAAGCTTGTTGGGCGTGGTGCCACGGACTCCGATGCGAGTTTTCTTTCATCTTTTGTATAAATACACTTGTGAGAATATGATAATAATAATAATACATTTGTAAAGCGCCACCTTACAGATGCTCAGTGGCGCTAATACAGTGATACAACTGGAACATATATACATAAAACAGAGAATGATTATCTAGTAGTACACTGATAGAAATAGGTGAGTCTTAAGCTGTGATTTAAAGGTGTCTTTAGTGGTTGTATTTCTGAAGTTTTGGGGAAGTGAATTCCAGAGTTGTGGGCTGACGAAAGAGAAGGCATGTTTAAAAAGTCCATTTAGTGATTTGGGTTGAGTCAAGAGAGAGTCACTGGAGGATCTGAAATTCCGCGGTGGTGAGTAAGAGGAGATAAGTTCTTTGAGATAGGATTGAAAGTTTTCATTGTAGAGACAGTCGTGAGTGAGGGCGAGGAGTTTGAAGGTGATTCTTGCAGAGATGGGAAGCCAGTGAAGTGAATGAAGCACAGAAGCGATATGATTACAGCGGGATGAACGGGGAGGGAGGGATATGTCGGGCAGCTGAGTTCTGAATTCTTTGAAGTTTATGAATTGATTTGAATGACATGTTACAATATCATACATTTCTTCTCTCAACTATATTATCGAAAATACAACAGTGAGTGAGTGAGTGAGTATATATTTTCGTTGCGTTTAGCAATACTCCAGCAAGATAACAGCTGGGGACACCAGAATGGGCTTCACAGTAAATACAATAGTCATTTTCATTGTTGTCACTGACATCGTATTCATTATCGGGGTCCACGTCGTCATCCTTCTCAACGAAATGATAACAAAGTATATGGCCAATTAAACTGGTATCCGTGTAGCGAGTAGAGTGAGGCGTACATTGAAATTGATGCAGTAAATAATTCATCCAGTTTCTCAAACCCTGTGTAGCCCTGCCTCAGGTTGTCAAACTAACCGACAGCTCTTTTGAAAAAAAATCACTAATATTGACCCCTGCATTGATCTTGGTTATTAAGCCTCACGCAAGAGCTTTATAATGACGTGGATGCTCTCTTAATGACACTCCATGTCGAACATCAGAAGCAGGGACGTAGATTACATAACGTCCCTCACACCGGCGTCTGCGAGGCCCGGTCTTGTCACAGTCGACAAGCACGCCCCCAAACCTCTTCACCCCTTCAGGGCCTCTGAGCATTTTTTTGGTCAGAAATCCAAGTAAACAGCTTCATTATAGTTATAAATATCATCATCTGATGCAGAGGAGTAATTTTTTCGACCTATATCACATTCCATTCCAATATTGAACCTTTTCGACTCAAAGCGTGTATCCTCATGGCGAGGTTCTATCGTCTGCTAACAAAGTAGCGCGGCGTTTTTGACCGCGAGAAAATATTTTCCTAACAGCTTGCTTCATTCCACTGGCGATGTCCATCACACGAAGGTCTTACGCTTCGTGTGGAAAATACAACCAACTGCCACCTCCGACACGCAAGGAATGGGTTACAACTGCGTTGCACATGGTGCTGTTGAACGTCCCGGAAGACGCTTTACAACCGGAAGAGGCTCTCACGTGCGCACTTGACCTACTGCGCTCAGCTCTCGTCCTTTTCCGTTAATTATATCTCACAAAGAGGGTTATCTGAATCCTGCCGTTAACTTGAATAAAATTAATTCAAGGAAGGCCTCTATCGATATTCATAAGGGTTTGTTAAGACGGAAACCAGGAGAGAGATTACTTCGATAGGACTTTGTGGATTCGTCATCTGAGCAACTGCACTTGTGTCAGACTGCTTCAAACTTCCTGGGGAGTTAATTATATCGGGTTGGGTTAAGTAGCCTGACATTTTGACGTCGTGTCATTTCGGAAAGTAATCTGCGCTATATTACTAAATTATTGCGACGGGAATTATGTAATGAACGCTTAGGACTGCGTTTAATTCTGGAACAAGACTTAAGTGATTAGGAATTTTGAAAGGAATGCATTAACATACTTGTATGTAGGTAGCTAATTAGGATGTGATTCTGCTGTTTTATCAGCTGGGACAAACATGTGTACCAAAACTTAAATAAAAAATACATTAAATTATCGATGATCAATCTCTGTTTTTCTTGTTTCAGTAGATACGCCGCTTGTAACAATATTCCAACAATATCACCAGAAATGGGCTTCACACATTGTGCCCATATGGTGAATCGACCCAGGGCCCCGTTTGACAAAGCTATCGTAGCGCTACGACTGTCGTATCTCCTATACTGTAACATGGACTTACGACAGTCGTGGCGCTACGATAGCTTTGTGAAACGGGACCCTGTAACATAGACTTACGACAGTCGTAGGGCTACGATAGTTTTGTGAAACGGGACCCTGTAACATAGACTTACGACAGTCGTAGCGCTACGATAGCTTTGTGAAACGGGACCCTGTAACATAGACTTACGACAGTCGTAGTGCTACGATAGTTTTGTGAAACGGAGCCCTGTAACATAGACTTACGACAGTCGTAGCGCTACGATAACTTTGTGAAACGGAGCCCTGTAACATAGACTTACGACAGTCGCAGCGCTACGATAGTTTTGTGAAACGGAGCCCTGTAACATAGACTTACGACAGTCGTAGCGCTACGATAACTTTGTGAAACGGAGCCCTGTAACAGTTACTTACGACAGTCGATGCGCTACGATAGTTTTGTGAAACGGAGCCCAGGCTAGCTATTATCGAAACGTTCGTAGCCCTACGAACTTCTTAAGCCCATTCTTAACACATTGGCTAAGATCAAAGTTACGAAGTTACGATAGTTCTTAGGGCTACGAATGTTTCGAGAATAAGGGCCCTGTAACATAGACTTACGACAGTCGTAGCGCTACGATAGCTTTGTGAAACAGGACCCCGGTCTTTAGCATGACGAGCCGACACTATATATATGTGACGTGATAATGTCATCACGCTGAAGGCGATGGTTTGATTCCCCACATGGGTACAATGTGTGAACCCCATTTCTGGTGTTCCCCGCCGTGGTAGTGTTGAAATATTACAATTTATTTTTAAAAAACCCGGTGTAAAACCAAACTCACTAGACAGTTTCCCATGTTCATGCTAATGGAAATAGTTTTGTGTGAGATTTCCATCTGTTATGTATCCCCGACAGAGCACTCAGATAGAACACGTCTCAGGGTCCATTGCAACGTGACAAGTGACGTCTCTTGAACACGTCGTTACGTGAGTGACGTCATTAAGGTCTGACGTCATGAAGCTGTTATAATGACCTCTCCATTATCTTAAATATCCTTGGTATCATCGCTCTTCCATTGTCGTCAAGCAAGAAGACGTATCCTATTTTTCTCTTAAATTGTTAAACAACTGAAATGTGTAAATCTCAAACATGACGCCTTTGTACAAAGTGGTATGGCGATCGTAACTCACACACATGAACAGAACGACTTACGGTAGTTGCTGATTGTAATGGCACCCAGGAACTACTCTTTGTATCCTTAGTGTAACAGTCATGCCGTAATAGGACCGCTCCAGTAGTGGAATAGATAGACCGGAATTCAGTGGTTCCACGCCTGGCCTGCTTCATGCCAAATGGCTTTTCTGATAGTAGTTGTTATCATGCCTTATGACGGGGACTGGTTGACTGAAGCCATGTATTTCTCACTTCACCACTTATCCAGCCCTGCTGAATCTGAAAGTATCGCGAGAACAACGTACAGGTGTTTACCATTATACGGCTTAACCCCCTGGATGGCGAGTTTTTTTCAGGCGCACATTTTCATACGGTTTGAAAAGTGACCATTATGCGGCTTAAGACTCAAACCAGTGGTTGACAATCCACGGTTACGGTGACATACAATGAACCGAGTCACCCATATGATACCCCGATATGATACCCCGATATGATACCCCGATATGATACCCCAATATGATCCCCCGATATGATACCCCATATGATACCCATATGATACCCCATATGATCCCCCCATATGATACCCCGATATGATCCCCCCATATGATACCCCGATATGATCCCCCAAATGATCCCCCGATATGATCCCCCAATATGATCCCCCGATATGATCCCCGATATGATCCCCATATGATCCTCCCATATGATCCCCGATATGATCCCCATATGATCCCCATATGATCCCCGATATGATCCCCATATGATCCCCGATATGATCCCCCAATATGATCCCCGATGTGAAACCCCGATGATCCCCCGATATGATCCCCGATGTGAAACCCCGATATGATCCCCGATATGATCCTCCATATGATCCCCATATGATTCCCCGATATGATCCCCCGATATGATCCCCCGATATGATCCCCCATATGATCCCCGATATGATACCCCGATATGATCCCCGATATGATCCCCCATATGATACCCCCATATGATCCCCCGATATGATCCCCATATGATCCCCCATATGATCCCCGATATGATCCCCATATGATCCCCGATATGATCCCCCATATGATCCCCCATATGATCCCCATATGATCCCCCATATGATCCCCCCATATGATCCCCCGATCCTCATTTAGACGGCTCATATAACAAGCATGGTTTCTTTGACACCGATTCTCTTCCTGCATCGGTTCGTGACTCCTATATGGGGCGATGGGGTAGCCTAGTGGTTAAAGCGTTCGCTTGTCACGTCCAAGCCCCGGGTTCGATTCTCCACGTGGGTACAATGTGTGAACCCCCTCATTTCAGGTGTCCCCCGCCGTGATATTGCTGGAACATTGCTAAAAGAGGCGTAAAACAATACTCACTCGACCGTTACTCCTATTATTGTGGTTTGGACTGATAGTGTTTATGCTGAATAAACCTTTTGTCCACCAGTCAGTCTGTAAATGACGTATTGCTAACTGCCGTTGTCGCAATGCTCTGCCAGGTAGACTCGCACAAATGACTGAGCAATGTTAAACAATGCATTAAAGGTCTCTGTGATGTTCAAGTACTAAACCCAATACGTCTTCCTCATGTCATGTTGATGATCAATCGCCCTCGAGGAATACAAATCGATTTTTTCAACCAGTACTCACATTTCCAGCGCTCAAGAGAAACGAAAAACAAAACCACCTCCGATCTCCTTCTCCTGCCGTATCTCCAGAGGATGTTGATCCTTATTAACCCATTAACCCAGCATCAGCTCAGGTCACGCACCTGCTTGATTCGGTGCTCGCACTATCGATCCCTTGGATATCTACTTCGTTCACATACACGACAAATGTTTTGCTTCAGGTTTGGAAAAATAGTTCCATTTGCTAGTGTTGCAAACAATAGTGTCTACTGTGAGCAAGCTGTTTACGAATGAATGGTGTTTTGTTGGAAAATCAATCTTTTATACATTTCGGACATTTTGCGTGCATCTCGGTGCATTTTTGCAAAGCAATCCTAGCGTGAAGGGTATCTCCCATACTCAACATAGACGTACGGCAGTCGTAGCGCTGAGGTCGTGTTGCGTAACGGCACGCCTGTTATGCCAAGCGGTCGGTATTCAACATCCTGCCTTGAGACCGCAGTGGTCCAGAATGGAGCAATATTTTTATGACTTGGTTCAATGTTTCATTGAAATATATTTGCCCACAACCAAGGAAGACAAACGGATTAGGTTGTCAAAATACACGTTTGAAAAGACTAGAGCGGGGTAAAACTCACTCACTCACTCACTTGATCAATATAGGTCATGCAACGACGCTAGCTTACACGTCAAGGAAACCGACTGGGGCGGTGGGGTAGCCTTGTGGTGAAGGCGTTCTCTCGTTACAACGAAGACGGTTCGACTCCCCACGAGGGCATAGTGTGTGAAGCCCATTTCCGGTTTACATGGTACTGCTGGAATATAGTAAGAGCGTCGTAAAACCATCCTCACTCCGAGTCAGTCTACCAATGCCAGTTCAAGGAAGTCTGTGCACTCCACTTCCTGCGCCTCATCACTTTGGCGGATGACCTTTGTCGTCAGCATTCACGTCGCCCGTTCATGTTCCAGAGGTGCGTAGTACACAACGGTGCTGGCGCTAGGTTAATGGTTGTTCCCACACCGTAACGTAGACCTTGTCCTATGGTTGTTCCCACACCGTAACGTAGACCTTGCCCTAAGGTTGTTCCCACACCGTAACGTAGACCTTGTCCTAAGGTTGTTCCACACCGTAACGTAGACCTTGCCCTATGGTTGTTCCACACCGTAACGTAGACCTTGCCCTAAGGTTGTTCCCACACCGTAACGTAGACCTTGCCCTAAGGTTGTTCCCACACCGTAACGTAGACCTTGTCCTAAGGTTGTTCCACACCGTAACGTAGACCTTGCCCTATGGTTGTTCCCACACCGTAACGTAGACCTTGCCCTAAGGTTGTTCCCACACCGTAACGTAGACCTTGCCCTAAGGTTGTTCCACACCGTAACGTAGACCTTACCCTAAGGTTGTTCCACACCGTAACGTAGACCTTGACCCTAAGGTTGTTGCCCTAAGGTTGTTCCACACAACGTACAAACGGGCTCCGTTCCTCACAGCGATCTTAGCTAAGCTGACATTTTGTTTGTGTAATGTTTAATGCCGCACTCAGCAGTATTCCAGCTATATGACGGAGATCTGTAATTAATCGAGTCTGGGCCGGACAATCCAGTGATCAACATCTTGAGCATCGATCTGCGCATCTGGAAACCGATGACAGCGAGCCTGACCACCCAATCCCGGTAGTCGCCTCTTACGACAAGCATGGGTTACGGAAGGTTCATTCTAACCCGGACCTTCACGGGTCCGTTCTCAGGAAGTGAGCCTGACCACCCGATCCCGTTAGTCACCTCTTGTTACAAGCATGGACCAATTAGACCAATTCCAACCCGGCGTCAAGGTTGTGGTAACGCTCATACCCTAACCCCGGCCTACGTTGCCCTCAGTGCCGACATTGCTTTGTGGAACGGGCCACGGCTGGTAGCTGGTTACCACATTCTGGTGATGCAGTGATAGTCAGTTACGACACGTGCACCATGTGTTACCGTCGGGTAGACAAAACATGGACCAGCATGGTACCAAACATCACCAGTCTGTGGATGACCATAACAGTCCTGTGTTCTTCAATGAACAAGAGAAGGGTAAGAACTGGTGTTCGGCTTTCCATGCTTGTCGTGGAGGCTTCTAACGGGATTGGATAATCCTCCTCGCTGACGTGGTTGATGTCGCACCCCCATCCCCGTAGATCGATGCTCACGATGTCAGTCACTGGATTGTCTGGTGCCGTCCTATAGCCGGAATATTTCAGAGTGCGGTGTTTAACAAGAAACAAACAAATCAATGATCACGCAGTCAGAGTGATCCCCCTACCCCCACCGCCCGCCCTCTATCATTACAGACCCACATTTGAATCTTTCATGTTGCCTTGTGTTGACGTTCACGCCACCGACAGACAATTCCATGCCTGTCCAGACTGACTGAGTGAGTGAGTTTAGCTGTACACCGCTTTAAGCAATATTCGACAATATCACGGCGGGGCACCCGAAGTGGGCTTCACACATTGTATCCATCTGGGGAATCGAACCCAGGTCTTCTGCGTGACGAGTAAACACTTTAACCAAAAGGCTTAGTCACCCTCTGCCTATCCAGAATTGTCACAGTGAATTTGGGCGCTCCTGAAAACATCACCCTAGGCCTTCAACATTTCCCCTACTTTCTGCGCTCACACTGACATTGGCCGGTTTGTCATTTGTTAAGGTTGGTACAGCTCGTGATCGCCGGTTATGACGTCAGCGTGGTCAGCGACGTGAACTCCGATGGCCTGGCACAACATGAAAGAGACTTGATGGTGTGTTTGGGCTGATTTCTGTAAGTTCTGTCCGTTAGAAGCACGCCGATGGCCCTCAGGCGTTCATCCACCGACGCTTTTCAAATCTGATCACAACAACTGCAGTGAAGCAAGAGTTGAGAGCCTTAGTGCGACCGCGGATAATGAAAATCAACATTATTAATGGCACAGAGTGAATTGACGATCTCTCACGGAAGTGTCAAAAACAAGAATGGTCCCTTACCCACGTGCACAGATGAACTGTAAAGGGTTTGGTTCCGTAACAATTCTGTTCAGGCATTCAGGTTTCGATGATATCTTTCCTCTGACTATAGATCATAACATGCCCATTTCACGCTCATTGAGGAGAACATGTTTTACTCATATTGGTGTTGTAGGCATGATAGTTGGCTGTACAGAGTAGCGTCCCTTAGTCGCGTCACGATCCGTTGCTCGAAGGTTCAAATCCCAGATTCATTCTCATCGCGATCCAAGGTACACTTGCAATATATACCGAGCACCCGCCGTTTATATTTGTTTGGTGCTTCATATACAGAGGAGGCCATTATGTGGTTCAACATAACCAAACCACGAAATTCATAATGGATGAAAAACATCAACAGTGAAAAATGACTCGAAAATTAGACTGCCATAAAGATGAACAGCAGCTTGACCAAATACATGAATCGGGCCACATTAAAACACCCAAACAATGTGGGTGACTGAAAATGATATTCACTTAGCTTTCATTACACTGAGTGAGTGTCTTTATTTCGGGTGGGGGAGAGAATAGGCGGCGTCTGGGGTTTTGAGCCTTGAATGGGTGGGAAGGCGGGCAAACTCACAAAACCCCAGTTAACCCCAGCCGTCTACCATCAACGTCACTAAAACCGACGTCGACCGCGCCTCACAAAGTGAACGTGAGAAGCCGATGTGCCGGCACAATTGTTCAACATCTGCTACTATTTGATTATAAAATGTAATAACTTCCGAAAATAGGTTACATCTTTCAAATGAACACTTCGTCTTTTTGGAGCAACCGCTGACAAACTCTATGACAAAAGATACTATTCCCCTGTAGCCAAATTCCAGTGGTTAACCACAACCAATTACTCCAGACCCCAGGTGCCCGTCGTTGCTCGGTCCTTATGCTTCCTGTTATAATTGAAGTTTACTTATCATGAGACATGTAGAACTAGTTTGCATGTTAACACAACTGAAGACAGTTGACGTTTTGTTGTACGAATATCATATGCAGTAGTTAGAACGCTATAAGGCAACATTGTATGGGAACGGGGTATGGTTGTTGGAGCATGTGGGTGAGTTTATTTAACGTCCAAATATTCTAACACAATTTTTAAGGACATTTGAGAGATTGAGAAGATGTGTAGACAGTTTCAGGTTGCGAAGAGTGGAGTTGAGTTGGGGTGTGCTATGGTGAGGTGAGGGCTGATGTGACGACATAAGGTGAGGAGCGACGAGGTGTGACGAGACGTGGTGAGATGTGACGAGGTGTGGTGTGGTGAGGAGTGGTGTGACGAGGCATGGTGAGATGTGACGAGGTGTGGTGTGGTGGTGTGGTGTGGTGTGTGGTGTGGTGTGGTATGGTGTGATGTGAAGTTGGTGTGGTGTGTTGTGGTGAAATGTGACGAGATAAGGTGAGGTGTGACGAAGTGAAGTTGGTGTGGTGTGGTGAGGTGAGATGAGATGTTAGGTGTGGTGAGGTGTGACGATGTAAGGTGAGGTGCGAGAATTTTGCGCGTATATAGACACGTACTTGCACGTGAGGTGTGTTTGTTTGTGTGTGTGTGCGTGTGGTGAAATGAGATGTTAGGTGTGGTGAGGTGTGACGATGTAAAGTGAGGTGCGAGAATTTTGCGCGTATATAGACACGTACTTGCACGTGTGAGTGTGTTTGTGTTTGTGTGCGTGTGTGTGTGTGTGTGTGTGTGTGTGTGTGTGTCAGTGAGACAAGTCCGTACTAGTGGCGCTGGTCTACCTTACTGTAGCTGAACGTGGATGCCCCACTCAGAAACAGCATGTTGTTTTCCAGGTCTACTTATGCTTCTGTTGTCCCTTAATACCACAGGGTAACAACAAGTACCCTCTGTCAACGTCATTGGTTTGATATGGCGTGTGCTCGAACCGACCTTTAACCCCCCGGGCAGAAACGCTGTACACTAGAACACAGCTTCGGCCTTAGAGTCCGAACACATACTGTCGAAACTTAGAGAATTACTCATATCCATCAGCGCTCCCATATTATATATTTACTGACATTTGAATTTAAATTAAAACTATTCTGCTTAGTTGAAACTGTACCGTTTTCAACACAAAGATCTCCAGTTCATCAAAGGGGTCAGCAGGTTTGTTTAAGAACTGCCAATAAATCCAGCTAATGGTCTCCATCGCCATTCAGACCCATAAATAACAACCTACAGGAAACACTAGCGCCAGTTTACCGTGGAAGGATTCCGCTGAGCGAAAATAGTTCCAGTTTCGGCGCATTTTTCTCACTTAGACGCAGACGAATACACCTGTGACTGGCCATATAAGTAGACAAGATCACCACCCAAGTCGTTGATGGTGATGCTTAGACGATGGCTCTGAAGATGTGTCGTCGACGTTGACAGTGAGACAGTTGATGGCGCGAAATTAGATCCAAAGATATGACATTGAGTTACAGGTTAGTTACAGGTGAGTTAGAGGTTGTCACTGATGAGGCACAGGTAAGTTACAGGTGAGTTCAGAGTTGGCCGTTGATAAGGCACAGGGAAGTTACAGGTGAGTTAGAGGTTGCTACTGATGAGGCACAGGTATTTTACAGGTGAGTTAGAGGTTGGTTGTTGATTAGGTATAGGTGAGTCACGTGTTGGGAATTGACGAGGCACATGGTGAGTTAAATGTAGGTCGCTGACGATACACAGGTGAGTTAAGGTCGCACGTTGATGAGGCACGTGTGAATTTCAGCTTTATCACTGATGAGGCTCAGGCGAGTGATAAATGTATCCCTGATGAGGCACAGGTAAGTCATAAAAAACAGAGATCAAGTCCGTCACGTTGGCAGTAAGACATTTGGATTCATTAATTACAGTTGTCTGGACGGGGATCAGGTATATATAGACAGATCAGATCAGAGGATTAGCTTGTTTCCGGACAGAGGGGAATAGGTTGGGGAATAATCCCAACATACACTGCCGCTTTTTGTCTAAAGAGTTCCCACAAATTAAACATATAGTAGTTTAAAAGATATAATTATACTGTAGCTAGTATAGAGTGTGTGAGGTAGGTTAGTTTTTCGCCGCTTTTAGCAATATTCAAGCAACATCACGGCGGGGGACACCAGAAATGGGCTTTACATATTGTACCCATTTGGGGAATCGAACTCTCTTAGGTCTTTGATCTTGAACTCACTTCGAATGAGAGCAAGACATGTCAGCCATGTAAGCATTTAGATGAATCCAAGACTACGGGTTTGGTACAGAGAAACCATTGTCCTTGAATAACATAAACCTTGGATTCGAACCCACGATCGATGAGTCAGTTGAGCAAAAGACTGCACCAACGGGCTTCCTGGTACCACTTGTACAATGGGTGGAATGAATATACATAGTTAGAGCTGGACACCAATAGTGTCGTCCAAGAGCAGAGGGGAAATGAGTGATAAATAGCGCACCATCAAGGCTTGGTGCATATTCATAACGAAGTACAGGAAGGCAAACTGCCCATATTGTAGTAACTAATTTTTCATTTTCATGTATTTGGTAGTTTTCGAGAAAGTGAATATTGTAGAAATGATGAAAAATGATGTTCTATTAAAATACACGCAGTGACGATCTCAAACTTCTTCATTTAATATTTCCACTCATGATGTTACCTTTGAAGGTTCAGACAAATAAGGTTGATAAAAACGAGTTACTGTGACAATGTTCAGTCGTCTATCGCCCAACCTTGTTCTCGAAATTGCCAATTTCCGCCAGAACAATATCTTACAAAGAGCATGTACCCAACACCGCGATCGAGAAAGAATGCAAGACGGCTACTGTCCCCAAGCTAGCTTCTATTTTGGAAAAGATCAAGTGATTAGCACTATAATTGATTAATCCCTGGAAACCCAGCGACGAGGAAAATAGTATCTTATGGGCACTAGTTGCTAAGAAAATAGCATGGGTGAGGTCACACCAGCAGCGCCCCCTATTAGTACTTCCGGTCTGCATGGCGAATGTTGACTGTAGCTTTTCGCGTTATAATTTGATGTTATTCTGGAGGAAAAGTTTCGAGGGGGATTCGTGAAAGGTTAACTTCATACAGTCAGCCATTGAACGGAAGAAGTCCTCTGATTCACCTCGGGCTGTTGACTAAAGCAGTAACGTGACTGAAAGTAAATGTAGTCTGTGTGTTCTAATATACGAGACTCCAACCTTAAATAAACTTTAGTGCTTCGACTTGATTGGATTCCTCGTTGGAACCGTTCTCCATGACTAAGAAGGGAATTGGATGGCTATCATGGGGTGAGGGAATAGATGTGTTGGTTTCATTGTCAACATATATATCTTACGGTGTACATTTAAAAAGAAGACATTGAGTGATACCTAAAGGCTGGAAGGGTGGAAGGCTTGAAGAAACATGTGACCTGAATATGCAGTGAGATTCCTGTTCTGTAAAAGACGTCGGAGTAATGTACGATGGAGCTAATGGAAGCCGTATTCTTGCTGAGTCAGCGTCTTGAATGACAATGTCAGCAGTCATGAACGGGTTGTTTTCATTTGCCATTTCTCCTTATTCTTGTGTATATTTATCAGACTTAGTCTCATGACCTTGACATTGTAAGCCTTGATCCAGGACGAAAAAGGGGACGAGCTCATTTTTAGATTTGGCCAGCGTTAGGCCACCCGTGACGATCCGGGTTAGAATTGATCTTCAGCAACCCATGCTTGTCGTAAGAGGCGACTATCGGATTGGAGGGTCAGGCTCGCTGACTTGGTTGGCACATGCCATCGTATTCCAATTGCATAGATCGATGCTCATGTTGTTGATCAATGGATTGTCTGGTCCAGACTCGATTATTTACAGAGCGTTGTCATACAGCTGGAATATTGCTCGGTGCGCCTAGTGGCTGCAAGAGTTGTATGCTCCCCAGGGAGTTGAGATTGATAACACGATGTGCCGTTGAGACTGACATCCAATGATCGAGGGAAAAAATACCAGCGCCTTGAGCAAGCACTAGTTGCCTGGATATGTGCGCTATATAAATATCATATAATAATAATAATAATTGAAAAAAGTTCATAGTAAAACCTTAAAAATATAAAATATAATGGAAAGGAGCCCTGAGACCTGAAGCTGAGGAAATCTAGATTGCCACATTTTCTAGACTTGTGTGGGCTTTCTTGGATATATTTGCTTCAGGGTCTGTACGACAGACTACACTAGGCTACTCCACCGCCCCTAGCAGAAAGTGCTGACATAGATGTCTCAAGAAGCTCTTCATGCTTCCTGCAGATAATCCGTGAAAGGGAAACCGTTTATGTATATGTCCCACTTGTTATATGTATATGTCCCACTTGTTGTATGTATATGTCCCACTTGTTATATGTATATGTCCCACTTGTTATATGTATATGTCCCACTTGTTATATGTATATGTCCCACTTGTTATATGTATATGTCCCACTTGTTATATGTATATGTCCCACTTGTCACTTTTCATAACGTTTAGGAACGGCTGAGTGTTGATCACGACATCGTCTTTAAATAATATATAGCTGGCATTTGTGTCGTTCAGTATGTATGGTGTTGTGACATTTACCAAAACAGCACAGGTTCTAAATCGGTTGTTTATCACGTGTAAAAACCGTTCAGGTTATACAATTCCGGCAACATCTCGTACAACTAAACCATGCTTGGCAGTACCGGAATCATCAATTTCTTCACCTGGGTTCAATTGTCAGATATAATGCCATCTTTAACGGCATTCCAGATCTTGTTATCACCATTATCGTATTCCTTCTGTAGTTGCATGTTCCATTTCTGTCCATAATCCAATTACAGAATTCGAAATGGCTGGTATGTGACGTGAAACACATTTGAAAAAGTGATGAATTTTTAACTAAGGTTATCTCAGATATGTCAGCGTGGAAGTGAAACATTGTGTAACCTGATATACTTGACGAGAAATCGTCACAAATTATGATAATCTAAATATATTATTTTGGGGTGGTAACCAGCCTGTTGCAGGGTAAAATCGCCCGGCACAACAACATATGATCGGTTACCATGACAGCCGTAATGCGCACAACGTCGTGTAAGCTGAGTATAAAAACTAACAGAACGATGAAATTCCTGGTCCTGGGCCCCGTTTCACAAAGCTCTCGTAAGCTTAAGGTCTCGTAACTTATCTCGTACCATTCCTAGTAACATAGGAGGTACGAATGCTACGAGAAAAGTTACGAGATGTTAGGCTTACGAGAGCTTTGTGAAACGGGACCGTGGTGGTTTTACTGCTGAATGAAACAAGTGTGTGTGTGTGTGTGTGTGTGTGTGCGTGTGCGTGTGCGTGTGTGTTTAGTTTTACGCCATTTTCAGCAATATTTCAGCTATATCAAGGAGGGGGACACCAGTAATGGGCTTCACACATTGTACCCAAACATTTTACTCACCCACTACAAACGGATTATAAATGAGCTTCAAAAGAAATCTTTCGAGTTTATTTGGAGAGAAAACACTGAGAAACATTCTACATCGCTCATATATTCATGGTGGTATCAAATTACCCGTATTATGAGAGACGATACAATCTCACAAACTTTCGTGAATTAACAAATTGCCATAGCAACAACAAAAACCAAACTGAGAAGTACCTAAATACTTGATACAAACAGTAACTTCAAGGATGACACAATGAAAATGCAATAATTGTACCTCATCACTTTTTACAAGTTCATTAACCGGAAAATGAAGACACGCAAGGTGCCTGCCTACGGCTGTTTAATTCAAAGAGATCGAAAACATGCCTTTCCATTTTATTAAGAAAAACGCCCCAATATATTCTAATCAATCATTTATTAATAACTGATACACGGTCATATGAAATTCAGATTGGTTATATTGGCAACCTAAACCAAGGTCATAGAGCCAGAGACCAAGAGACCCAGAGAACATTCTTCCAGGAAATGTAAACCTATACACATCTTGAAACAGCTTCAAAACTGTGGACATAAACAAACAGTTATCTCAAGAATACGTTTGTCTCAGTTGTAAAGAGCCTTTAAATGATTCACTAAATGTCATCATTCAACGAACAAAACAATACATCTACAGAAACAATATCTGATAATACTCTAAGCTCCAAGAAACAATTTGAAGTGTGTTACCAAGCGACAAGAATGCCATTATTTATAATGTTCCGCTCTTTAGTACGCTCTTGTACATGGACTGATATTTTGTGCAAAATCCGTTTAGAGTGAACGCTTAGTATACGCCAGTATACTGTTTATATGCTCTTCAAGCGCGGCGGGATAGCCTAGTGGTTAAAGCCCTCGCTCGCTACATACTATTCTACATGGGTACAATGTGTGAAGATCATTTCTCGTCTCAACCGCGGTGATATTGCTGGAATATTACTAAAAGCGGCAAAAAACACACTTACAATTTTCCCTACAAAGGAAAACGGTTAGGTATACAATGGAATAACTGTAAAGTTAAAAAAAATGTCGGAAAAGGACGAGTAGTTACGAATGGAATGATGGAAGTATCATAACAACAAAGGGACGTAACCGCAGCATGTACGGTTCACGTACCGCTGAAATAACCCGAAACGTCTCTTGGTTTATATTTCCATTTAATCTAGTTCGTTCCCTGAAATCATATCCTCTTTTAATTTTGTGATACAAAAACGTCTATTTTTGTTCTGTACTCATATTGAAATAGAAGCCGGATCAATTAGTATCTCTGGAAGGATCATGGGAGTATCGTGTTGTTGTGTTGTGTGACTGATTTGTATGTCTGTTTGAGATGATGAAGAACTTTGGACCATTTGGAGGAAAAACCGTAGAAAATTTCCCATAACACAATCAATTTACATGAGTGTAGTATTACTTGCAAGAACGCTTATGTTGATTTATATATATGTTTGTCTTGAAGTACGCTGACGGGCAGAAATGAGGACGTCAATGTATGGTGGCTAAAGCAGAACACGAAGACGACAATTTATGGATGTCAACTGGTGTATTATTAGTGAGTGAGCGAGTGAGTCAGTATGGTTTTACGCCGCTTTTAGCAATGTTCCAGCAATACCACGACGGGGAAACTAGAAATGGGCTTCACATATTGTACCCATGTAGGATCTAACCCGAGCCTTTGGCGTGACGAGCGAACGCTTTGACCACTCGGCTGCCCCACCTCGCATTTGAGAGGGAGCAGGTTGAGCTAAAACTAAGTGTTGCAGACTAGTATACTTGGCGTGGTAGTTCTTCAAACGTGATTAACTAGAGAAATATCACAGCCGGGGACACCAGAAATCAACTTCACACATTGTACCCGTGTGGGGAATCGAACACGGGTCTTCGGCGTGACGAGCGAACTCTTAGACCACTAGGCAACCCCATCGCCTCTCTTAATATGAACACAAATTTAATAGATGTCATATGAAAGTTGACCGAGGGTTTTAACTGAAACAAATTTGATCTCCAATCCGATATAGTTAATATGTCATTAAAGAAGCTAATATGGCAAAGGTCCAGCTTCTCTTCAAACACTCATGGAAAACAAAGCCATGATTCAGAATTATGCGATGAAACGGAAAATCACAGTACGGAGGAAGATTTAATGTCCCTATTATAGTCACCTGTTGGATTCCCTTAAATAATGAATGCCTGCCATGTATATTAAATGTCAGAGGTATATATTTTCGTTTTAGAACCCTGGGTTACCATGACAACCTCAAATTGTTCATACTTAAACACGCTATACTTTGCTTAAAATGACAAATTCTTTACGAAACGTAAACTTAAACATTAATTTTGAAAGTCAGTTAAGCGTTGGTATTGTTTCAAATATACTTAATACTGCTCATATTCCAATGACTTTTAAAAGCTGCGCACATATGTGATTTATGTTATAAACGTTTGAAATATTCAAAGCAGGACCGCCCCACCTTGTTAATTAGAAGTATTATTCAGACAGGCCGCCATGTTTATGGAGCACTATGTTTTGGTAGAGCAAGCATGGGACGTGCAGAGAATTCGCGCTCCAACAAAAGACCCACTCAAAGCAGCGGAGAGTGGACTTTATCTTTATGTTAGATCATCTTTGTTAAACATTGAAAGGTTCAAACTTCCACCACAAGAGTGAGGGGCGGTGGGGTAGTCTTGTGGTTTAAGTGTTCGCTCGTCACGCCGAAGACCCGGGTTCGATTCCCGACATGGGTGGGTACAATGTGTGAAGCCCATTTCTGGCGTTATTTTGTCTGGTGTCATGGGGTCATTTTGTAAATATATCACTCTCTCCGACTTCTTAAGTTATAACACAATCTTAAATCATGCGAGATTAAGGTCTGATAAAACTGTTCGTCATATTAACAGCTTAATGATGAAATCCGTATCTATATTCAAATTTGGGGCTAGTGAATTATGTTGTGGGCTAGTAACTTTCAGGCTTAGCTTGTCCGACTGGCTAGCACAATTTGGAAACTATTTGACACACTGAATCGAACCCGGGTCTTCGGCGTGACGAGCGAACGCTTTACCACTATGCGACAATACCACCCCAGCGAGGGTTTGTTTTGCTTCCGTAGAATTTCCAGGTAAGGTAGGTAACTGGAGAGATTCAGATTTCCTGAAATTCGTTTTTCCAAAGTGTCCGGATAAGCGAGGTTCGATTGAACACACTATCGCAAGGCTGAGTGTGGACAACGGAATACATGGCGGCGTGATGAACATAATGATACACAATAGGTGAAACTCCTGACAGCGACAGACAGAATACAGATGTGCTGCTCAATACAAATACACGTAAGAGCATGGACTGCATTGGCTACCAGTTAGGGCCAGAATTGACTTTAAGATCCTCTGTCTGACATACAAGTGCCTCCATGGTTTGTCTCCCTCCTACTTGTCTGAACTCCTACATCCGTATGTCCCCGCACGCAACTTGCGCTCAAACACACAAAACCGACTGGTCATCCCATCCTACAAACTGAAATCCTTCGGACACCGATCATTCTCTTACTCCGCGCCTGTGCTTTGAAACTCTCTCCCATGTGCCCTTAAAAGCTCTGGCACAATTGACATTTTTAAGTCCAGACTTAAAACCCACCTTTTCTCAGTATATTATGTATAACTTCATCTGTAAATACTCCAGTGTAAATATTCTGTAGCGCTTTGAGCATGCCTTAGGGTGTGGAAGGGGGCGCATTATAAATATGCATTTATTATTATTATTATCATTATTATAATTAGTGAATGAGTGAGTGAAAGTATGGTTTCACGACGTTTTAGCAATATTCCAGCAATATCACGGCGGGAGACACCAGAAATTGGCTTCACACATTGTACCCATGTGGGGGATCGAACCCCGGTCTTCAGCGTGACGAGCAAACGCTTTAACCATTAGGCTACTCCATCGCCCATCATGGGTTTACTGTCAACAGCACTGTGTCGCCGTTAGCGCTGAGACGCATGAGTTGGCGAACGAAATGTACCTGTGAACGCTGACCAGTGACTGATGACTTCAATGTCACAGGTAGATCTGTCTTAAGTCAGAGGTCTTCAAGGCAATACCAGGATCGGGTTTCCTCACTGTTCAACACCGGTGATTCAATATTCGATAACGTAAACGCTTGGTAACAGTATACCCCGTTAAAACGATACGGTACACGCGACTTCGCGATCCACTAAGCTTCTAAAGCGTTTTCAGGCCCGGGTGCTTGCGTACGAAGGACTTCGTCGTTCATTGGAAGACTGAGCGGTGTTAGGTGTCCAGCGAATTAACTGGAAGAAAAAGACATGTTTTTGTGGTGACACTGAATTGCAGAGCAGAGCACTGTGATCTATTGATAACATACGGATGAAGAGGGAAAGATGTGGAGGGCGAAGAGGACTAGACGGAGGGGATGAAACAGTAGATGGTGAGGATGATGAGGAAGAGACGGAGAGGATGAAGACGGACGCATGAAACCGATGATGAGGAGTAGACGCAGGTCAAGAAGAGCGGTAGACGAAGAGGAAGAAGAGAGATAGAGGGGATGAAGAGAAGTAGACGTGGGGAATTTTCAATAAACTCATATGACTATAAATTCTGCATTTTAACATAGACGGATTGGTGGTGCTAATCAGAGTTATTAAAATACTGGTTCATATTGCATATCTCTAACATTAATATCTGCTTTAAATCTGCATGTCGAGCTGAGTGAGTGAGGTAGCGAAAGAATGTTGTTTTACGCCGTAGACAACAGCAGGTTAAATATATTTCATGACGATTTTGAGTAAGACTCATTCGTATTTTTTCACATCATCCAACTGAAATAGATTAAAAAAAATAATTGAAAATGATTATGCAGAACGTTTTTTCAATATTTCACTTCATGGTGACAAATATTGATTTAGAATTATTTGAGAAAATGAATTTCACTAAAATTTGTCAAATTGACGATATACATAGGAATAGATATTGGATAGGAATTTACCAGTCAGTGCAAAACCCCACATGAGTTTTTCAAAGGCATTGTTTTTCAAGTTCACGCTCACTGAGGTGCTTGAAGCACTGATTTCTAACACAAATATTGTTAGATAATTCAGTTTAAAGTTTCAGTACAGTAAAGTGTTTTTCTTATTCTTGAAAAAATGGGCGGTGGGGTAGCCTAATGTTTAAAGCGTTGGCTCGTCACGCCGAAGACCCGGGTTCGAATCCCCACATGGGTACAATGCGTGAAGCCCATTTCTGGTGTCCCCTGCCGTGATGTTGCTGGAATATTGCTAAAAGCGGCGTAAAACCAAACTCAGTCAGTCAGTCAGTCTTGAAAAAATACGACCGACGGATCCGTAAAACAAGAAATAAAGTTGGTCTGGCCTAATAGCACATACTGCATTTTCTAATATGTTACTTATCTAAGCCATCTGATAAACCTGGAATGTCTCTGACTTGCGTGAAACAACAGACAAACACAAAGTACGCAATACCTCAGTTCCATAAATCTCATATTCGTGATGCGAAACAACGTTATAGTTGGCTGATATATCGTAAACGTTCCCCCCTAAGATATGAAAACACAAAAAACAACCAAATGTAATCACTGAAGGCTTTAACATATACGATTTTTCAAAAGTTTATAATCCGTTAACAATTTGCAGCTGGTGCTGTGTGAAAATATCTGGCGGGTTCGAAAAACAAACGCCGAAAGAAATGTACAAGAGCGTTGTGATTTAAAGCTCTTTGAACATGAAAACATTCTACATCAGGGCGTGTAAGTGAGTGAGTAATATTCCCGCAGTATCATGGCGGAGGACACCAGAAATGAGCTTCACTTGTTGTATCTGTCTTTGCGTGGAATGGAACACGGGTTTTTGGCGTAACGATCGACTGTTTTAACCACTTGGCTACCCCCCCCCCCACCCCCCCCACACACACACACACACACACCTCTGCGTATCAACTGCGTGTGATAGAAGTATCAGGCGTTTAGGACTTTGGTGTAGTGCACGGGTTCGGATGTGGTACTGCCTATCCCAGACTATGTTTTCAGGGTGAATCCCGAATCTTGAATCCCGAAAGAAAAAACCTTATTTATTGGCTTGCGTTTGTTTGTTTAATGGCACATTCACCATTATTCCAACAATAATACGTCGGTCTGTATATGATCGAGTCTAGACCAGACCAGCGGTTGATATTATGAGCGTCGGCCTGCCATCAGGGTGTGGGGCACGTAATCAAACGGGTCACTTAGCCAGAACACTCCATCCTCACCTTTACGGAGGTATTGTACGTTATTTGTAAAGTAACCGCCTCCGTGGTGTAGTGGTTAGAGCGTCACGGTGGGTCGCGGGTTCGATCCCCGGCCGCGTCATACCAAAAGATGTTAAAATATGGTACTTGTTGGCCCCTGCTTGGCGCTCGGCATTAAAGCTCGGGTAAAACATGGACTGGTTGGTTCGGAGTCAGTATATAGGGTTGGGGTTATCAAGATCTATATACATATATATAATAATACATAATATAATATATATACATATATAAGCATAGTTTTGCATCGCATAAGTTCAGCCACTTGTAATTCTATTAAAATCACGAATAAGTTCCGCAACATGTACACCCATCATCGAACTCATTGAGAGGTGTGACGAGAGAACACATGTCCCACTTGACTACCTCACAAACAACTCCTTTGAACAAAGGCCAAGATGGCAGCATCAAGTGTGATATTTAAGTTGTTTACTTCCAAGATTACTTTGGGGCTGTTTCGAGAAGTATTGTCTGAGGGTGCACAAAAACCCTAGTTATATTTACAGACAAGGATCTTTTTCGACACCCACTACATGTATGTTCAATAAAACAATGTCACATAAACCATAAAGGGATCAAAGCTCGAGCACTGACTATTGAAGGATAGTAGATTTGAGACATGTTCAGAAGAACACATCTCCTTGTTCTCGCCTGTGATCTGGTCCTCAGTGCCGAGCTGTCGAGATCGCCATCACGCAACCCTTCCACCGCTCGCCTGTCAGTTTGTTTGATCACGCCGAGCTTCGGGGGACTGACAAAGACGAATCCAACCGACCAGTTCTACCGTTGTTTCCAATCGAATGCACCTTTGATCCGTTTCCGGTTGCCAGGTCCCTTAGGATCACGTGACACTATCACAGACGACGTTTCCGGTCACGTGGGATTTGCGTTTATAAAGCTTGGGCGTTTCAGTACAATGCCCACAAGATGTTGCTTTAATCTTTGTGTTTTGTATTACTTTAAGAGTTGTTACGTCCTTGTCAATCTTAAATAAATAAAACTGTAACAAACGGGAATTCTCTTAGTTAGCGACCTGCCGAAAAGGGGTCCTCGAAGAGATCTGGGACGCACTAAAATCAATCCTGGTTGAACAAAAGTGGAAACGGAGCATATGTTTAACCAGACACGAACCAGTTGATCGATGAAGGGTTTGTTTGTTGTTTGCGGTCTTCATTGTGTTTCAGCTATTGTGACATAAGGGTAACATTGGAATACAATTTGGGAAATCCGGTCTAACCCTTACCCCAGTGGACAAGCGAGGCCTATTTAACTAGAGAGTATAATTGGTATCGCCTTCTCTTGGGAGAGGACACGATATGGCTGAAATATTGCCGATGTGACGTTAAATAATAACTCACTCACTCACTCACTCTTGGGAGAGGAAAATCTGTTTTCATTCATATTTTTTTGTAACGAAAATGCACAAGGGGTTTGTGAGATCTGTTGACTGGACAAATCTCTGACGTGGTTCATTGTTTTTATAGTCAGCATTTACTCACATTCTAACTTTCATCACCATTTGAACTTGACGCTTTCATAGTTTTAAGGTGGTCCCTGGTAAATCACATTGAACAGTATAATTAAGCTTAATGTTATGGCAAAAAGCAAACTACACTTTTGTACTCAAACTTTAATTACTTAAAGGGTTCATAAAACAAATATGGTCTCAGCTCACACCCACGCAAAGATGTTGACTGTATGTCGTGGAAAGATGTTGACTTTATGTCGTGGGAAGATGTTGACTGTATGCCGTGGGAAGATGTGGACTGTATGTTGTGGGGAGATGTTGACTGTATGCCGTGGGAAGATGTTGACTGTATGTTGTGGGAAGATGTTGACTGTATGCCGTGGGAAGATGTTGACTGTATGCCGTGGGAAGATGTGGACTGTATGTTGTGGGGAGATGTTGACTGTATGCCGTGGGAAGATGTTGACTGTATGTTGTGGGAAGATGTTGACTGTGTGTTGTGGGAAGATGTTGACTGTATGTCGTGGGAAGATGTTGACTGTATGTTGTGGGAAGATGTTGACTGTATGCCGTGGGAAGATGTTGACTGTATGCCGTGGGAAGATGTTGACTGTATGTTGTGGGAAGATGTTGACTGTATGTTGTGGGAAGATGTTGACTGTGTGTCGTGGGAAGATGTTGACTGTATGTTGTGGGAAGATGTTGACTGTATGTTGTGGGAAGATGTTGACTGTATGTTGTGGGAAGATGTTGACTGTATGTTGTGGGAAGATGTTGACTGTATGTTGTGGGAAGATGTTGACTGTATGTTGTGGGAAGATGTTGACTGTATGTTGTGGGAAGATGTTGACTGTGTGTTGTGGGAAGATGTTGACTGTATGTCGTGGGAAGATGTTGACTGTATGTTGTGGGAAGATGTTGACTGTGTGTCGTGGGAAGATGTTGACTGTGTCATGGAAAGATGTTGACTGTATGTCATGGGAAGATGTTGACTGTATGCCGTGGGAAGATGTTGACTGTATGTTGTGGGAAGTTGATGACTGTATGTTGTGGGAAGTTGATGACTGTATGTCGTGGGAAGATGCTGACTGTGTGTCATGGGAAGATGTTGACTGTATGCCGTGGGAAGATGTTGACTGTATGTCATGGGAAGATGTTGACTGTGTGTCGTCGGAAGATGTTGACTGTATCTCGTGGGAAGATGTTGACTGTGTCATGGGAAGATGTTGACTGTATGTTGTGGGAAGATGTTGACTGTATGTCGTGGGAAGATGTTGACTGTATGTCGTGGGAAGTTGATGACTGTATGTTGTGGGAAGATGTTGACTGTGTGTCATGGGAAGATGTTGACTGTATGCCGTGGGAAGATGTTGACTGTATGTTGTGGGAAGATGTTGACTGTGTGTCGTCGGAAGATGTTGACTGTGTCATGGGAAGATGTTGACTGTGTCATGGGAAGATGTTGACTGTATGTCATGGGAAGATGTTGACTGTATGTTGTGGGAAGATGTTGACTGTATGTCGTGGGAAGATGTTGACAGTATGTCGTGGGAAGATGTTGACTGTATGTTGTGTGAAGATGTTGACTGTGTGTCATGGGAAGATGTTGACTGTATGTTGTGGGGAGATGTTGACTGTATCTCCTGGGAAGATGTTGACTATGTCATGGGAAGATATTGACTGTATGTCAAGGGAAGATGGTGACTGTATGTTGTGTGAAGATGTTGACTGTATGTCGTGGGAAGATGTTGACTGTATGTCGTGGGAAGATGTTGACTGTATGTCATGGGAAGATGTTGACTGTATGTCAAGGGAAGATGGTGACTATGTTATGGGAAGATGTTGACTGTATGTCGTGGGATGATGTTACTGTATGTTATGGGAAGATATTGACTGTACGTCGTGGGAAGATGTTGACTGTATGTTATGGTTGAGTTGAGTTGAGTTGGGTTTTGCGTCACATCGGCATTATTCCAGCCAAAAAGTGACGAGAACAAGTTTGCATTAATAAACATTGTAAGTACATACTCGGAATGAGTTTAATTTCAAAAACATATATTCATTACATTGTCATTTAAAAGCAGAAAAAGTCATAGCATCGAATTTAAAGGCAGGCAATTTGTTAGTCACATTTCACAGTTACAATTTATGATACAGATCAACTTCCCTCAGGTAGTTCACTATCAGATGAGCGCTCACGCGGGAGAACAGATCTTTTAGGTTTGTTGCATCATAATGTGAGTCCCTTGCAGACGATAAGTCCACGCATTCAAGCAGAATATGCTTGATGGTGAAAACCTCATCGCAAGAGACACACATGGGGGGTCCATCCCCATCCGTTTTCGGCAGATAGTCATGAGTAAATCGACTGTGGCCAATACGACATCGTCGTAAAATTACTTCATCACGTCTTGACTGACAACCCAAGTAGATATAACCAATTGTTGGTTTCAATTCATACAGTTTATTTCTTCCTACTTGAGTGTCCCATCGTTTTTGCATGAGGTCCCGAGTATAGCTTTTGATAGTGGGTTTGAAATCACTGTACGGGATCAGCAGGGGAGATAAGGGCTTGTCAAGAGCTGCTTTTGCTGCAGCATCGGCTTTTGTGTTACCTGCTATGCCGACGTGACCCGGCAACCAGCAGAGGACGATGTCACATTGGCCAGTAGAGAGGTCGTTGTAAAGTTCTAAAATGTCCAGAATGATTGGGTGACTTGAAGTAACATTTTGCAGTGTTTGAAGGCAAGATAATGAATCTGTGAAAACGATGAAGTTTTTGGAATGATTCTGCTGTTTAATATAGGTCAAAGCTGAAAAGATAGCTTTGGCCTCGGCAGTGAAAATGGAACTGTTGTCGGGGATCCTAGAGGAGACAGTCTTAAATGACTGTAGCACTGGCAACTTGGCCCTCATCCTTGGATCCGTCTGTGAAAATGGATCAATGGGTGTCATACTTGGAACGTAACTGGATGTATTCCTGCTGGAACACGAAGGGATTTGTTTCAGACTTTTTGAATTTAGTGAGGGTAAGATCAACTTGTGGTTTCACCATCTGCCAGGGTGGTGAAGACAGGAGTCGGTAGGGTGCTATGCTATTGAGATCAATTTTAGCTGCAGATATGTGTGGTTGAATTCTGATTCCAAGTGGTGGAACCAGGCTTGGCAGTTTAGGAAACAAGTTTTCATAGAGAGGGTTGAAAACATCATGGGAAGATGTTGACTGTATGTGATAGGACGTTTTTAACTATGTACCAGATGTACATGTATATAATATGACCAGATGCTGACTGTATGTTGTGGGAAGATGTTGACTGTTTGTCGTGGGAAGATGTTGACTGTATGTTGTGGGAAGATGTTGATGGATGTCGTGGGAAGATGTTGATTGCATGTCGTGGGAAGATGCTGAATGCATGTCATGGGAAGATGTTGACTGTATGTGATAGGACGTTTTTAACTATGTACCAGATGTGTATAATATGACAAGATGTTTATCATGTGATAATGTGTTTGCACGTGTCAAAATTGTTTCTTGTATGGTTAGTGCACATATGTATCACATGTTCGTGACCACTTCTGTCACTCTGGGACAAACTTACATAGTGTTTCCAATTTCTAAACATAAGAAGAGAGCCATTTACAGCTACCGCGCACAAACTGGAAATGACTGCACCGGTTATTATGATTTCGGTCACGGGTGAGTCAAATTAGGTAATGCCGTTCCCTTGTGTACCAAAGAGGCACATACAGACTGTAAGGTAGGTGGAATGAGTGAGTGAATTTAGTTTTACGCCGCACTGAGCAAGATTCCATCTATAAATAATCGAGTCTGGACCAGACAATCCAGTGATTAACAGCATGAGCATCAATCTGCGCAGTTGGGAACCGATGACATGTGTCAACCAAATCAGCGAGCCTGACCACCCGATCCCGTTAGTCGCCTTTTACGACAATCATGGGTTACTGATCAATATTCTAACCCGGACCTTCACGTTTCGAGTGAGTGAGTGAGTGAGTGAGTGAGTGAGTGAGTGAGCAGTGGGCTTCACACATTGTAGTGAGTGAGTGAGTGAGTGAGCGAGTGAGTGAGTGAGTGACCAATATCACACCAAAAATGGGCTTCACACATTGTACCCATGTGGGGAATCGAACCCGGGTCTTCGGCGTGACGAGCAAACGCTTTAACCACCAGACTACCCCACCGGCGGCGGTCTGTAGATAATCGAGTCTGGACCAGACAATCTAGTGATAAACAGCATGAGCATCCATCTGCGCAGTTGGGAACCGATGACATGTGTCAACCAAATCAGCGAGCCTGACCACCCGATCCTGTTAGTCGCCTCTTACGACAAGCATGGGTTACTGAAGATCAATTCTAACTCGGATCTTCACGGGGTCTAGGCGTGACGAGCGAAGGCTTTAAACACTAGGCTACCCCACCGGAGAGTGATATCTGCTGACAGTACGTAGGATGTACATTGACACGGCAAGGAGGGACGGGAAGGGGAGATACGGGGGTTGAGGAAAGGGGTGCAGTCAGATGATGTAGTGACTTTGCAAGTACAGGACAGTCATCGACAGGGAAATCCGACAGCAGCACAGCAGCAAGTTGTCATTGTAACAGCAGAAAACTTTCGTGTTCAATGAAACAATTTTCTCATAACGTTTTGATAAAAACAGGCTTATTTATAAGGATGTGAAGAAAACTGGTTCCAAATCAGGTTTTACACCAACACTCTGGTTGACCACTGAGCAATTGCATCCTTAACACATTCAATGAGATAAATACGGTATCTTCGCAGTAAATGACCGATGTGACGTATTCAAGCCACAAGCGGTTCTTATAAACATATATCACACTACTGGATCCCGTGGAATAAGCGCTGTACATAGTCTATTCAAGGTCTTCTTTTTTAGTACTAAAAACAACAACACATACTTACACATTTTTAAAATTGTGGTTTCCCTTTATATATACCTGAACAACATAATAACATCTTGGTAACTGTAAAATGGATTTATCAAACCTGAATTGTCACAGGCAACGGCAGACTGAATAAGACATGCTTGAATTTCCTATACAATCACCCCTAAACTCCCATGTGTCCACAGACTATTTTTTTAACTTTTTCACCGAAACATTACAAACGATGGCGAATGCTCACTTCAGGTATTTGAGATTGTTGGGTGTTGTGTCTAAGTTTAGACAAAGGGAAAAACCACAGATTGAAATAGACTTCAGGCCACGCTGAATTTGATTGACTAATCGCGATTGTGTTTTATCATGGAACGAGACTTCAGCTAAATATTACCCAGAAACCTCCATGGCGGTGGAGCGGTGGGACGGTGGGGCCAGGATTGCAGAATGACACAAATATTCAGCTAAATATTACCCAGAAACCTCCATGGCGGTGGAGCGGTGGGGCGGTGGGGCCAGGATTGCAGGATGACACAAATATTCAGCTAAATATTACCCAGAAACCTCCATGGCGGTGGAGCGGTGGGGCCAGGATTGCAGGATGACAGAAATATTCAGCTAAATATTACCCAGAAACCTCCATGGCGGTGGAGCCAGGGTGGGGGGCCAGGATTGCAGGATGACAGAAATATTCAGCTAAATATTACCCAGAAACCTCCATGGCGGTGGAGCGGTGGGGCCGGTGGGGCCAGGATTGCAGGATGACAGAAATATTCAGCTAAATATTACCCACAAACCTCCATGGCGGTGGAGCGGTGGGACGGTGGGGCCAGGATTGCAGGATGACAGAAATATTCAGCTAAATATTACCCAGAAACCTCCATGGCGGTGGGGTCAGTGGGGCCGTGGGGCCAGGATTGCAGGATGACAGAAATATTCAGCTAAATATTACCCAGAAACCTCCATGGCGGTGGAGTAGGGACGGTGGGGCCAGGATTGCAGGATGACAGAAATATTCAGCTAAATATTACCCAGAAACCTCCATGGCGTTGGAGCGGTGGGACGGTGGGGCCAGGATTGCAGGATGACAGAAATATTCAGCTAAATATTACCCAGAAACCTCCATGGCGGTGGAGCGGTGGGACGGTGGGGCCAGGATTGCAGGATGACAGAAATATTCAGCTAAATATTACCCAGAAACCTCCATGGCGGTGGAGCGGTGGGTCGGTGGGGCGGTGGGGCCAGGATTGCAGGATGACAGAAATATTCAGCTAAATATTACCCAGAAACCTCCATGGCGGTGGAGTGGTGGGACGGTGGGGCCAGGATTGCAGGATGACAGAAATATCCAGCTAAATATTACCCAGAAACCTCCATGGCGGTGGAGCGGTGGGACAGTGGGTCAGGATTGGGATGGAAATGGGGCATTGAAACGTTGGGGCGGTGGGGCGGTGGGTGGGCCGATGGGGCCAGGAGCGGTGGATGCGGTGGGACGGTGGGGCGATAGAATGGTGGGACAGTGGGGCCGGATGGGGCCAGGATTGCGATGACAGAGCGTTGGGGCGGTGGAGCGGTGGAATGGCAAGTCAGTGGTGGTCGGTGGAATGGTGGGTCGATAGGGGGTTGTGTGGTGGTGTGATGGGGCGATAGAGCGGTGGGTCGGTTGAGCAGTGGGACGGTGGGACAGTGGGTCGGTGGAGCTGTGGTTGGTCGGTGGAGCGGTAGGGGTGTGGTGGGGGCGGTTGGACGGTAGGAAGGTGGGGGGCGATGGGACGGTGGGGCGGTGGTGCAGTGGTGTGGTGGTGGCGGTGGAGCACTGGGACAGTGGAGCGGTGGGATGGTTGGGCGATGGGGCGATAGAGTGGTGTGGTGGGGCGGCTGGACAGTGGTAGGGTGGGGCAGGTGCTGTGGTGCGGTGGGGCGGTGGAGCGGTGGGCTGAGTGGGGGTCGATGGGGCGGTGGGCGGTGGAGCGGTGGGACGGTGGGTCGGTGGGTCGGTGGATCGGTGGGACGGTGGGATAGGCGGGAGCGGTGGCACGATAGAGCGTTGGGGCGGTGTGCCGGTGGGGCGGTGTGCCGGTGGGGAGGTGGGACGCAGGGGGCGGTGGGACGGTGGGACGGTGGTGCGGTGGAGCGGTGGGGCAGTGGGGCGGTGGGACGATGGGACAGTGGTGGGGCGGTAGGGCTATAGAGCTGTGGGTCGGTTGGTCGGTGGGTCGGTTGGTCGATGGGTCGGTGGAGCGGTGGGACGGTGGGTCGGTGGGTTGGTGGAGTGGTGGGATGGTGGGTCGGTGGAGCGGTGGGGTGGTGGACGGCGGAGCGCCGGGGCGGAGTGCATTTGTATGTGTGTAGGTAAGTATATGTGTGAGTGCTTGTATGTGTGCGTTATTGTATGTGTGAATGTGTGTATGTGAGTGTGCGCATGTGTGCGTATGCGAGGGAGTGTGTTCGTATTGGCGTGACTGCGTGCGATAGTTTGCGCTTTGTTCGTGAGCGCTCGTGTATATGTGAGTGCGTGTCCTGTTAAATGTGGTCGTTGTCCTAATGTACCACTGGACGTTCAATGGATGAAAGATGACACCCACAGGAAGACAGACATCCCTTCCCGTTAGCAATCTTTTAGTTTACTTGACATTACATTACGTGCAGTACAAACACGCATAACAATTCCGCTCATATATCTATCTCACAAGTGGGCGATTTTACCTGCCTACAGGAGAGCCGACGGCATCATTTTTACATTTTGGACTATTCTCATGGATGTCTGAATATGAGAATCCCACCGGTTCCCCTTGCTCATAACAAAAGTGTTAGACACAGTGATGCCTATTAATTCTGTACATTGTAAACATGTTCAATGGAGCGAAATAGACGTGTTTTGAAGAATATAAATGAACTCAGGGTTGAGGGATTCGGATGAAAGCTGAGACGAAATAGGGCAGAGACACATTTCATTAAAATTCCTTCCATTAGCAGTGGTCCATATGCATTATTTCATCGGGTTCAAAGAGAACTTTCCATTTTAATCTAACAAATGTGCTGGTCTCGCCAACATGATAGCGCGGACCTGATAGAAGACAACCTGTAAAGCGACTGCTATCGTCCAATCACCGCCCTTTACGATATTCAAATGGTATTTCATGGTAGATTTACAGCCACGCAGACTGCTACAGCCCTACGAAACCCAATGCCAGTACTACAGGCTGGGGGAGATCGATGCCTTATAGTTATATAGTCCCAATTATCCGCTCGTGTTTACATTTGGGCCTTAGGAGAATATCAATAAACTGCCGAATGTATCTTTAAAATGCCACAGCACATCAATTTTGGAAATGTGCCTCAGTAATGTCGTCTTTCTTCTTTGACAATGGAAGCTTAGCTCGGCCACTGGTCATGGCGGCGTTCCTACTGACCACTGGGCAATCAATGTCCGTGTGGCGTCTTCTCGTAAATTGCTTGCTGCTGGTAAATCATGAATCAGTTGATAGTTTGTACGATTACTTTAGTGACGATGAATGGACATCAACCAGATGGCACTGCTCGCCACAATGTACTGATTCACGGCTTTAGTGGAGATTACATTGTGTGGCCAACCCAGGAATAAATTGGTTTTGAAAGGGAAATACCCAACCCAAACACAACATTATTGGTACCAATTTTAATTTGTTTTCTGACTTTGTGAATATGTTGTTTTCAAAATACTCTTTTAATAACTTTTAATTTAAATTCTATGAACCTCAGTTCATCGATCATGATATCGATCTGAATATCGATTATATGTTTTCCACTTTGCAATTCCCAATCAGAATAGTGAATTAATACAGATGCTGCAACTACTACTACTACTACTACTACTACTACTACTACTACTACTACTACTACTACTTCTACCACTACTACTACTGGGGCGGTGGGGTAGCCTAGTGGATAAAGCGTTCGCTCGTCACGACAAAGACCCAGGTTCGATTCCTCACATGGGTACAATGTGTTAAGACCATTTCTGTGTGCCCGGCTGTAATATTCCTGAAATATTGCTAAAAGCGGCGTAAAACTCACTCAGTCACTCACTACGTTTACTACTACTACACCTGCTGCTACTTGAACTACCATTGCTTCCAATGGTGTTTCAGTTATTACCATTACTACTACTGCTTCTGTTACGACTGCTGCAACTAGTAGTGCTTCTACAACAGAAACCACGCACGCGCACTAACGCCACCTAGTGAACGACTTATTGAGATGATAAAGAATAGAGCTGGAGTGATATTTGTTTCTGTTTCACCCCCTGTGAACAGTCTTTCAGTCGTGCCCCAGGCTGATACAGCAAGAAGGCCCCAAGGGACGCTGAAGGGTTGCAACAATCAGTCAACGTAAAATATTTTTTCAAAAATCTATTTATAACATTTATGATGTTTACAAAGAGACATCGTGATGAAAAATGCGATTTTACCATAAAAGCAACACTAATTAAAACGTCGTTTTACAAAGATTAAACATGAAAATGACAAATAATAAGATAAGCTATCATACATAAGCTTTATCAGCCATGGCGAGAGTGAGTGAGTGAGTTTTGTTTTAGCAATATTCAAACAATATCGTAGTGGGGCACACCAGAAATGCGCTTCAGACATTTTACCCATGTGGGGAATCGAACCTGGGTCCTCGGCGTGACGAGTGAGTGAGTTTAGTTTTACGCCGCACTCTGCACTATTCCAGCTAACACTAGGCTACCCCACCGCCTCTCCACGGGGAGAGGGTTATCTGTTGACAATACATAAGATATAGATTGACTGGGCAAGGAGGGACGGGAAGGGGAGATAGAGGGTTTAGGAACGGGAGGGACCACAGGGAGGGTGGGACAACGAAGGGAAGAGTTTCACTTCCGCATGTTCTTCCTCATCATAAATGAACACTTTCCTGTCTCATACACACTGATAACCAAACTTCAAGCCTTAGTTTACATAGCAGCACCACATGGTAGATTGGGTATTAAGTGTACGAAAGACTGACTGACTGACTGACTGAGTTTGGTTTTACGCCGCTTTTAGCAATATTCCAGCAACATCACGGCGGGGGACACCAGAAATGGGTATTCACACATTGTACCCATGTGGGGATTCGAACCCGGGTCTTCGGCGTGACGAGCGGACGCTTTAACCATGGGCTTATTGCCCTGTTAGAGCATGGTTTATTGCTTTACGGTGTTCCGTTGTGCTTGCCGTGGGCGAACTATCTGGTTGGTTTGAGGTTTGGTCTTTGCCTCTTGTTATATGTGGTTACTCCATCCTTGCTTTTCCTTGCTCATTAATAATGTACTGATATCAGAGACGAGTGAGTGAGGTGGGTTTTACACCGCTTTAGCAATATTCCCGCAATATAACGGCGGGGATCAGAGACGACTTTACCATCACTCACTACTGTTAATATTACTAATACAACAACAACAACAACAACAACAACAACAACAAAACAACTGCTGTTGGTTGCTGCTTTTGCCACTACTACAAGGCTGGTAGGGATGGGTGTTGGGGGTTAGGGTGGTCTGGCTGGTTGAGGAGGTTCAGTCTTGATGATGGCAATCACTGGATTGTCAGGTCCAGACACGACAATCTACTGACCGCCGTCGTGTACCCAGAATAGAACTCAGTGCGGCATTAAATGGCCAAGTAACTTTGCCAACCAACCAAAAGAACCAACCAACCAACAAACAAACTAACTAACTACTACTGCTACTACTGCTACTGCTACTACTACTACTGCACTCACTCCCCCATCCCAACTGAATGCCCTTCGGACATAGGAGGACTGAGAATTTGTCTTGCTGGTGCAAGGAGGCATACATAAATGACGACCATTCGAGGCGACAAGAACCCGTGTCCCAGGTGGGTATTATACCACGATTAAACTGATGCAGCAGGCTTCCTCGAGAACCAGACATGTCGTATTTACCCCCAGCTCTTTGCCCCGCGCTCCGGAGAAAGCAACAGTATTATATATCAGACCCACTCTGTCACCGACTGTAAAGAATTGAAGATAAAGTCTGTATTCGCACAAAAATAACCCTCATGCATCAATCTCCAGGCTGCAACACGCCATCTTGGACATGTGATTGGGTTTCCGGTTCCTAGGGGAATACCCGGATGGTAACGAGCAGCTTCGGCCTTCTCGGAGGACCGCCAAGGTTGTACGCTCTGTCTCCCGCCATCGGTAATACTTTGACGTCCGGACGTAGGGGGCGCTCGTTGGAAGAAAGGGGTGGTCGAGGAAGGAGGACTCACCGCCAAACGGAAGTCATCACGGGCAAAAAGTAGTCCATAGTGGCACTCTTGTCTCAGAAAGATATGTCGCCTTGCGTTTTTACATATATTTTTTTGCTCAGCAGTTTTTGCGCTTTTTTACGTAAACAAATATGGAAACAGTAAGTATAAATGTTGTTCTTGTTAGATCAGGCTTCGAATACACGATTGGGGCTGATTGCCGAGATTTCCGGCCCTGTAACGTGTGCAGATATAGTTTGAGACAGGACAAAGACGACCGACAGAGCGAACATACTGACATCTGATTCTTGTTATCCGGACACATAGGGCTCATTTAAACGAGTCTTCAGGAAATTTATACTTTAAGTCTGAATATGTTCAAAGCCGGATATCGGATTAGATGTAATATATCTTGAATTAAAACCACTTACTGAAAGGTTCATGAACACTTATACCCAAACAATGACGGGGGCTCTCCATGGCGGACGTTCAATCCCGTTTGACTTCATTAGCGTTTGTTTGTTGCTTAACGTCACATAAACTCCCAGCTATGATGTGTAATTTATTGAGTCTGGATCAGACAATCCAGTGATTGACATCATGAGCTTCTGGAAAAAGAGTACATGCATCGACCATCGACCGAGCCTGACCACCTCTCTCGTGTGTTGGTTGTTAGGACAACATGGGTTGCGGAAGACCGATTGTAGCAAGAATTCTAACCAGGCTGACTTTTTGAGTAAGCTACAAAAATACGGACGTCATTTTCCAAATGTAGTTCCGTGATTTTTTGCTGATATATTGACGTGCTTGTTGTCACTGGATTTGTCAAAGATAATTTTTTTCTGATGAAAACTTTTTCTGATGAAACTTATGAATGAATTTCTGAGACGTCATAAATCCAAGAATCTTAAGAATTTAAGCTGATGAGAAAAAGAAACTATACATCTCAGTTGATTTTATCATGAGACTCTTTTTCAATTGTAAAATGTTACGTTTTATCATACACAGAAAATGAAATGCACTATGCATTAAGCAATTTTACGTTTTTTAAAAATCTTCGGTTGATTTAATTTTTTTAAAACCATAGGTTGATTTAAGTTTTAATGAAATTATAGGCTGATTTACAACTTTAATACATTAGAGAAACAGTTTTCCCATCGTTCACAAAAGCTGATGAACATCTTCGACATCTTGTCTTAGGAGATCAATAGATGTGTTTTTGTCGGATCAAATTCAAATTTCAAGCATGGTAGGGGTCCTTCGGCTATCAATTCGTCTCCCATCACTTCATTGAACTAGTTTATTTTTTTAGACAAAATTACTACCCTAAATTACTTTTTACGTTATGTTGCAGGAATGAGTTATGGTTAAATAGACTATCAATATTAACAAGAGCTTATCTTCAATTAATGAAAAACAAATACTGTTGATATTAATAATACAATAATTATCTTCGTTCAGTTATCATCGGTAGCTGTAGTAAATAATGCAAGTTTCTTCCCCCAGATTGTTCATGCGTCCATCCTGTAAAATAAAATACTATTTCCCATGGAGGGCTCACAGCTGCAACAGTACACGTGTGTGAACATCAACAATATTTATTATTTTACGTTACGATAATAATTAAAAACGACACGACTTCGAGATCGCAAACGGTCGAAGATTGAAACAAACCATTTTATTGGCACTAACGTGATGTACAAACTTAAAAACTTGAAAATGAAGAAAGAAAACTTATTTAAAATCAAATTGCCGCCCGTTCGCTTTCAAAACAAACCCGGGCCACGCAACAGGTCGACGGAATACTTCAACACACCCAATAATAAATGATTAACGAAAATTTGAAAAAAAAAGATAAATTGATTTCGCAAGACTGAACAGAGCGTTCGGAACACGATTACCCGGTCAGAGGGGCATACAGATAATCAGTTTCCTGGAGAGTAGTTTTGCTAAAGTGGCGCTACCGCACGGCATTATGGTATCAAAAGGAACTCAGATAGCCGTGGGTCTTGGAAGAGTTATAATCCGTCGTTCGTATTTAACGGATGGAGATTTCTTAATTTTCGTCGCTCTACTAATTAACCTGCGTTTTTGCTTGGAGAGTTTCCAGAGGCGTACGGACCGACAATGGAAGTGTCGATGCCATAAGCGGCATTTTATAGTTGAGAGGGCCGCTTACGTCCCCAAAAGAGGATAATTTGAAAGCTGAACTGTTGAACGAGCAAGATGGCGGAAGCATTGACACCTGATTGGAGCTCTTCAAACAGGGAAACCCCAAATGAATGGCATGAAGTGATTGCACGAGAATCTCGTTTTTGTTGCGTGATTTGGGCTAAAATTGTGCGTTCGTAACTTGAAAAAAACCCTGTCTGTCTCACAGCTGTTGTGGGACATTTTTATGTTTGATTTTATGTTTTTGAATTCAGGTGTTATTTTGAAAAAGAGTAAGTGGAATGTAGTGATGATTTTTTAGTTCACATCGACAAGCAAGAAATTAGCCTGACACTTTGCTTGTGTACAAGTATGTGGGCAGGTACTGTGAATAAACAGGCTGTTAATATTCAGTTTCGCCAAAATCCTGACGCTGTCTTCTGTATTTACAGGTGGGCAGGACTCTGATAGATGTCGTCAGGTGGAAAAACAAAATTTTATATAAAATTTGATAAAAAAGCCGGCATTTTCAATATATATTCACGAAGACATTTCCTTGGCGAGGTTTGCACGTGCAGGTTAATGCATGACGCACAATTCGGATGTTTGCGTGTTTGATGGCAGCCTAATACTCAGACATGTGCTTTTTGAATGTGGACAGCAAACACTGATTGTTTATCTAATATGTTTTCACTAAAAAAATCCCTCTTGCTGAAATTCCACTAGAATGGGGAAAGAAGAAGTTGCCAGACATTTTAGTGTTCATCAAAACACAATACCATCTCTGGGACACGTGGAGATCCGGGTTAGAATTGGTCTTCAGTAACCCATGCTTGTCGTCAGAGGCGACTAACGGGATCGGGTGGTCAGGCTCGCTGACTTGGTTGACACATGTCATCGTATCCCAATTGCGTAGATTGATGCTCATGTTGTTGATCACTGGATTGTCTGGACAAGACTCCATTATTTACAGACATATTTAAGTCATATAGCTGGAATATTGCCTACCAACCATCTCTGGATTTGTTACCTACAGCAGAGCAGCACTCACGATTAGCCGCGGGTCGGTTGTCGTCTCAGCATATTTGTTTTGGTACGTTTACAAAACTGAAACTACCAGCGACACAATCAGTTTGGACAGTTCCGAGTGAGTGAGTGAGTGAGTTTAGTTTTACGCCGCTTTTAGCAATATTCCAGCAATATCGCAGCAGGCGACACCAGAAATGGGCTTCACACATTGTACCCTTGTGGGAATCTAACCCGGGTCTTCGGCGTGACGAGCGAACGCTTTAACCACTAGGCTACCCCACCGCCCCTCCTGGGTCGAGACCGATTAATGATCCACAAAAGGCCCACATCCTCCAAAACAAAATACCCCCAAAACAGACGTCTTTTAATACACACATCTGTCACTTTTTGTTTTGCAAAACGCTTGTATGTTTCATTCACCGGTGTATATTTCACACTCGCCACAGTGTAGAT